>NC_089262.1:46721148-47028911 GCF_963930625.1 Muntiacus reevesi
ACCTGGTGGGCTGCAGTCCATAGGATCACAAAGAGTGGGACATGACTGAGCGACTAATACTTCAAGACTTCATATGTCATTATGGATATTTGAAATGCATCTAGTGCAGATGTGGATTTGAATTTTAAGATTTGTTTAATTTTTGTTTAAATTTAATTTACAGCCTATGACCACTAGCTGCCATATTGGACAGCACAGCTCTAGAGCGGTGGTACAGAATTCTGTCATATTCCTAACCTTTTGTGACAAATACTTTTTAAAGTGCTCTATACTATCCTGAAATAAAATAGCCTATGCATATAGTAAGATCACAATGTTATACAGCCGTAATGAGAAAATAGACATTTATGATAATGTATTTCAATATATAATAGCAAAGTATGATCAGATACTCTCCTCTCTGCCCCCTAATTTCCAGACCATACTCTACAGGTTATTTGCCCTTCTTAAAAAGAAGCAGGTGATCTAATAAATAATTTTTCCTTTAATATTATTTACTGCTAGGGTAGTTGAGTGGGCAGTTAGCCACATTAAAGCTATCATACAATGTAGTGACATGATAAGCATCTTTTAATATGCTTTGGTGAAGTGTCTATTCAAGTCTTTGGTCCATTAAAAGATTAGCTTGTTTTATTGAATTGTAAGGATTCTTTATTTTGGCTATAAGTGTATTAGATAACGTATTTTGCAAATTTCTCCCATCTGTGGTTTTCATTTCTAACTGTGTTTTGGAGATCAGACATTTTAAAACTTGTAGTAAAATTGGTTGTTTTTCTTTCATGATTTGTGCTTTTTTTGTGTCATAAGAAATTTTTTACTTAACCCGAATTCATAGGATTTTCTCCTGCTTTTTAGCTTTCTTCTGGAAGTTTTGTAGTTTATATTTTTAGATCTGTGATCCATTTGGAGTGAATTCTTTTTTTTTGCATGTGAAAGGATTGAGGTTCATTTTTTTCTTTTTTTAAATATAGATGTCCTACTCTCCTGTTTGTTGAAAAGACTTTGTTTCCCATTGAATGATGTTGAAATACCTCTGTTGAATGTCAATTAACCATATATATGTGGAACTATTTGTGTCTTCTTTGATATATGTCAGTTCCACAAAGCAGTAGTCAATAAATACAAATGGTAGCTTTTGACTTTTTCTTTCTGCTTTATTTTAAAACCTGACTGACATCTTTTATAGGAAATTTGGGTTAAAGGGGGAAATTGTTTTTATGGGGATATGAAATACGACCTGTTGCAAAATAATGCCATCTTGAATTCATGGAGCAATTGTCTTTTGAATGGCTTGCGATGTTAGATATTATCTAATTTATACGTAAGCATACTTGGAAAATAAATGACAACATTTTTATGTCGCAAATGAGAAAGTAAGATACAAGCATATCTTATTTATGGTAAAATATTGACTCAACAGTGGATCTGGGATTTTTATTTCTTGAGTATTAGTCTGTGCTAGAGATGTTTATTGCCTGGTAGATGTTATGTGCCTATACTTTGATTGGTGCTGGGCATTTAGTAGCAAACAAGGTAATAATACAAGATTCCTAAACTCATGTAGTTTGTCTTCTCTGAAGTTCTGTGAACATAGAGTAAACACCCTTAAATTTGAATGCTGGTTTCATATCATCTAGTAAATAAAAGCTATTTAATGTTGGCCAGGCCAGCCTTTTTAAGATTTTATTTTCTGCTCTGGTAAAACTAGTTTTTTTCCTGCTTCACAAAGTTATCATTACAGAAATAATGAATGTTAAATGCTTTGAAATTGTAAAATGATGGCAACAGTAGTAGTAGTATTGTTACGGCTGGGCCATATAGATAGTGTTTGAGGAGCATGTGATCAGTCAGGAGGGAGACTGTAGATAAGGGAAGGTAGGGAACTGAGCAGAAACTAGGTGTATTTAGATTGCATTTATGACCTGTTTTAAAATTGTTGAACCATAGTCGTTACACTCTTCTGAGGTAATTGCTTAACCTGCAATATGGTACCAAATTTTAAATGGCATCTTTATGCAAAAGATCTCAAATTTAAATCTCTAGTCCAGGCCGCCTCCCCATATTCTAGGCTTGTAACTTAATCGACCTTGACTTCTTTATTTCATTTACAAATTTAACATATCCAAAACTGAATTTGTCTTTGAGTCTTTCCCAGCTGCTTTGTCCGTGCTTCCGTAACTCAATAAACGGATACGGTATCCGCCTATTCAGGCTAAATAATCAGGTCTCATCTTAGTAAATCTCTTTGCTCTCTCAAATATATCCATTTCTGTTCCACCATCACTGTGCTTTTACAAGCCTTGATCTTCTCTTACTTGAACTGCTTGTAGCCTCGTAACTTTGTAACTGTGCCATTCTTGGATTATTATAATTCATTATTCCCAGAGCATGGTCTTTCCATTGGACCTAAGAATAACATGCAGACTCTGTAGCCTACAAGCAACTTCATTGTCCCTTCTTTTTCTCTGCAGCCTTGGTTACTGTCATCCTAGACCATTGACTTGGCCTTTTCTTCCTTAAATACACCAGGCATTTTCCTTCCTGTCTTTGGGCCTTTATGCTCTGCCTCTTTTCTTCTTTAGCTCAGTTTTGGCTCATATGTTACATTCTGAATGACTTTCTCTAATCATTCTGTGTGAAGTAGGCAACCCCCTTTGTGTAACATTTGATTTCTCTTGTTACTGTATTACATTCAGATCAGTCTCTTAATTATCTTCTCTCACCTATCTTTATTGCATAAACTTCTGAGGACAGGTACCTTGTCTCATTTGTTTATTGTTATTTGCTCCGTGCGTTTAGGTAGAGCAAAGACATCTTAGATAATGTAATCCATCCCCCACCTACACCACCACCCTCAGTATTTTATTGTAGAACTTCTATTTAACTGCCTGGGGGCTAGGTAAGATTCGTTAGGGGATTATATATAGCTGAATTTCTTTGTTGTCTGATCATTTAGAAGCAGTTTTATCTGCCTGAGAGTAAGTGTTAGTTGCTTAATGGTGTCTGACTCTGCAACCCTATGGACTATATATAGCCTGCCAGGCTACTCTGTCCCTGGAATTCTCCAGGTAAGAATACTGGAGTGGGTTGCCATTTCCTTCTCCAGGGGATCTTCTGGACCCATGAGTCAAACTCAGGTCTCCTGCATTGTAGGCAGATTCTTTATGGTCTAAGCCACCAGGAAAGTTCTTTATCTGCCTAGACTTAAATAATTGTTACATGAACTTCTAGTCTGTTTGCTAGATTCAAGGCTAACTTTGGGTTTGCTGTAACCTTTCTGAATGGACTGCTTGATAAAGACTTCTGTTTATTACAACCCTGGCCTTTTAAAAAATTTCCATAGTTTTGAAATGTTCAGTCAGAGGGATTGAAATCTAGTGTAACTGGTCTCAGGCTTAAAAAGATAAAACACTTTACATTTCAAGGAGTGATCTTGAAATATGTGAGTGGCCAATTTTAGGCTCATTTTCGGAAATCAGGAAGGCCATGACAATTCATTTATATTAACTGATATCTTTATTTAAGGAGGAAACATGTTTCCTCCTCAGAGATGGCAAATGCAGATTTATGTCCATAGAGCTTTAATTATTTTTGGTATTGCAGATTTTCTCAGTTTGCTTTTGGCTTTGAATCTTTTAGATCCCTTCCAAGGGGGCTTATTTAATAAAACTCTGGTAGGATGGTAAACTTAAGGCTACTGTAGCAAGTATCATTAGGTGAGTGATGAAATCATTGCTTCATGAACACTAGCTAGGTTGAAAACTACTTGATTATCAAGATGTCTTAAGGACTTTTCCTATGCAAGCCTAGTTGCCTTAGGGTTTTTTTTTTTTTTTAATTCATAGTTTAGATCTTTCACATTATGTACTCTTTGATCTCCATTTAAAATGAGTTCTTTTTTTTTTTTTTTTTAAATGAGTTCCTTTTATAGGCACTTTGTGGAAATGGGAAAAAGTGAGTAAAAATGTTTTCACCTTAGTACTTTAAATTAGGGCCTTCCAAGGATTGAATTTGATGAGAGAACAAGTCTTATTTGGAGATAAAGTTGGCTAGGTTAGTGGAAGGCATGTTGTGACTGTTGTGGAAGTTCAGACTACTTGTCTTCTTTTTACCACCTAAAAGACTTTTTGTCTAGGAGATTGAGATTGAGGTCTGTATTTTCTATGGTTTGATACAAAGCTATAAACCCAAGATGGTGCCTGACAGGTAAGGCAGAAACTTAAAACTCAGAACATAGAGACTGACTTACATACTTATTAAACTTAAAGCTCATATTTTATATAACACACGGTCTCTACCTAATGTACCTTGGGTTATTTACAGTATGTGTAGGTGTATATAGAGGTTAAGAATTTGAGCTACCACTGATTAGTACTGTGACCCTGGGAACTTTAAAATGTACTTCACATCTAAAAACCTGTTATTCTTTTTTGAAGAAAAGATAATATCAACCTCCTGGGGATAGTGAGAACTAAATGAGATAATACTGTAAAATCCTAAGCAGATTGCCTAACAAATAGCATGTGTGCGTGTGAATACACATATTCATTGTATATTTTGTCTTCATAATCAGGTCCTTTAAAAAGTTCCCTGAATTATTTTCTAAAAAATTAATTTTTTTACTTTTAGCCATGTTGTGTGGCTTGAGGGATCTTGGTTCCCTGAGATTGTCCCCTGTAGTGGAAGCACAGAATCCTAACCACTAGACTGCCAGGGAATTCCCCAAATCTTTAAATTTCATATCAAGGATCCTGAATCTGTTAGCACTTTGTGAACTGACTTATTCATAGGGTTAGGTTTACTTATTCATTTGTTGAAACTTGGTTGATGTTCTTAGGATCCTACCCTTCAGTGTAATTTGACTTTAGAAAAAGATGGATTATATTAAAATGTTTGAGGATTCAAGAACTCGTAAAGCTGAGTCAGACTTAAGAGGATTTAAAATTATTTTGAATACATGCACCTAGTGCAAATTACAAATAGTACACTGGTTTGTTTTTTTTTTTAATAGAAAAGTCACCTCCTTTTGTCCAGCTATAGTTCTTGTCTGAATAAACTGTTTTCTATGAATTTTTCTAGAGATCTTATGGATATATAAGCACGTGATATTTTTCTTTCTAATACAAGTAGAAGCATGATGTCCACTTTGCCCTTTTTTTTTTTTTTTTTTTTTTTTGGTCTAAGTTGGGTTTCATTGTGGTGTGCATGTTTAGTTGTGCTGCAGCATGTGGGATCCTAGTTCCTAGACTAGGGATTGAACCTGTGTCCCCTGCATTGCAAGATGGATTCTTAACCATTGGATCACTAGGGAAACTCTCTCCATCTTGCTATCTAACCTTCTTTACTTAAGGAATTATCTTGGAAGATTATTCCATATTAATACCAGTAGACCATCAGGAAACACCTGAGAATGAAAATTTTATATATAAGATCTTTTTCTGTGAACTCTTTATATCCTTTTCTCATTTTTCTCTCTTTTCTGTGAGTTCTTTTTCTGTTGATTTATAGGAACATTTGTGTATGAAGGCAAAATACCTTTATATATGCTTTGTGTGACAAGTATACCCTGCCCTCCCCCAGTATAATGATGTTTTATTTGACATTGATTATGATTTTCATCAAATAGAATGTTTTTTGAGTTTATATGTAAATACATTTTTATTCTCTCTTCTTGTGTCATATGTAGAAAGGCCTTCCTTCTCACCTGTATTTTATGCTTTATGAAAGTGTATCAGTGTTATTGGGATCATAAATATTAGAATTACCTTGTTATTGTATATTTCAGTTATAAAGTCTGTCTTTGTCTACTTTAATGCTTTCTAGTTTGAATGCTATCCTGTTAGTACACTTACGGATCATTTTCTTGTGCATTGTCTAATCGACTGTTAATCCTGTCCAGTGTTTTTCACTTCAGATATTACATTTTTTATTTCTAGAAGTATTTTTCAGTGTTCTCTATTTTTCTTTATGTTCCTATTTTCCGTGTCCTTAAACATATTTTTAATAGTTGGTTTAATGTTCTTGTCTGCTAGTGCTGTCATATCCATCATATCTGGCTATCTCTTTAAGTAGATTCTTCCTCTTGTTATTTGTAGTATTTTCCTGTGGGGGAGCCCCCCCTCTTTTGCATGACAGATAATTATAATTATTTTTGTTTTGTTTATTTGGCTTCACTGGGTCTTCGTTGCTGCAAGCAGGCTTCTAGTTGTGGAGAGCTGAGGCTAGTCTAGTTGCAGTGCGTTGGCTTTTCATCACGGTGGCTTCTCTTGTTGCAGAACACAGGCTGTAGGTGTGCAGGTTTCAGTAGCTGCAGCATGTGGGCTCCAGAGTGCAGTCTCAGTAGTTGTGGCGCACAGGTTCAGTTGCCCCATGGCGTATGAAATCTCAGACCAGGGAGCAAACCTGTGTCCCGTGCTTTGGCAGGCAGATTCTTACTACTCGACCACCAGGGAAGTCTTGCGTGAGTGGAAATTTTTGACTGAATGCTAAAGATTATGAATTTCATATTGTTAAGTGTTAGGTTTTGTCATTGGACTTTGCTTTGGGAAACAAGCTGGAATTAGTTGGGTCCTTTCAAGAAAAGTTCTATGAGGAAATTTATACAAGTGAAACATTCAGTTTCATAAAAATCCTGTAATAGTAAAATTGAGTTGGCGTGCAGTTTTTAAATTCTGGCTATGACAGAGTAACAGGCAATCAGATAACCAGATTTACGTACTCATCTTAGAAATCTAAAAAGCCAGACAAAATGTATGATACAGGCTTTTAGACATTGGATAACAGGAGGTGGTGGGTCTTATGAAAGCCCTCATTGCTTGAAGAAAAGTTAATAGGTTACAGCACCGGGCGGAGAGTGGTGGGGTGAATTCAGACAGTCTGGTGGTCTTACTAAACGTTGAGGAGACAGCTGAAAATTTGGAAAGGTCAAAGTCGATAGAATTTGTGGGGCAAAGTAATAGGGAAACTATTGAGTGCAGAGAGGACTCAGAAGAATCTACTCAAGGCTTGTGACTTACAACTGGACTTGCATGTGCATGTTTGGAAGTGACTGAAGCCAGGGAATAGAACTACCAGAAAGGAGTAGGTGAAACAATTCCAGAGATTTACATAGGGTCAGGAAAAGTTTATGTTTACATCAGCTTCAGTGGAAAAACCCACCTAAGAGTTGAAGCATAGGCTGTAAGTAGAACATAGGCAAAATCTTCAAAAGGATTAGCTCCAGTTAGGGGGGCAAAATTAACTCTAGACTACAAGCTTTTTTGGACCCACCCTAACAAAGAGTTTTGTAAGTTTGGTAGCTGAGTTCCAGTATTTATTTAATTTATATTTTTTGAGTTCCAGGATTTTAATTTGTTATGAAAATAGCTGAACATCTTTTTCCTGTCTAATAGTTTTTTTCTTTTTTAATTTGTCTCGGGTTTTTAGTTGCAACATGCAGGATCTTTGTTGCATTGTATGCGATTTTTTTTTTTTTTTGTGGTGGTGGTGGTGGTGGTACCTGGATTTTCTAGTTGTACGTGGCTCAAGGCTTCCAGGATGCTCAGTCTTTAGAAGTTTTGGCACTTGGCCACTCTAGTTGTGGCACACGGGCTCCATAGTGGACTGGCTGAGTAGTAGTGGTGTCTGGGAGCTTAGTTGCTCCACAGTATGTGGGATCTTAGTTTCCTGACCAGGGATTGAACCTGCATCCCCTGCATTGCCAGACAAATTTCTTAACCACTGTACCACCAGAGAAGCCCCTAATGGTTAATTTTTTTTATAAACTGCCCATAAAGTGACTAGAAAATGTTGGTCACTGGTCATTTTTTCTTTTGACTGCACCACACTGCATGTGGGATCTCAGTTCCTCTATCAGGGATCAAACTTGAACCCCCTGCAGTTGGAACCCTGGAGTCTTAACCGCTGGATAGGCAGGGAAGTCCCTCTCTTCTTTCTCTTTCCTCCTGGTTGTTAGGAATTGCTTGTCTAAGAATGTATTTATCTGCTTCACTTTTGATACTTTGAGTATAGCTTTCATGATTCAAAATACTTTTTCCCTCAGCACCTTGACTGCTATTTTGTTGTCTTACAATAAGCATGAGATGTTTAAGAAGTTTGATGCAGTCTGATTTTTTTTCCCTTTCATGTGGAGATGTTTTGTTTTTATCTCAAGAAGTTCCATATTATTGGGGTTCTGAAAATTCCATTTTGCTAGTTATTTCTTGAATTAGGTATTTCCTTTGTGTTCATGGTTTTTAGTGGTCTCTTTACTGTTGCCACTTTCCTTAAAATGTTTGGTTATTACTTCACATTTAAAAATGATTAAAAAGCTCTTTGGGACTTTATGTGTGTGAGCGGTGCTTTTTGAATGTCTGTTAATGTTGAAGGACTCTGAAAAGTCAATATCTTTGTGGTGTTAGTGCTCATTTTAGCTCTTTATTTGGAGAATCTACCCCAACTCCGTTCTTTTCAAGTACTGCTAGATACTCTGTGTACTTTCATATACCAAGCAGCAAACAGTTCTCCAATTTTTTTGTGGATACTCAATTGGGTTTTCTACAATTAAATTCAGTTTGGATTTTCTGACACTTACTACCTGGAGTTAGTTTAGACTGTACAGGTTAAGGGCTCAGTCCCATAGGATTGCCCTTCTGGTCCCACTTCAGATATGAATATCAAGTAGTAGATTTTCAGGTTACCCACACTTCTGTGTAATTTGGCTTTAAATTAGAGATGCCTATGGACACCCCTCCCACCACCACCAGATCCCCCCTGCCACCCCCCAGGTTCCATATTTTTCTGTAACGGTTTACAGAATGCAAGAACACACTACTGTTACTGGTTTATTGTAAAGGATATTCTAGAAGACACAACTGAACAGCCAAATGAAGCAGTACATAGGGTGCTGTCTGGAATAGTCCCTTTGGAGTTTGGGGTATACCACTGCCTCAGCAAGTAGGCACATTCAGCAACCTGGAAGCCCTGCAAACCCGTTCTTTTAGGATTTTTACAGAGGTTCTAGTACCTAGGAGTAGTGATTAAATCACTGGCCCTTAGTGATTTGTTGCAAGTTGCCCAGTAGTTCTTGAAAATTTTGTTTCTGGTTTTCTGTCAGTAAAAAGTTTTCATTTGTAACACACATGCACTAATGGACACTGCACACAAATTTTAAGTTTGCAGTGTGAACACCCCATATTAGCACCATTTACTAGGAACCCCCAAATGTTTCTGTCCTTATTTTCTAACTTTGATATGTTTTTCATCTTCCGGTTCTCAAGTCTCCTTACCTCTTCACAACCAGTCCTTTGCAGTCGTCCTCTGTCTCCCTCCCTCCACATCATTTCCATTGTTACTACACCCTTATTTTCTTTTTTCTGTTTTGTTTTTTTCTTTAATTGAAGTATAGTTAGTTTACATCTTTATTGTTTATTTTATATATGGTGGTGTGCATCTTTTAATACCATAATCCCAGGTTATGCCTCTCATTCACCTTTGATCACTGTAATGTTTTTCTATGAGTCTATTTCGTAGTAAATTCATTTGTACTGCTGTTTTTTAGATTCTACATATAAATGATATATAATATTTGTCTTTCTCTGACTTATGTCACTTAGTTAGATAATCTCTGGGTCCATCCATATTGCTGCAAATGATATTTCATTCTTATGGTTGAGTAATATTCCTGTATGTGTGTGTACATGTTCTTTATCCTTTCATCTGTATGGATAAATGTCCATGGTTGCTTCCATGTCTTGGCTATTGTAAATAATCCTTCTATGAACATTAGAGTGCATGTATCTTTTCGAATTACAGTTTTTGTGTTTTCCAGATGCATGCCCAGGAGAGGGATTTGCTGGTCATACAGTAACTCTCTTTTAGTTTTTAAAGAAGCGTCCATTCTGTTTTCCACAGTGGCTGCACCAATTTGTATTCCCAGCAAGAGTGTAGGAAGGTTTAGTTTTCTCCACAACCTCTCCAGCATTTGTTATTTCTAGACTCTCCGATGATGGCCATTCTGACCAAGTGAGGTTGATAACTTGTTGTTTTGATTTGCAGTTCCCTAAGAATTATTGATATTGGGCATCTCTTGATGTGCTTTTTGGCCATTTGTATATCTTCTTTGGAGACGAATATCTCCAAATATGGAGGACAAATATCTATTTAGGTCTTCTGCCCATTTTTTGTTTGGGTTTGTTTTATGTTATTGAGTTGTATAAGATGTTTGTGTATTTTGGAAATTAAGCTCTTGTTGCTCACATTGTTTGCAGTTATTTTCTTCCAGTCTGTAGGTTGTCTTTATGGTTTCCTTTGCTGTGTAGAAGCTTATAGGTTTTATCAGGTCCCTTTTGTTTATTTTTGTTTTTATTTCTATTGTCTTGGGAGACTGGTCTAGGAAAACACTGGTACAACTTATGTCAGAATGTTTTGTTTATGATCTTTTCTAGGAGTTTTATGATGTCATGTATATTTGTCTATAAGCTATTTTGAGTTTGTTTTTGTGTGTGGTATGATAGTGTTCTGACTTCATTTATTTGCATGTACTGTCTCCTTATTCTTACTCTCTTTACTTCCATTCTTTATAAGAGACCTTTGAGTTTGGCTTTTATATTACAGTTTTTAGAAAATTGAAGGAAGCTACTAGCTCTTTTCCACTGAAATTGAACTCATGAACAGTTCTTTATAAAGTTTTTTAAGTAACACAACTTTTGAAAACTTCTGTTATGAGCGAGTTGGTAATGGGAACCAATACCTTTACTCGCAGGGTGATTGTCTGAATCCTCCCTGCCCCCTTTATTTTACAACAAACTATACCAGATTTATTTTTTTCTAAGCACGTTTCCAGACGTACAGTTGTAACTTTAAAACTTCTGAGTGCTTCCCTTGCCTGCTGAATTTAGTTCCGATTTCTCATTCCTGTGAGCTGTTCAAGGCAGTACTTAGTGTCCCCAGAGTACGTTCTCTACTTAGTTTTAGGTATACTGGCATGTTGAATGGTGTTGGTTGACATGTTCATTACTGGGTTGATGTGTTGAGAGTCTGTTGACTAGATTCATTAGTTCAAATAAGTTTGTAACAGAATGACTTAGTACCATTGAGAAAGGAAACCCCCAGTAGTAGTATTTGTTTTTTAAATTACTTATTTTTGGTTGTGCTGGTCTTCGTTGCTGCTCATGAGCTTTTGCTAGTTGTGGCGAGCAGGGGCAACTCTCTCTCTCGTACTGCTCAGGTGTCTCATGGTAGATTCTCCTGAGAAGCACAGACTCTGGCATGTGGGCTTCAGTAGTTTCAGCCCTCAGTCTCAGTGATTGTGGCCCACAGGGTTAAATGCCTGCATCACGTGGAATCTTCCTGGACTGGGGCTCAAACCCATGTCCCCTGCATTGGCAGGTAGATTCCTATCCACTGGATCACCAGGGAAGTCCCTCAGTGTTTTAAGAGACCTGTTCATAAATATTGTGTGCTTACTCTAAATTATTCACACAAAATGATTCATTCAGGTTTTTTATTTTTTTGGATTATGTTACTGGCCAAAGTGTGGGGACAGACATGGAGAAACAGTGATAAATTCCATTTCCTCTCTGTGTCCGTGCCAGAGAGTGTAATTTTGTTTTCTGCTTAATTGAAACAAGACATTAAACATTATGGTTTTGTGTCTTGGGCTAAATATTGAACATTTTAAATAACAAGATCTTTAAATCTTAAGGGATGGTAATTTAGAAGCTTCTTGGTAATTCTAATTTATAATACCGTTTTTTTTTTTAAAACATTCTACATTATATGAAACATTGTCAGTTGTATCTAAGAAATTATATATATATATTAAACCATAGTCATACATCATTCTGTTTTTTTTCTCATGTTGATATTCCAGTTGAACTAAGTCATTTCTGGGATTTTATGATGTTATAGCAGTGTTTTAAGAAACCTTAAGGGTAAAACCAATCACCTCTGATCCAAGGTTATTTTACTTGAATAAGTAACTTAAATTTTTTTATATTGAAACATATAGATACAGTGCAGAAATTTCATGAGTTTGTACAATAGGACTTGAGGACAAGTTGTTTTGGTTGCTTTCTGAAAATACATTTTGTAGGGGGCAGGTTTGTTAACTTTGTAAGTAATTTCTGTGGGAAAAAGTTTGAGAAATATACTGATAAGGAACAGTGAGCATGGTTTTGAGGCAGGAAGATTTGAGTTCATATTGTAATGTAACAGGCTCTATAGTTTTGTTGTTATTCAGTTGCTAAATTGTGTCTGACTCTGACCCCATGGACTGTAGCCTGCCAGATTCCTCTGTCCGTGGGATTTCCCAGGCAAGAATACTGGAGTGGGTTGCCATTTCTTTCTCCAGTGGTTCTTCCTGACCCCCAGGGATCAAACCTGCTTTCTCCTGCATTGGCAAACGGATTCTTTACCACTGAACCACCTGGGAAGGACCTAGTCTGGGGGTAAATTATTTATCTCTTCCTATTTTGCCCCCTCCCCCCCTTTCAGAGAACATATATAAGCTGATGCCACATATATTTTTAAAAAGTTTATCTGTTTACTTTATTTGAACTCTGATAATATTGGCATTTTTTTTTTAATGGCAGAACGTCAATTTTTTCCCTTAACTGCATTTTCTTTTGACAAGGGAGTTAAAATACTTTTGCACGTGGATTTTCTGTGGGCCAGAAATTTGGTAGCAGTTTAGCTGAGTGGTTCTGGCTTCTTCTATGTCTTTCATAAAAATCTCAAAGGTTGCTGTCATTTGAAGGCTTGACTGGTGCCTAGAGGATCTCCTTCTAAGAAGGTGTCATCTTGGGTTAGCAGGTTGCTGCTGGCTGTTGTCTAGAGGACTCAATTTCCTTTGCATATGTAGATCTCCAGCTGTTTGCATGGCAGCTGCATTTCCAGAGGAAGTGATCTGAGAAGAAAGGTAGGTAGAAGTGTGCAGTGCCTTTTATGACCTAGTCTCAGAAGTCACTTCTGCCACATTCTTTTCATTAGAAGCAAGCTGTTAAGTCTAGTCCACAGTCCAGGGATGACCTGAGTTGGGAAGATTCCCCTGGAGTAGAAAAGGGTAACCCATTCCAGTATTCTTGCCTGGAAAATTCCATGGACAGAGGATCCTGGCGGGGTACAGTCCATGGGGTTGCAAAGAGTTGGATGGGGCTGAGTGATGGAGTGCGTGTGCACATGTGCGTGCACACACACACACACACACGCGCGCACACACACACACACACAGTTTGCACTTTTATCTGGTTAAATACTTAAGATGGATAATTTGCTTATACCTTAACTTTTGAAGGATATGAGGCAGCAACTTTGTTTCCATTTGTTAGCTTGTTAGCTGTTAAAGAGGGAAGACTGCCCTTTTGAATCTAGTATCTTCAGCAGTGTTTAGTGCTTGTTTTTGCTTACATTGGCTGTTTAGTAAATGAGCTGATTTGAATTAAATTTTATTCTATGTAGACCATATTGTTTGCAGTATAGTTCTAAATTAAATTTATCAGCCCTTAAAAAAAAATCTCATTCAGGGATGGCTTAAACTGTTCAGTATTGTGAGTTTGAAAGAGAAGCTCAGTGAGTAAAATTTTGTTTATAGAGTGAGGATTTTTTTGTAGTGGTACATTTTGTATGAAAATTGTTAGCTCGTTATAAGTTTTGGAGTACTTCAGTTATGTTTTGTGTATTAAGCCTTTAGTAATCCAAAATCTGGAGAATTGAAAGCATGCTGTTGCCAGTAATTTTTTTTTTCCCTTAAATAGAATTCTTTTTGTAGGGGTGAAAGTAGCAATTTTCACACGTAGCAATTTAAGAAATAACAATTCTCATAAAATTCCTGTTCTGTTTTAATTTTTTTTAATTTTTATATGTAAGTAAAACAGGTTCTGAACAACTTAATAAGAGAGAAGCTGAGGGGGATAGGGGACTTAACAAAAAAAGGTTAAAGCAAGCCAATAATATGGAACTTTTTAAAGAATGGAAATTTCTAATACTCTAGATTTCTTGTGAAATTTGCTAATGTTGTTTTATATTTGAGAGTCTAATCTGTAATTGAGAGTTTGATAACTAAGAAAAGATATTAGACACTGTTTCATAACTGAAACTGCAAAAAACAGTAGAGCAGTAGATTATTTTCCTATGTGTAGAGGTCATGTTCCTTAGGCAAGAGTTCTTTTGTTACTAAATATTACAGTATTTACTATCTTTTCCTGATTATCATTACTTTTAAGTACTCATTTAAGAATAGTACTCAGCCTTAAGACCCGTTGAATCAGAATCTGTAGGGGAAGGACCTTATACTTTTTATTAGGGAAATCTGGAAATCACCTAGCGATTACTAAATATTAATCAGACTTCATTAGTGGTATTGCAGTAGTGAAGCAGACACAACAGTGGAATAAGATGTCAGAGTATACTTTTCAAAAGTTATAAATATGAAACTTCCCTGGTGGTCCAGTGGTTAAGACTTCACCTTCCAAAGAAGGGGGTTCAGGTTCCATTCCTGGTTGGGGAGCTAAGATCCCACATGCCTTAGGGCCAAAAAAGCCAAAACATAAAACAGAAACAATATTGTGACAGATTCAATAAAGATTTTAAGAATGGTTCACATCAAAAAAAAAAAAAAACTTTAAAAAATGTCAAAAACATGACTTAAAAATATAGAATAAACATCACAGCCTCATCATTTTTAAAAAATGATTTTTTAAAAAAATAACCTAATTCTTGAAGATTTTGAGCTAGTTGTTAGAGTACATATAATGTGTCTCATATAATGTCACCATCTCCAGGAGTTGGTGATGGACAGGGAAGCGTGGCACGCTGCAGTCCGTGGGGTCTCAAAGAGTCGGACATGACTGAGCAACTGAACTGAACTGAATGTCTCTCAAGTTAGTGTCGCTCCTATTGAAGACAGGCTGTGCTTTGCTTAGGATAATATAGAAGTGAAATGGTGCCCTGTCTTTCTTATTGGCACACAATTTCAGTTTGTTCTTTACTGATGATACTCACTTTGATCTGTTGATTAAGGATTTCCCAGGCTATGTGCCAGGCCATTTCATTGCAAAACTAGTGGTCCTTAGAAATTGTATAAATAACCTCTTCCTTCTAAAATTTTTCAGTTGTATATGTATTTATCTGGATTCATAGTGTTTCATTCAAGGGGTTATAATATAGCACATTTATTTATTTTTATGAGGTGAAAGCCACATTACATGAAATTAACCATTTTAAAATGTATGATTCAGTGTCATTTAGTACATTCACAATGATGTGAAACCAAGTTCCAAAACATTTTCATTACCCTCTAAGAAAAATCTGAATCCATTTAGCAGGCAGTCCCATTCCTCCTTCCCAGCAATCCCTGGTTAGGTCTCTGCTTTTCATCTCTGTGGATTTGTCTGTTCTGGATATTTCATAGAAATTGGGATTGTACAGCATGTGATCTGGCTTCTGGATGTGTTTGGCAGCTTAGCATATTTTCATGGTTAATCATAATAGAATATGTCTTCTATTGAATACATACACGATTTTTTATTCATTTATCTATAAGTGGACATTGAGATGTTTCCACCTCTTGGCTGTTGTGAATAGATCTTCTGTGGACATCAGCATTCAAGTATTTTAGTATCCATTTTCAATTCTTTTGAATGCAGTGGTATTGCTGAGTCATATGCTATGTGTTTTTAGCTTTCTGAGGAGATATCAAACTGTTTTCCCCAGCATTTGCATCAGTTTACCTTCCCATTAGCAATGCACCAGGGTACCAGTTTCTTCATATATTTGACAACACTTGTTATTTTTTATATACTTTTAAATTTCATTTTTATATTATTTATATATATATTTAAGTTTATTTATTTTAATTGGAGGCTAATTACAATATTATAGTGGTTTTTGCCATACATTGACATGAATCAGCCATGGGTGTACAGACACTTGTTATTTTTTAAAAACTAATTTTTGGCTGTGCTGGGTCTTTTCTGCTCTTGGGCTTTCCATAGTTGCTGCGAGGTGGGGCTGCTCTTGTTGCAGTGGGCAGGCTTCTCATTGCAGTGACTTCTCTTGTGCTGTGGGGCACAGGCTCTAGGCATGCAGGCTTCAGTATTTGTGGCGCGTAGCTTCGTTGTCCTGTGGCATGTGAATCCTGAACCAGGGAGCAAACCCATGTCTCCTGCATTGGCAAGAGGATTCTTAACCACTGGACCACCAGGGTTGTCTAACACTTACTCTTTTACTATTTCTTTTTCTTTCGCCTTTCTTGGAGGGAGGCTGAGAAACGTCTGTTCAAGTCCTTTGCCCATTTTTAAATTGTCTTCAAGAACTCTATATATTCTGAACACTGGACACCTGTTAGATAAAATTTGCAAATATTTTCTTCCATTCTGTTGTCTTTCCACTTTCTAGATGATAACCTTTGTATAGAAGTTTTAAATTTTAGTGAAATCCAAAGGTGCTGTATCTGAAATTCCATTGCCAGATCCAAATTAGTGAAACTTTACCTCTGTTTTCTTCTGCTAGTTTATAATTTTAGCTTTTGTAGGTCTTCGATCCATTTTGAGTTAGATAGATATCAATAGGAGTTTATTGGGTATCCACTTGTGGAAGTCCATTTGTTGTGGTCTTAGCAGTTTGGTTTAAAAAAAAAGTCAGTTGGCCATACATGTGTGACTCTTTCTGGATTCCCAGTTCTGTTCCATTGGTTTATTTATCTATCCCTTACTCTATACCAATAAAACATTGTTTTGATCATTACAGCTTTGTAGTAAGTTTCAAAATAGGGATATGTGAGTCCTGTAACTGTGTTCTCCTTTTCCAGTAGTGTTTTGGCTATTTGGGGCTCCTTGCAGTTCCAAATGAATTGAGAATGGCTTTTCTGTTCCCTCAAAAAGGGTTGTTGGAATTTTAATAGAGGTTATGTTGACTCTGTTATTGCTATCTTAACAATACTTAAGTTTCCCAATCCTTGAACAAAGCATGTCTTTATATTTAGATCTTAATTTTCCTGTAGCAGTGGTTTGTAGTTTTTAGTGAACAAATCTTAAAACTTCTTGGTTAAGTGTATTTCTGGTTATTTTTTGAATAGACTTGTTTGTTCATTTCCTTTTGGATTGTTATTGCTAATGTATAGAAATGCTACTGAATTTTCTGTGTTGATCTTGTATCCTGCAATATTGCTGAATTTATTAACTCTAATAGTTTTCCCCACAGATACAGAAATCAGGGTTGATTTCCTTTAGGATGGACTGGTTGGATCTCCCTGCAGATCTCCCTGCAGACTCTCAAGAGTTCTCCAACACCACAGTTCAAAAGCATCAATTCTTCCGCGCTCAGCTTGCTTTATAGTCCAGCTCTCACATCCATACATGACTACTGGAAAAACCATAGCTTTGACTAGGTGGTTATGTGTCTTGGTGTGAATCTTTTTGTGTTTATCTTTCTTGGAGTTCAGTTAACTTCTTGGTTATGTATATTTTGTATCTTTAGCTAATTTGCTAAGTGTTTAGCCATTATTTCTTGATTTCTTTTTCTGCCCCCCTTCTTTTCTCTCCTTCTGAAACTTTTGTTATGTGTATGTTGGTATGCTCTATGATGTCCCACAGGTCTTTATTCAGTTTTGTTTTGTTTTGTTTTCTTCTAGCTCCTTAATCTGGTAATTTTAATTGACCTCTTCACTCGTCAGGTTCTCTGATTCTTCTTTCTGTTGGCTCAAATCTGCTATTAAACTGACTAGTGAAATTTTCATTTCAGTTAACGTACTTTCTAGCTCCAGAATTTGTTTGGTTCTTTTCTGTAATTCTTATCTCTTTATAGATTCTCTGCTTGTTGAGACATTGTTCTGGTTTCCTTTAGCCCTTTGTATTTAAGACAATTGATGTCTGTTTCTCATCAGTGGCAGTTTCTGCTAATGTCACATCCTCCCCCCACCCCCCTCCATGGGCTGTACTGTATTGTTTCTTTGCATGTTTTGTAATGTTTGTTAGAAAATCAAGCATTTTGAATACTGAATCAATAAGTTGGAGACTCTAGGAGTCAAATATTTTTTTCTTCCCATCGTTGGAGTTGCTTACTCTTGGGTTGTGGTTGTGTGTACATTTAGTAACTTTTCTAAACTATTTCTGAAAGTCTGTATTCTTTGTTTTGGGTAGTTTCTGAAGTCTCTGTCCCTCAGATTGTAATCACCTAGTGTTTTGTTGTTGTTTGAGAGAAATAATATTTTAATAAAGTTTAATGTAAAAAAATCCATAGTGAATAAAAAGTTATCAGGCTCAGTATATTGTCTAAAGGTTGCAAATTTTTTACACATAGGCAAACAAGAAATCAACTTAGTGCTCGTAGCATAGCTGAGACAGGTTGAAGCCTTTAATAAGACTTTACTAAAGGTTTAGTGGTTATAGAAAGTAGTTTCAAGGCAATATAATAGTTTTGTTTCAGCTGTCCATGGATATGGCTATTCTCAGAGCTCTTCAAACAAGAGCCATCGTTACCTTGTCCATCTTGTGTTTTGTTGCAGATATGTGTCTGGAGCCTAAAGGGAATAAAAAGGAAAGAAAAGAAATAAGAACTCTCCCAGTCTTTGTTTGATTGGATCTGTGTTAGGGCATTCTGTCTTTCCTTTAAATATTTATTTTTGGCCGCATTGGGTCTTAGTGTGGCAGGCAGCATCTTTGTGGTGCCTGGGCTCTTGTGGTATGTGGACTCAGTAGTTGTGACTGTAGGCTTAGTTGCCCTGCAGCATGTGGCATCTTAGTTCCTCTGTTGTTCAGTTGCTAAGTCGTGTCTGACTCTTTGCGACCCTACAGACTGTAGCCTGCCAGACTCCTCTCTCCATGGGATTTTCTGGGAAAGAGTACTGGAGTGGGTTGCTGAGCCTGCCACCAAGGGATCTTCCCTGACCCAGAGATCAAACCCATGTCTCTTGCATCTTCTGCACTGCAGGCGGATTCTTTTACCTTTCAGCCACCAGGGGAAAATTTCTTTTCTCCGTTCCTGTGTTCTCTGGCTGGGGCTCTGTAAATTAAACTGAGGAAAGACATTAACAAGAGAAAATAAACAAGTTTATTAGCACCCGGTCACCTGGCAGTACCTCTCTCTGTCAGTAACTCAAAGAGGATGAGTAGAATCTGGGATCTGTATACCTAACTTCACGGGGGAAAAGAATATTTAGTAGAAAAAAGCAAATGATATTTGAGACAAAATGGATAACTCGGTCCTTAGGCGTTTGTGGCAGTGTTTGAGTGTGGTGCTGAATTTTTTTTTTCCTTTTTTGTTCTCCAAAAAAGAGAAGATGAGTTGCTCCAGGAGAGGGGATTAACAAATTCTTTCGGCAGGCTCTGCATTTAGGTTGATAAGGAATTTTAGGAACTCACATGCCTTCAGCTCAGTTTTTCTGAAATCAAAGTGACTTGGGGATGGCACATCCTGATCTTGTCACACACTTCTGTAAATGTTGTGATATTGACTAGTATTGCTCTTTACCTTTTTTCAGAACAGGAAAATTTATGCTATTAGCTGTCCATGCTTTATTCTCTATGAATTGATTTAAATTAGAATTCATAAAGACAGAAACAAAGAGATAATGGTGGTGGTTTGTCTCTTAGGAATAAGTTGTAGTGTGTAACTTACCATTTAGCCTTTGGTTTTCTATGATTCCTGGGGCTACTCTCTAGTTGCTGTGTGTAGGCTTGGTATTGTGGTGGCTTCTCTGTTGCATAACGCAGGCTGTAAGGTGTGCAGGCTCAGTAGTTGCAGCATACAGGCTTAGTTGCCTTGTGTCATATGGGATCTTTGAGGACCAGGGATCAAATCAGTGTCCCCTGCATTGACAGGCGAGTTCTTAACTACTGGACCACCAGTGAAGCCCTGATCATTTAATTGAGTATGTAAACATTTTCATTACCTTAGTGAGTTAACCAGTTGTTTCTGTTTCTTGTATCTGACGTTTGTTGGTCTGTTTCTTGTATCTGACGTTTGTTGACCTTCCTTCTGCCCCTTCCCCTTTCCAGTACACTGGATAGTAGAATTGGAGTTTTTGTGTAGTATCTTGAGAATTTTTATTTTAGGAAATACTTTGGTATGACTTAAATTCTGCCGTAGCACTTATATTTGAAAGAATTTTGAAAAAGGATGACTAGCAGCGGTATTGATAATTTTGCTTTTTAAAATTTCCCTTTTGAGGTTATTCTGCAGTTGTAAATATTAGATATTAGTAAATTTAGACGTTAATGTTCAGAAAATTTGATTTCTTCATTGACTAATTTCTGAGGTCTATATTGAAATGAGTACAGTTGCCCAGTTGGCTTCTTCCCCATTTAAAAAAAACCTGTGAATTTACTGTGTTTAGATTGGGCTGGTGACTTGAAATTTTTGATGCAATTGAGAGAGGCTTCCAGAAAGTTAAGTTTAGAATGTAGAAGAATAGTGGATGCCCATTGTGATGATTGTAATTTTAAAAATCCTTTTAATTGTGGAAATTTTCAAATATACATGTAAGTAGAGAGACTACTTAGGTACCTCCCGGTATTAACATTTATAAACACACGGACAGCCTTGTTTCAGTGACACTCATATTCCTTGTTTTTTCCCCCTAAAGCAAGTTCCAGATACATGGATTTAATTGCAAAGACTTCAGTATATGTCCTTTTATATACAGTTGACCCTTGAATAGCATAGAGGTTGGGGTACTGTCCATCCACGCAGTTCAAAAGTCTCACTTGAGAAGTCAAAAAATCTTTACAGTTGGCTCTCCCCACTTGCTGCTCCACATCTTTGGATCCAACCAGCCTCAGGTCATGTGGTGCTGTATTATATATTTAGTGAAAAAAAATCTGTATGTAAGTATCTCAGACCATCACAGTTTGAGACCTTACTGTGGAAGGGTCCACCATACCATCATTGCACTAACAGTTACATCTACAGTGACTAATAATTTCTTAAAGTCATTTAATATTCAGCTCATGTTCAAATTTTGGACTGTTTCATAATTTTCACTTTTTGAATTTGGTTGGAATAAGAATCTATTTAAGGTCCACATGTATTTGATTGATCTGTCTGTGAAGTCCATGTATTTGTTGAAGAAGCCAGATCATTTGACCTGTAGACTATCTTTTGATCTCCATTTGATGGGATTACTTCCCTCAGTTGTCCTTTAATTTATTATCTGTGTTGAATTTCCTGTAAATTGGTAATTAGATCAGAATTCAAATTCTGTATGGGGCAGGGGGGGAAGAATATGTGCTGTGTACATAGGTAATGCTGTGTGCATCATATTGTGTCACAGCAGGAGACACTTTATAACTAGTCTGTGATAAGACTATTGTAATTTCAAAACTAAGCTTCATTGAGGTAGTTTATAATAAAATTACCCAGTTTTAAGTGCATAATTTGGTGAGTTTTAACAAATGTCTACATTTGTATAATAACCTTCACCACAATTAAGATAAATACCCAGTTACCCTTGAAAATTTCTTTCTTCCCTTTGTAGTCATTTCCCTTCTCTCCAGGCCCTTTACCCTCCACTGTGCTGATCTGGTTTGTCACTGTATTTTTGCCTTTTCTAGAATTATAATTAATCTTATAGTAGTCAGAACACTGTAATTTAAAGGAGGTATAAGATAACTTTGGCCAGGAACTATATAGATCTAATGCTTTCCACTTTTGTATGACAGGGACTTGCCATGAGGTGTTGAAACCTTGTTTCGCTGAGTTGGAGAGACTGGACCTAAATGGCGCAGCATGACTTTGCTCCAGCCTGGCTTAATTTTCCTACCCCACCATCATCAACAAAGGTATTCTTTCTTCATCTCTCTTTTCTTTTTGTCTTTCTGTCTGCTTTTATTTAGTTCATGTACTACACAGATGTAGTTAAACTAAATGTTTAACTTAATGTAGTTAAACTTAATGTTTTGCAGAGAAACACCTAAACTTTCTTATTTCATATTTAATGTGTTGGTTTATCTATATATGTCAATTTTCAGTATACCATCAACATTCTAAACCATTTACTTCAAAAGTTGTCTGTGCTAAAGTTCTGCATTTTAAAATTCAAACCAGTTAAATACATCACACATTACTTTTGTGGTTTACCTCTCTCTGTACTATTCTTCTGATAACTAACTTTGCTTACTTTCCTATAGATAACGTTAAAAAATCAGAAGTTTTTTAAAGTTTTTCCTTACAATTGGAAGACTTCTTTTTCAAATAAATGAGACTATGGCATATTACTCAATTTTAGGAGTTATGAGAACTTTGCAGTGTTGCTACTTATCAGATGACTCACTGATTTTAAAATGTTCATTTTATATAACCAAAACAGAACTTAGTGTATAAGACATGCTTGACATTGAAATTGTCATCCGCTTATAAGCCTTCCTGAGAGGGATGTTGAAACTGATTAGAATCAATCTATCTGGCTCCATACTATCTTCCACTTTGTTTTTTCCAGAGTGCAAAGAAATCAAGAGGGAGGTCTTAATCATCTGGTTACCTGTTAGTCTCTACCATGCTAAGGCATTCATCTAAGACCTTTTGGGGGTCCAAGCAGTTCTTGTAGAACAGTTTGCTGAAACAGGTTTTAGGGGAACAGTTTTATACTTTGCAGAGTTGTTCCCCAGTAAGGACTTGTCAGATCATAATATATTGGAAAAGTTGCATTGGGGGAGACACAGCATGTGAACTGACTTTATTTTATGCAGATGGATTCTCTGGAAGGCTCATTGACTTGCCTGTTTTCATATAGTGTGAGCCTAGACCCACTCCGGTACTCTGGCCTGGAGAATCCCGTGGATGGATGAGCCTGGCAGGCTACAGTCCATGGGGTCATTAAGAGTCTGACACGACTGAGCGACTTCACTTTCACTTTTCACTTTCATGCATTGGAGAAGGAAATGGCAACCCACTCCAGTGTTCTTGCCTGGAGAATCCCAGGGACGGGAGCCTGGTGACCTGCCGTCTATGGGGTTGCACAGAGTTGGACACGAGTGAAGCGACTTAGCAGCAGCAGCAGCAGACTAGAATCTAGGATGCATTTTCTATTTTGTAGTATTTTCATTTGTGAATTTTGTAAAATAATCAAACATTTTATTTCGTAGATTATAAAATGGGATCCCAGTTGTTAGGAAATGGGAAAACCATTTCTTAGTTGCAGACTGTTCGCCCGCCTTTCCTCTTCTATTTAGGTCTCTGAAATTTGCTTTGCTCTTGTTGTTTTTGTGTATCCCACCCCACTAGTTGCTGTCAGCTATGCTTTTCCTGGATTCAGTTTTTTCCAAACCTACTTCAGAGCCTGGAAGCACATGAATTTCTTGCTCTTCCATTTCCTTTTTCTCTTTGAAATTAGTTAAGATTTGTTTTCATTTTTAAACATATCAGTAAAAATTATCAGCACCTGGAAAGTTAGTTACAAACATCATTGAGAATAATTTTTGTCTTCATTGAAGTGTTGATTAAGGTTGATTAAGATTGACTTTGTTATGTATGGTGGAATTCTTAAAGCTTTCTAGAACCAGACATTTGATCTGGATATAGGCCCTCATGAAACGAAGCCTTGATTTTGCCAATTCTAAATTTTCAATTAATTCTAATTTATTTTAGATTACCTACAGAAAATAATGTCAGTTTAAACTCTTAACTAGCAATATTTGAAATTATCTTCTTAGACCTTTCGCAAAGTGTTCTTAACAAACACAAATAAATACACACATCGTTTGGTATAACAACTTATACTGTGTCTGTATCACTCAAAATCACTATTCCTGGGTTTTCAGTTATCATTCTTGTTTTCTGACAGAGCCCTTTTAATCTTATCCTGAATAAATGGGATAGTCATAAATAAATGTTGGGTTCTCTTTTTCAACTTTGTGTTAAGTCTTTTCTTTATTATTTGAAGAGATGATAGGAGTACTTGAATTAAGGGTTAACAGTGTTTTCAACACTGCATCTGAGCAGTTTTCTAAGGTATGCAGAATTTTAGCCCCATCATGTGGTGAAGTTTTAAACTGCATGTGGTGGTTTCTGTCTATGAGACAGACAGACTGGCATTTGAACTGTTCACTAAGACCCAATGAGAAATTTTACATTGTGTTTTCATATGCACATAGCTGTAACTAAAAAGTCATTTATCTGTGTTCTTCTTTCTCTTGGGGTCTTTTTATTCCAGTCAAAAAAAAAAGCTAAAAAAAAATACAAATTGCTACTAATTATGTGTCTTTTATAATGAGACCTCACCTGCAGTTTGAAAAAATAGAATTGTAATTACTTTCCTTCAATAATATAAGTAGTATCAGTTTGCATTGAAACTGTGTGCTTTTAAAACTTTAGGCTAAGAGAGGATGAGAAAATTTAGTCAGACTGGTAGCTGAATTCATTGAAACTTTTTTTGTTTACTAAGTAGATTTGTTAACTGTTGATTCACATATTCTGGGAATCAGAAAATTATGCTATTATTTTTAAAAATTCAGAAAAATATTTAAAATGTGGTAACTAATACTTCCTCGAGTCATTACTACATACCAGTCACTGTGTAAAGCGCTTTATAAGAAGGCAAACAAAAGCATAAAAGGTAAAATACTGTTCCCCTCTTCCACCACCCCCCCCAACCCATGTAAACAGATGGGGAACTGAGGTTGACAGAGACAAGTAACTTGACCCGAAGTGCTTGAGTTAGCATAGGAACATATGTGTGCTTGACTTTAAATAATTATGTTTAATAGCTTTCTTTTTTTGATTATTAAGAAGTAGACTAATTTTCAGAAGTGAAATACTGGGATGTTTTAATGTATATATCAGAATATAATTTTATCCTGGTTTGGGTAAGCAAATGAAATTGCTTTTTTTTCCCTTCAAGGATAGCATCTCCAATGATCTATTTCTGTAGTTAGTACATGGGTGTCTTCACTCTGCAGTGACTGTGTACGGTTGACTCTTGGGCAATATGGGTTTAGGTTATTTGTGTCCACTTATGTGGATTTTTTCTCCCCAATAAATATGTACTGTAGAACTGTGTGATCTGTGGATACTGATTTTGACCATGCATAGAGTTGGCACCTCTAACTCCCTGCATTTTTCAACTGTCAACCTTAATCTTTTATTGAGTGAATCTGCATAGATTAATTGGACCTATTAATGGACTAAGCTGCTATTAATGGACTAAGTTGCAGGAATGCTTGGGCATCTCTTGAATGTATTTTTAGGGGAAATTCCTAGCAGCAGAATCTGTGAATTAGGAAGTTTATACCTTTTGATAGATAGTGCCTAATTGCTGTCTAGAAATGTTGTATCAGTTTATAATCCTATAAAAATTTCATGGAGGGGGGGGCAGTTTTTTCACTATTGGCAATGCTGGCTGTTGTCCCATTTTTTCATATTTGTGAAATTCAGTGAAAAATGACGCTTCATTGTTTTGATTTGCATTATGATGGCAGCATATTTTTGTCTTAGGAAGTGTTATTCATGTAACTTATTTCTTAGTGATTTATTTGTAATAGCTCTTTTCATATTGAGGAGTTTGTTGTGTATTCTGCATATATTTTCCTACAGTATATTTGTCTTAATAATTCTAAAAGAACCATGTGGATAGTTCTAAAGAAATATTTAAACATACAGAGAACCATGGAGAATAAGTCACATCATAACATTTTGCAATTTTATCTTTGTGTCTCTTCTGGAAATAAACAATTGAAGTCTGCTGTTGACTTCTTCACAGTCCTTTTTCTGTCTTCATTTTTTTCCCAGAGATATTCTCAGTACATGTTCTTACATTGTTGCTAGCTATGTGAATATCAAAAGGAGTTTTCTGTATATATAGAACATTAAATGATTAACATTTATATTCTGAACCTTGTTTTTATATTTGTTATTTATAACTTTTAGAATTCCCCCCATGTTGATATCTGCAGATTTGCTGTAATTACCTTAAAAACTCTGTTCCCGAGTCTCTTGCATTTCAGGTGGATTCTTCAGTCTGAACCACCAGGGGACCCCCAAAACTCTGTATTCTATTTTTTTGCCTCTGTATCACACTGTGTTTGTCTCATTAAGTTGAGATTGTTTATATTGCTGGGAAAGATTGAGGGCAGGAGGAGAAGGGGACGACAGAGGATAAGATGGTTGGATGGCATCACTGACTCAATGGACATGGGTTTGGGTGGACTCCAGGAGTTGGTGATGAGCAGGGAGGTCTGGTGTGCTGTGGTTCATGGGGTCGCAAAGAGTCGGACACGACTGAACTGAACTGAACTGAACTGTATAATGAATACTGTATTGACTGTTTTCTTAATGTCTCCTTGCATGCGTGGATAAGAATTCTTTAGACTCCTGCTTCTCAGACTTTAATGGCTATGAAAATAACCTGGGACTTTTGTTAAAATGCAAATTCTAATTTCAGTAAATCTAATGGGGTCCTAGTCCTGACAGTCTTCAAAGTACTGTTGATTGCTTGTCTCTGGACCACATTTTGCATAGCAAGGCTCTGACCTCTAGTTAAAAGAAAAATTGCTGGAATTCAGTTCCATACTGCCAAATTTCTTTTCCATCTGGTATACTGATTTATACTTCTGTATGTTGTACATAACTATTCTTTTTACTTTGTACTCTTGCCCTCTTGCCAAGACTTTGTCAGATTATCAGAGTTAACATTTTTGCCAGTCTTTATTATGAAATGTATTTTTACTGTTTCTTGGACATTGGGTTATATTTCTGTGAATTGCCTATTCACATTCTTTGTTTATTATTTCTTCTGGACTGCCTTTCTGGGGGGAGTACTGGTTTGGCAGGGGAGAGAAAAAAAGTGTGTGTGTGTGTGTGTGTGTATGTCTGTATGTGATCTTTAACTGTTTTACGTAAAGTTGCATAGTTCTTTTTCAGTCACCCAAGTTATTTCTCTCTCTCTCTCTCTACACACACATACACTCACCCACACCCACACATATTCAATTGCTTTATAGTAGTTCCTATCTTTTTTTTTCTTTCTGTAAAAGTCTTATTTATTTAGCTGTGCTGGCTCTAAGTTGTGGAATGCAGGATTTTTGATCTTAGTTGTGGCATGTGTGATCTAGTTCCCTGACCAAGAATGAAGCCTGGGTGCTCTGCTTTGGGAGCATGGAGTATTAGCCACTGGACCACCAGGGAGGTTCCTATTTGTTGCTACCTTAAATGCTATTTTAAAAAGCTTTCTTGGGACTTGGCTGGTGGTCCAGTGGCTAAGACTCCACGCTCCCAATGCACGGGGCCAGGGTTCGATCCCTGGTCAGGGAACTAGGTTCCACATGCCACAACTAAAGATCCTGCATGCACCAACTAAGACCTGGCTCAGCCAAATAAGTAAATATTAAAAAAAAAAAAAAAAAAGCTTTCTTATTAAGTCTTGCTAGCATATATATTGTTTCTTGTATTAGTGTTGTTTCTAGCAACATTGATTAATTTTTACTTTAATGTCTTGGAATTTTTAATGTGGAAAATCATTCATTCACAAATAATATCAGTTTTCTTTCTATATTTTCAATCCTGTTATTTGTGTTTCTTATTCATATTTTACTATGCTAGCTATATGTCAGAGTCTGAAAGGTCTGAAATTTTATCCTACTTTAAAGATAACTGTAACACGCTAGTTTGTTACAGAAGATGAGACTCCCGGGTCTCATGAGACAAAGTGCATTGTATTATTAGCACAGCAGGCGGCATAAGCATGATTTTGGCACTGGTTCTTCCTGTCCCTTAAAACCTCTGGGAGTTGACATGGAGCAGCCCAGGTATATGCCTCCCTTGTATATCTGCCACATTTATAAGAATACTGCTCTTTGTCCCAGAGTAGGACATTACCTGACCCTCGATATTCTCTGAGAACATAACCCTGAGAAAAGGGCCATAGAAAGAGCTGTCAAGGCCTTGTGTTCTTGGCATACAAATAAGAACAAGGAGGGATGCTCAGTGTCACATCTTTTTGCCTTTTCATACTGTTCATGGGGCTCTCAAGGGAAGAATACTGAAGTGGTTGGCCATTCCCTTTTCCAGTAGACCACGTTTTGTCAGAACTCTCCACCATGACCCATCCGTCTTGGGTGGCCCTACACAGCATGGCCCATAGTTTCATTGAGTTAGTCAAGGCTGTGGTCCCTGTGATCGGTTTGATTAGTTTTCTGTGATTGTGGTTTTTATGCTCTCTGCCTTCTGATAAGGATAAGAAACTTGCTGACTGACTGGGGGGGGGGGGAAACTGGGGCTTGTTCTGATGGGCGGGGCCATACTCGGTAAACCTTTAATCTAATTTTTTGTTGATGAGTGGGGCTGTGTTTCAAATCCTAAAAGATGATGCTGTTAAAGTGCTGCACTCAATATGCCAGCAAATGTGGAAGACTCAGCAGTGGCCATAGGACTGGAAAAGGCCAGTTTTCATTCCAGTCCTAAAGAAAGGCAATGCCAAAGAAGGTTCAAACTACTGCACAACTGCACTCATCTCACACACTAGCAAAGTAATGCTCAAAATTCTTCAAGCAAGGCTACAATAGTACATGAATTGAGAACTTCCAGATGTTCAAGCTGGTTTTAGAAAAGGCAGAGGAACCAGAAATCAAGCTGCCAACATCCATTGGATCATAGAAAAAGCAAGAGAGTTCCAGAGAAACATCTACTTCTGCTTTATTGACTATACCAAAGCCTTTGATTGTGTGGATCACAACAAACTGTGGAAATTCTTCAAGAGATGGGAATATCAGACCACCTTACCTGCCTCCTAAGAAATCTGTTTGCAGGTCAAGAAGCAACAGTTAGAACTGGACAGGGAACAACAGACTGGTTCCAAATTGGGAAAGGAGTACGTCAAAGCTGTATATTGTCACCCTGCTTATTTAACTTATATGCAGAGTACATCATGTGAAATGCCAGGCTGGATGAAGCACAAGCTGGAATCAAGATTGCCAGGAGAAACATCAATAACCTTAGATATGCAGATGACAACACCTTTATGGCAGAAAATGAAGAACTAAAGAGCCTCTTGATGAAAGTGAAAGAGGAGAGTGAAAAAATTGGCTTAAAACTCAACATTCAAAAAACGAAGATAGATCATGGCGTCTGGTGCCATCACTTCATGGCAGATAGATGGGGAAACAATGGAAACAGTGGCAAACTTTCCTTTGTAGCTCCAAAATCAGATGGTGACTGCAGCCATGAAATTAAAAGATGCTTGCTCCTTGAAGAAAAGCTATGAACTTAGATAGCATATTAAAAAGCAGAGACATTACTTTGCCGACAAAGGAAGTGTGGTGTTGGAGAAGACTCTTGAGAGTCCCTTGGACTGCAAGAAGATCAAACCAGTCAATCCTAAAGGAAATCAGTCCTGAATAGTCATTGGAAGGCCTGGTGCTGAAGCTGAAACTCCAATATTTTGGCCACTGGATGTGAAAAACTGACTTACTGGAAAAGACTCGGATGCTGGGAAAAGATTGAGGGCAGGAGGAGAAGGGGACAACAGAGGATAAGATGGTTGGATGGCATCACCAACTCAGTGGAATGAGTTTGAGCAAGCTCCAGGAGTTGGTGATGGACAAGGAAACTTGGTGTGCTGTAGTCCATGGGGTTGCAGAGTTGGACTGAGCAGCTAAACTGAACTGAGGGATGCTCAGGGTCCATGATGATTGCCTGTCCCAATAGTCCATACATGTTGCAACCAAACTTGAATTTCACGTGATTGTAGCACTCTCAGCTACTCTGATTAATTTGACAGAGACTAGAACCAAATCCATTTAATTGTCTTACACAGCAGTTAAGGCTACTACTACCAGTGTCCCAAGCAACAGTGAGTGAGACCAGGATTTAGCTAGTTGTGAATAACTTAAGGGGTACTTGTAAATGATTTTTTTCAGCCAACCAATATATGATCTAAAGCCACTCTGTTATCCTTTAAAATCCACTTAAGGGAGGGACTTCCCTGGTGGTTCAGAGGTTAAAACTGCACACTTCCACCACAGGGGGCATGGGTTTGATCCCTGGTCAGGGAACTAAGATCCCTTAGGACCGCCCCCCCCTCCCCCCGCAAAAAAAAAAAAACACTCAAGGGAAACTGACTTGAGATTTGGTATTATTATTACTTACAATTATAGAGACAATACAGTGGGTCAAAAAGCAACCCTGATCCTCAATAGAAAACATTCTGTGGCTTATTCCTGCCCGCCCCCCCCAACCCACCTACAAAATGATTGATTCAATTTTCGTGGTATGTAACTATTCAGAGATTTGAATAGTTCTGCACCTGTGGTGTTGGTTGGCAACTTCAGTGTACATAACATATCCTCATGCACATCCTCGTGAAAAACAGATCGCACAAAACCAAGCATTGTTGCCTTGTTCATGTCAGTAGACTCTCGTCAACCTGGATTGCTTACTGTGGTGACTCTCTAACCCTAACAACTGTGTCTCAGTATCTTCTGGTGTTCCATCAGTTCATCTAGTTATGGTGCTAGCTGAAAGAGGAACACATGCCACCTTTTGGGCTGCAGCCTTTCCTGAAAGTCCAAGACAGTTGTCCTTAGCAGCAGGCAGAGTCAACTCATCATTAATAACAAAGACCTTAACTTCAGCAATTTTTAGTGAATGATGCTCGGTGCAGACACGTTTGATGAAGTGGAGGCCTTCAATAATTGCTTCTGTTCTTCATTATGTCTTTTTGTTTTGAAAAACTCCAAAGGCTTGTCTTTTAACGCAGGGTGCTTGGGCTCCATGTGGTGAAGCGGTTTTGAAGGTTTCATGGCTTCTTTGGGTAGCCAGTCAGCACATATTATACAAGGTAGACTTGGAGAATGTGAATCACCTGTTGCAGTGTACTTGTAATTTAAGTAGGATTCTTAAGTGCAGCTTTCTTTTTTGTTGGCAGTCTTAAGAGTCTTCTGCTGTTTCACCTGGGTCTTTCCCCACTTTTCAAAGTGCTCCAGCAGTGTTTGTTTTCTTACTCATTTTGGCTAGGGTTATCTTTTGTGGGGCTTCCCTGGTAGCTCAGCTGGTAAAGAATCTGCCTGCAATGCCGGAGACCCTGATTCGATGCCTGAGTTGGGAAGATCCCCTGGAGGAGGGCATGGCCACCCACTGCAGTATTCTTGTGTGGAGAATCTCCAAGGACAGAGAAATCTGGCTGTCTGTAGTCCATAGGGTCACAAAGAGTCGGACACAATTGAGCAACTAAACAGCACAGCTTTTGTGGGCCTACCAAAAAAACTGTGACCCAGACAAATGTGCGGGGTGGGAAGGAGGGATGAATGGAAGTGGTAAATAAAATAATGGGCAGGCCACACACAGACTAAAATAAGTGTTGGATTCTAACTTAAAGGTTTTCACCAGATGCAGCTGTACAGTTGAAGGACATCAACTCATTTGCCACTATCAAGCCTGCCACCAGATGTGGCCCAGTTGTGACTTGACATTCACTGATAGGGTTTTGATGATAATCTGCAGTCAGGAGTCCATACCTTGTGGCTCAGCTGGCAAAGAATCTGCCTGCAATGCGAAGACCTGGGTTCAATCCCTGGGTTGGGAAGATTCCCTGGAGAAGGGAAAGGCTACTCACTCCAGTATTCTGGCCTGGAGAATTCCATGGACTGTATAGTCCATGGGGTCACAAAAGAGTTGGACAGGACTGAGCAACTTTGACTTTCACTGTGCAGTCAGACTTCTGCTAATGGTAATCTGTATTTGCAGCTGCTCCCCAGTGCTACTAGCATCACCATCTCAGTTCCACCTCAGATCATCAGGCATTAGATTCTCATAAGGAGTTGAAACTTAGGTCCATTCTGTGCATGGTTCATGGTAGAGTTTGCAATCCTATGAGAATTTAATGCTTTCACTGATCTGACAGGAGGTGAAGCTCAGGCGGTAATGTGAATGATGGGGAGCAGCTGTAAATACACTTGAAGCTTCTCTCACTCACCCACTGCTCACCTGCTTGCAGCTTGGTTCCTAACAGGCCACGGACCTGTATTGGTCCATGGCCTGGGGTGTTGGGGACCCATGTTCCAGGGGATAGGGAGATCATTAATTGTTCTCCTTTGTACATGTGCCTTCTGGTGTTAAAGATGTTTATTCTCCCAATTGCTAGGTTTTTTGCTCTCCCTCTGCATACAGCCATGAAATCTGTATGCAGTGTGTCCCATTCCCATAGCTCTAACTTCACTTAAAAACTCTTGTACTTAGATATTTTAATCTAGAGGAACTGGATGTGAGTGGAACAGGGCATTTTTAAATAATTTTCAGAGACCCCATTTTAAAGATACCTCACCCTCACCTTGGTCTACTTTGGTGGGGACTCTGTGAGAAGTGTACACAAGCAAATGGCTGTTGTCTACATGTCTAGGACCGTGCCAGTTCAACAGGAGAATCCAGGTGGCCAAACTAGATTTGTTTGAATTCCTTTTTGGTTAGCCATCACCCTGGGGGGTTGCCTGGCCTGTTGTTCTTAGGGAAAAGAAAGAAACATTATATCTGGGGATAATCAGAGCAGAATTTTTAGTGTAAGTCTGTTTACTGTCATAACTCTCCACTGTGTCATCCTGATTACTACACAATAAGTGGCCAAGAGGAGATGATTCCCTTTTGGTTATGCTGCATTCATTCATCTTACTAAGATGTGGGAAGAGATGAGGGGTATAGAGGTGTAGTATAAGTGGTTCTGAGTTGAATTTTGAGGAGACTGTTAAAATGCTTGTCTATACTTGTGAATAATAGTATGAAACGTCCATTGAGTATTTTGAATATTGCTTCATTGCAAGATGACTTTTTGACAAAAGATGTACTGTTAATGAACTGTTCCTCGTCTGGAATATACCCAACACATTTCATGAATTAATTTCAGGAGACACAATAGTGTGACCAGAGTTAGCCCATCAGACTGCAGCAATAATAATGTAACCTGAAAAAGTTTCAATAGTGGTACAACTCCGTTGAGGACTCCATGAAGAAGTCAAATCTTTGATGTAGTTCTGTGTGATGTGGTGTTCTTTACAGTGAGACAAATGGACCAACTTTTGGCAGGAGTCACAAGCTGGCATGCAGTAGAGGTTTCTGCATCAGAAAGATAAAGTCCTTTCTTTTGTAACCCGTCTGTGATAGTGGGTGTGTTCCATGTCTGGTGTGATGATGGGTCTAGGTGGTATGCTGAAGATTTGATCAGCATTCTGGTTTCAGTCACTCTCAATGCCATTTACTCTCATCAGATAGCAAGCCTTACTGAATCAACATGAGTGACTCTGATTGTCTCAGCAGCAGCTGCAATTTCCCATCATGTGTGACTCCAAGAGATGTTTTTAATTGGCCAGTCTATAGTTTTTCCGTGGTAGATGAGATGACGAGGCCATTGGCAACAATACAAGAATTAGAAAAATACAAAATGTCTTGTCTTTAAGAATGTCTAAGACAGGGATCATAGCTTTTATTCCATTGAGGTGATTGGCACTTACCCATTTGGTTTTCCAGAGTTTGTTGGGGCTGGGTGGCTACTGTGTGTACCATCATCTTTTAATTTGGCTGAACTATCAATGAACCAGGCTCAATCATTTAGAGGAACTTTTCTGATTTGAGAACCTTATTGAAACACTGGCTTGTCATGGTGGCAGGAGGGAGAATAAAGTATACTGCAAATTTATGTTTGGCACTTCAAGGGCGAGGCCAGCTGTGGTGTTGAACACATAATTTCCATTTGATCAAGAGCCCTCTTGGGTTCTTAATTGGTTAGTCCTTAGTTTAAGTTTGCTTTCAGTAAGAGCGCAGCATTATGGCAGGAGCCACATTCTTTTTTTGGCTGACTAGGGATTGAACAGTGAACCTTGGCCATGGCAGTGAACGCCTGGAATCCTAACCACTAGGCTACCAGGGGAACTCAGTTTTTAAAAGGAGTGTGTACTTGGTGTGTGTGTCAGGCAGATGGCATTGCAGTACTGGAAAATAGTCTTTCTGAATACTGCAGAGCCAAGTCTTCGGCCACATACGATTTTCTTTTTTTTCCTTCTGGAAGGTGTACTTTTTATTAGACCATTTTTGAAGGGGATGGGAATCATCTGTCAACCTGTGACATTTCCTGAATGGGAGAATCTAGAGCATTTTTAGTACAAGCATGTAACGTTAACATCAACTATGAAACTCACTGGTACATTGAATTGACCTAGTGGCCCCACCTGCAGGATTGCTTTAATTTCCTACTCTTACTGCTGAGATTTTTCCAAATTCTTATCAGCCATGTTCGGATACTAGGGTCCATTCCCACCATGGACACACAGACTGAGGAGTTTGTTTATTTTATTTATTTTTTAAAATTTATTTAATTGGAGGCTCATTACAATATTGTAGTGGCTTTGGCCATACATTGACATGAATCAGCCATGGGTGTACATGCGTTCCTCAAACTGAACCCACCTTCCTCCCATCCCATCACTCAACGTCATCCCAGTGCTCCGGCCCTGAGCACTGTGTCTCGTGCATCAAACTTGGACCTGCGATCTATTTCACATGTGGTAATATACATGTTTCAATGCTGTTCTTTCAAATCATCCCACCCTCGCCTTCTCCCACAGAATCGAAAAGTCTGTTCTTTACAGCTGTGTCCCTTTTGCTGTCTCGCATATAGGGTCATCGTTGCCATCTTTCTAAATTGCATGTATGCATTAATATACTGTATTGGTGATTTTCTTTCTGACTGACTTCATTCTGTATAATAGGCCCCAGTTTCACCCACCTCATTAGAACTGATTCAAATGCATTCTTTTTAATGACTGAGTAATATTCCATTGTGTATATGTACCACAGCTTTCTTATCCATTCATCTGCTGATGGGCATCTAGGTTGCTTCCGTGACCTGGATATTGTAAACAGTGCTGCAATGAACATTGGGGTGCACGTGTCTCTTTCAGATCTGGTTTCCTCGGTGTGTATGCCCAGCAGTAGGTCTGCTGGGTCATATGGCAGTTCTATTTCCAGTTTTTTAAGGAATCTCCACACTGTTCTCCATAGTGGCTGTACTAGTTTGCATTCCCACCAACAGTGTAAGAGGGTTCCTTTTTCTCCGCACCCTCTCCAGCATTTATTGCTTGTAGACTTTTGGATAGCGGCCATTCTGACCGGCGTGAGATGGTACCTCATTGAGGTTTTGATTTGCATTTCTCTGATAATGAGTGATGTTGAGCATCTTTTCATGTGTTTGTTAGCGATCCATAGGTCTTCTTTGGAGAAGTGTTTGTTTAGTTCTTTGGCCCATTTTTTTTATTGGGTTGTTTATTTTTCTGGAATTGAGAGCTGCAGGAGTTGCTTGTTTATTTTTGAGATTAATTGTTTGTCAGTTGCTTCATTTGCTGTTATTTTCTCCCATTCTGAAGGCTGTCTTTTCACTTTGCTTATGGTTTCCTTCATTGTGCAAAAGCTTTTACGTTTAATTAGGTCCCATTTGTTTATTTTTGCTTTTATTTCCATTACTCTGGGAGGTGGGTCGTAGAGGATCTTGCTGTGATTTATGTCAGAGAGTGTTTTGCCTATGTTTTCCTCTAGGCGTTTTATAGTTTCTGGTCTTACATTTAGATCTTTAATCCATTTTGAGCTTATTTTTGTGTATGGTGTTAGAAAGTGTTCTAGTTTTATTCTTTTACAAGTGGTTGACCAGTTTTCCCAGCACCACTTGTTAAAGAGATTGTCTTTTCTCTGTTGTATATTCTTGCCTAGACTAAGGGGTTTAGTATGTATGTGTATATCAGAGTTACAATCTAAGCTTTCAGGACCTCTCATGATTTCTTTAGCATGGAATGTGGGAAAGTTCAGGGAGGAGGGGAAGACTGTTCCTTTTGGGGGTTGCATGGGTGGCCTGGAGGCTTTTTCTCTTCTGGCTTCTCAAGCCAGGATTGGTGTTGATTTCTCTTTTATGTACCTCCTGGCCCCAGGAAACACTCCAGCCTGGGACATTTCATGCCTCCATGTACCACAGTGCCATGGCTTTGCCCTATACGGAAAAGGTTGAGTCACTCTTGTGCTTAATACTGTCTCCCCTCCATGGGGCTGGGAAGGATGGTAACTTGGGTACCTGTGTGCAACAGAACTATGAGAGTTTGTTTCTTGCCTTAAGTTCTGGCGCACGCTTTCTTGTTAAAAAGCAGCTGAGTTTGATGTGGGGAAGGAGTCAAAGTACAAAGAGCACAGAATAAATCCACTCCAGGAAACTAGGCTTTGCAGTTTTCTTTGTTTCCAGTGTCAGTAGCAGTTTGGCCTTAACAAATTTACTTCTAATGTTTTCAGTCTTTCCCAAACTCTATTCTCATTGCTGTTCAGCTTTGGTGACCTCTTGACTTCAGTAGCTACAGCCATACTGCTTTTCAGATGGGACCCCATCTTTCATGATAATACATCACTTCCTTCTACTCAGAGGAGAGTTTCAACATTAAAGCACTGTTTGGACATCTTGCTTCAGTCCTGCCCCTTGCCACTTACTTGGTCGCTAAATAGTGAGGAACCTTTACTTTCACCCATCATTTGGATGAGAACAATTGTTGCCAGGTCCTGAAGAATCTTATCCTGTGCCCCTGTCTGGCCTTGTTTTTCTAGAAAGTTTTAGCTTTGAGAGCATGGTATCTTCATCACCATAACTGGTAGGATTGTGAAGTGTTTGGGTTTTTACTCTACTTAAAAGGTTAGCAAGCCAGGCTGTCACTGTTGTTTCATGGATGCTAGTGGAAGACAGATGAAGGGCTTTGTCTTTCATGCATAGAAGCAGCATGAGGATGAAGCCAGGAGCAATAGGGGAACTTGCACCAGTAAGTCCCACCGTGGCCATGAGGAGGAGCCTACTTAAATAATGAGTGTGTGCAGTGTGTTTGTATTAAAACTGAGGAGCTTTTCTGTTTGTCCTGGAGAGAATTATAAAGCTTTTACAACATTCTTTCTTTGACAGATTTTTTAAAACGCTTGTTTTGGGGAAGAGGAGTTTAGAAGTAAATCTATAGAGAACTTAAAATAGAATTATAGCTTGATTCGCCATAATTTTCTGATCTTGAAGAAAACCTTGAGCTATTTAAATCAAAGAATGTGAAATACACGATACTATGTTTTATTTTAAAAGAAGTGTACTATATTTGCCTTGATGCCTTTACAGTGTCTTTACCTTTAAAGTTTTCGGGTGAATATAGTTGTTAAACTCTTTCAAAATGGTGCTCTGGTTTATCTTAGGTAGAAAAAATAGATGAACAGTGGAATCCCTCTTACAAGTTTTTGGTTACCAAACAATTGAAATAATTATAAAATATTCTATTTAAACATTTAAAATTCTTGGGAATAAATAAAGCCAGTGTATTACTAGTTTCTAAAGTTAGTCAGATTTTATATGTGTGTTTATCTTATAATTTGTTTCAGTCGTCACTGAATTTTGAAAAGCATTCTGAAAACTTTTCATGGACAGAAAATCGTTACGATGTGAACCGCCGACGACACAACTCTTCAGATGGCTTTGATTCTGGTATTGGACGTCCTAATGGAGGTAAAGTTGCCGAGGAATAGTAGAGTTTAAGAAGAATTTTCTTCACATTCTTGCAGGAATTGTTTTGATTGTGATTGAGTCTTTAAGCATAACCATCTTTGAATTTGTAATACTTTGCCATTATTTTAAAAAGGTAACTTTGGAAGAAAAGAAAAAAATGGATGGCGTACACATGGAAGAAATGGTACTGAAAACATAAATCATCGAGGGGGATACCATGGTGGAAGTTCCCGTTCTCGTAGCAGTATTTTCCATTCTGGAAAAAGCCAAGGACTACATGAAAACAACATACCTGACAGTGAAACAGGGAGGAAAGAAGACAAGAGAGAACGCAAGCAGTTTGAGGCTGAGGATTTTGTAAGTTGCTTGTAATTTTATTACGAATGAGGTTTCTACAAGTGCTCAGGAGATTTTATCAGTACAAATCATTTTCTCCAGAGATCACACTTGACAGGTTCAATTATTTTTTAATTTTTATTTATTTATTTTGGTTCAGTTATCTTTAGTCTTTACATTTCGTTAGGCTTTCTGTACGTAACCCTTTCCTTCCCCAATCTTCTTCGTTCCTTATGTTTACTTATTCCTGTGTCTCACCATGTGGTTTTTTAAAACTTTGGATAAATTTATGTCGTTTTATTCTTCATAGAAGTTAAAAAATTTTCCTTTTCTAAAGAACAAACATCTACTAAGCTAAGCTTTAGAGTACACATTCAGTGTTCAACTTAGTTTTCGTTTTAATAACCTGAGCATCACTATTTGAAGTAATAAACCTGTACTTTGCTTTGAGTGTGAGCTTGTTAACTAAAGCATTCAGGGATGCAAACGTAAGAAGAATTAAGGATTGGTCTGATTTCCTCTTGTCTACTCTTAACCTTATGCTAAGAGAGGATGATTTCTCATTTTGATGCAAAGACTGCATTCTCCTGCATTTGCTTTCTTCTTTTTTTTTTAAACACTTTTTCTTCATGTAGTTGAGGATGAGGAGAGTATTTAAAGACACTTGTTTTCTTCAACTTATCGTGAGTATAGATATTAACCATTTTAATTGTTACAATAAGCAGAAAGTAAGATTTATGAATAATTAGTGTTGTTAAGAGTTCATTATGTCAAATTTGTCAGTATATTCTTGAGATTACTTTTAAAAGGAATTTTTTTTCTTAAATATGAGCAGTTTAAACATTTGTTCTTTTTATTCCACCTTTTTTTCCCAGCCATCTCTAAATCCTGAATATGAGAGAGAACCAAATCAGAATAAATCTTTAGCTGCAGGTGTATGGGGTAAGTAATTTTTGATTTATCGTTGACGGGTATAAAATGTTATTTTTAGGTTTCACATTTGTGTTTTTTAAAATAGTAGGCTAGAATTAAACTTTATCTTTTAAATACCTGTTTTTGACGTGCTAAGCTATAAAGAAAAAGGTAGCATTTTAATAAAACAAGATATTGGGGACAGAAGAAAAGCTTGATTTGGATAATTATTTACACATATTAGTACCATTAAGTATATTCAGATATGAATTTTTTAAAAAGTAAGTTAAATGTAATGAATTGATATCATTTGGAGAGCAGCTCGATAATCTGTTGAAACAAAAAATTTAGTTTAACTCAACTTACAGTTTTTCAAAGTTGAAAACTTAACTGGAAAGATTTTAATCATAGTGTGCTATAAAAATAATTTTTTACTTAATGAAAATGGTTCTACACAGACAGTATTAAAAGTAATTGTATAAACTTTGCCTAGAACTAGTCTATGTTTGAGATTATTTGCCTTTTTGGTTGTCAAATCTTGACAATTTTTCTGGTAATGACTCCCTTTTTAAAACTGCTGAAAGTTTAATTTGATAGCATCTACAGAAGATTAAACTGCACTTAGAGTAACTTAATTAGCTTTTTAGAGATTTAAGTGAAGTTTAAAATAATGGAATAATTTAAAATATGAAGATTTGATATCTGAAAAATAAATTTAATTATTTGATACCAAATTCAGAGGCGATGCATCTGCTTTGGAACTTGTACACACGTTCTTGTGTTTTTCTATTGAAAATAAGCAATTTACCAAAACAAAAGGATCGTGGCTTATGACAGCATAATAGTCCTGATGATAAAGGCATTATTTTAAACTTTGCCACTTCCTGTGCTGTTCTTTATTGTATTTGGGGGTGATACGCTGGGGGAATTATTTTGTTACTTTTGATCTCCCAATTTATTTAAGGGCTTCTTGAGGGTGGGGGTGGGGGTTGTCAGACACTTTTGTTAGAACCATGTGAATGGCATTGTTTTTTCTGTATTGCAAATTAGTATTTCTACCACTCTCCCCAGGCCTACACGCCCAGACACACACATACCCAACCAAAAAAATCTCCCAAGCTCCTCTCTTAGGTATGTTTCCTTATTATTCAGTTTTTCTGGGAACAGCTGATTGCATAAGAATATAGAACCACCTGCAAGGTGTTAAATAAAATCTCTTAAGAAATTAGGAATAATTTGGATTTGATTAAAATGAAAGTAAATAAAATCAAGAATGTTAGTGAGCGTTTGTCATATAAAACTACCTATAGATACTACTGGTACTGATCCTTGGTTAATAATTTTAGAAATGATTTAGAAATACATTTTTGAAAATATTGAGAATAAAATGTATTAATATAAAGATTTTGGTTCTACTGTTTCAGGGTTGGTCTAAGGATTTTGAGCAGTAGTTGAAAAGATGTTTAAAAGGAAGATGTACTCTTTACTGTGTCTTAGGTAAACTAAAAAGTGTGTCTGCATTAGAAAAAAAAACTGTGACTTGATTAATTGTTAAATTCCCAGTACTTCCCATAGGAATACAATGAAACTTTCATTGTATTACACTTCACTATTCCTTTCTTAATTTATGCCCTGGGTTCCCAAATATTGTTTTCCCCATTGCAACATTTAAAATAGCTATGTTCCTGAGGAAGCCAGAGAATTTTCAGTAGAACTTATCTAGTGCTACTTCCTTCCAGGTAAGTCAAAATTTAATAATGGAAATGTAATATATATTAAAAAATACCACTGGTTTGTCCCTGTAACTGTCCTTTTGTAAATCAAAAATTGCAAGAGTCTAAACATAATATCCCAACTTTAAAAAATAGTTTGAATGAAGTATTAATAGCTAAGCTATTTAAACCTGTTGTTAAATATGTTTAACTCTACCTCGAACTTAGTTTTATTGGAAACTCCTTGTAGTTTGTAACTGACTTTTGTAGTGTTTTTATCTTAACCAGGATTACTGTTGAGCTTGATTCATACTAAATTTATCTCCTATATCTAGCAATTTAAATATAAAACAAAAAATCAAGGCACTTCAGTGTTCCTGTGAGAATTTTAAAATAATTTAGCTGGGTGATTGATTGATTCGAGTAGTTTGAGACATTAGTAACTATCAAATTGACTTGTGTTTTTAGAAGTCCTACTGGCTATTCTGTGTTGACATAATATGTCAGCAACATAGTATTAACAGAGCCTAACATTTTGTGCTAAGATACTAAATAATGAAAACTCTTTAGTCACTATTAATTAGTTTTGTTTCAACTCAGCATTTACATTTGTGTTTATCCTTTGATAATTTGATGAACTTCCTAATTTTTGCTCATATTTGATACAGTACTATGAATTTTATTTGTTTAGCCTTCTAAATTAAAGCAAATTGGTGACCAGTTCTTAAAGATGGATTGTCTTCTAGAGAATTCTAATGATACTAGCCACTAGCATACAGGTTGAGTGACATGATAACACTAAATGAGGTTTAGGTCATGAAAACAAGTGAAAGTGTTTAAGGTGACTTTGTAAAGGGATTAAGAGAAGGGAATAATCTTTATCAGATTGCTTTGTATAAAGTTCATATATTGGTATGATTCTACATTCTTCAATGTCTGTGAAAACAGTTGTTAACATAACAATAAGAAAAAGGTAATATAACACATGTTCACAGTTGAGAAGGGAAAATTAAGAGTTTTGATTAGATGACATAAGTAAGAGAGTTAGAGATAGTGTTCATCAGTTAAGTTGTTTTTGTTTTAGAAAGCCTGCTCTTTTTCATGAGTAATGTGGGTACCTTGTTAAAGGAAAGAATATCATGCCTCTTCTTTGACATATGTCAGTGAAACTCATGTGACTAAAAGTCTCATACTACTGTGAAACAAGATTTGTACATTACATAAAATATCAAAAATAGCAATATTCAAATAATACCAATCTATAGAAAAATAATCTTTAAAGTATTTTTGTCCTTTAAAATTAGTGTTCAGATGGCTTTATTGCTATGGTACCGATTCTTTGCTTCTGATACTCGTATGTTATTATGTCTTATGTGATTGAGTTTCCTCTTCAGATTAGTGTGAAAGCAATTAAAATACTATTTATCCTTCACTTGACTATTATTCACACAGTTAAATTGCCTCTTATATCACGATGAGGAAACTAAACTAGTAACTGTCATCACTGTGATGATGAGGGGAAGGGTGGACCCTGACTTGGTAGTGTACACTTACAAGACTCTTGTTTTGACCATTCGGTATAGGCTTACTAGTAGTATTTTAGTTGAAAATGGTATACATTTTGAACTGTCTGACCTAGCCAATACTCTAATCCATTTTCTCCAGTAATATAATACAGTGGTTAAGTGCATTATCAGATAGTTCTGGGTGCTAACATTAGGTCTTTTACCTGTTAGTTACTTAGACTTTGGGAAGGTTACTTAATCTCAGTGAATTTTCTTGTCTGTGAGATGAGGATGGAGCACTATGCTAATACTAATAAGAAAAGCATTGTTAATATTAAATTATCTGTTAAATTGGTATCCTTGATCATGTTGCAGCTGTTTAATATGAGTTAGCTAATTATGTTCAAATCCAGTAAGTCAGGAAGATTCTGATAGATTTACAAAAAGACAAAAAGTGATAGATTCAAAAATAAAAGTGAAAACTGATTGAATCAGAATATAAGGCAACTGTCTGGAGAGCATGAAAACAGAAGAGAATAAGGAATTGAGATGTCAGCTCGGACTTATGCGTGTGGCCAACTTACTTTGTATTATACGTGGCAGTGTTTTAATTCTAATTTTTCTTCAAAAGATTGAGCCTCTCCCCTCCACTATTGCCTTTGTATTTAAGGAACAAAACTTACTACAACATTCAAAGATATTGGGAGAGCATGAAATAACAAGATGATAAAACAATATTTAAAGCCAGGTATCATCAGATTACAGTTGTTTGTAAGGATAGAAGGAAATAATGATATGAAAATCCACAACTCATATTTGCCTTCAGGTATTTTGAAGGCAGTTTGAACATCTGCTTATATGAGCTTGATAATAAGCATATATGATTTATAGAAGGAAGTCACCGAAGTCACTAATTCTTCTTTATAAGTGTTAGCATCTTTCATCAATGCATAAATTTTCTCTTTAAAAAGATGAGCAATTTGAATCTTTTTCATGAAGTTTACCAGTTGATAAAGTGGAGAAAGTACAGGAGTCATTGGATACTGTTTGAATCTAACAGATTCAGCACCTAGCTCAGAAGGTTCATGTCAGGAGAATTTGCACAGATAATCTGTGCATAGATAAGCTAGTTTATAAGTAATAGAAATCATGCAGATTTAAGTTACTAGTGCTGCCATCACCTTTTCCATTGCTTAGATGTGATTATTACCATCAAGAATCAGTTTTCCCACCCTTCCTCTTTCCCTTCTCCCTCCCCTCCCCCCCTTCCTCAGACCTCTCCCCCACTTATCTTTTTGGCTTCTGTGTTCTTGTATTGATGTTTAACACATTAATTTGAGTGCTTAGCTAGAATGTCTCTTATCAAAAAGTAGGGGCTCTGAAGTCCAAGTTCTCAATTTTGGTCAGCCGGTCTCATGATACCAGCAGTTCAATAACCAGCATCTGCTGCTCTTGGAGAGTCTTCCAGAGCATCGGGGAAGGGTGGCGGGAATTGCCTGCAGTTCACCCTGAGGACACAGACACTAGTGGCACACACACCTGGGAACACGTCACCAGGTGCACACCTCTGCTGTCGGCTGCCGTGCCATCCAGGCCCATTAGACTAAGAACACATTTCTTGTTAAACAGGCAGGTTTATGTACTGTGTTCAGCATAGATGTATATGATATAGGTTAGTCTTTATTTTGTTTATTTCTGTTGTAATTTTTCTCATCTTCTATACTCTTGTGGTTGTTCAGTTTAAATTTTAGGTTTAAAATTCTTCAAAAAGACACCTTTAATTTGAAATACAGTTGCCTATTACAGTGAAGATTGTATATGACTTTTCTGGACATTTTTCTTTAAAGAGAACGTTTCACAGTAACTCTGAGACAAGAACTGGTTTTCATTTTATAGATGAGAGTAGTGATGTTGGAGCAAGTATCAAAATTCTGTAAATCTGGTACAAAAGCACATGGTCTTAATTTCTGTACTATTTGAATATGAATGCTTAGTAAGTAAATCAGCACTGTGTCCGACTTTCTTTTTCCTCCCAGTCCCTTTCATTATCTTTTAGGTACCTTTATTATCTTTTACTTTACTACCTCTTGTCTGTGACTGATTTCTTAGGCTTCATCTTTCTTTGTAGGATTTTCTTTCATTCTTTGCATCAAAGACCTCTTTGAGGAGACTGTGAGAGTATTTCTTAGGTATCTAGAAATCCAGTTTTAGGAAAGGTGAACTTTGTAGTCAGAAATTATATTGAGGCTTAATCATACCTTCATGCTTATCTGTTCTCCTCTTCTGTCTTCTAGTTTTGATGAGTGATGACTTAAGTACAAAACTATTCTTTTTCATCTTGTACCCTCAGCCTTCAGTGTGAAATCATTTACTTCTGCCTTAAGTACATTGTTTAGGATTTATTTTAGTAAAGATTTTACTTTAGTAGATTTATGTTACTTTTCTTGGCGATTGATTTTTGTCTGAAAAGATTTCATTTCTGTATTCTGCTTTATATGGCGTTTCCAAGTCCCACTCTGCAATCCAAGATTCTACAGCGGAAATTAGTCCCCTCCTCAGCTGTTGGGTTTCTTTGTGCACACACTCTAAGCTGAAGTTTCTTTACTTTATTTATTCTCTTGAAATATGGGTTGATATCATTCATTGCTGAGGAACCTCTTCCTGTTCTTTATTGCTGTATTTGTTTACCTCCCTCATTATAGTTTGGGGGGCTTCCTGGTAGCTCAGATGGTAAAGAACCTGCCTGCATGCAATGCAGGACACTTGGGTTAAATCTCTGGGTTGGGAACATTCCCTGGAGAAGGGAATGGCAACTCACTGCAGTATTCTTGCCTGGAGAATCCCATGGACAGACGAGCCTGGCGGGCTACAGTCCTTGGGGTTGCAAAGAGTCAGATGGGACTGAGCGAATAACACTCATTATGGTAATTTTAACATAAGGATCTAAAAGGGAAGGAAGATAAACTTGTGTGCTTAATTGACGATATTGGAATAGAAGTCTTTGCCAGTCATGTATGAACTTATTGTGATGCACAGATAAAACCGCCTCCTACTTCAGCACTTGGATTTTTCTGAGGTTAGACCTTACAGACTCTTAAGACTTTTTGCATTTCCCAGCATCAGTCAGTCATCCCTCAGATTCCTGATGTTCATTAACTTAGATTTTGAGTGCCAGACTGTTAAGATTTTCTCTTATATTGTAATTTAAACAATTGGTAATTTCAGGAGTCTTTTTACTATTTTATTTATGCTGTCACCTTCTGTTTACCAGAAGTAATTGTAAAACTTAAAATTGTTTAGCAGTATTTCTAATGTTCTTCATTGGCCTCTGTGTAAGATCATTATTCTTCATTTTCGTTTTGACTTCAGTGTGTTAGTTCTTCAGAAAAACTATATATTGGTAATGTAATTAGTGTCCTTGTGTGCCTGAAAATAATTTTCTTAGGTTTCATATCTTGGGCCTTTGTAGGTAGCTGAGAAGTTGGAATGTTTGCCCTAGTAAACTTTCAATGTTTAACTTTCAGAAAGATGAATCTTTTCTCAATTTGCTTTAGGTTCTTGGGTGGTGTGTTGTTCGTTTGTTTGCTTGTTTTTGCTACACCACAGGGCTTGTGCAGTGAATGCACTGAGTCCTAACCACTGGACCACCATGGAATTCTCAGGTTCTTGTTCTTTTATTTTTTTAGCATTGCAATAAATGAACTACTTTATCAGCTCTGTAGTTTGAAGAGTTGAGTTTCAGAGGGACTTTGAGAATGCCTCTGTATCACTAGTAGTCATTGTTTAGTTTTTGAGATAAACCAGTAGAAAATTTGGTTTGTTTGATGCAGGCCATCATTATATACATATGTACTACTCACTCTCTCATAGGATCATATCTTAAACTAATTTTAATTTACATTTTCTGCAGTTTTGTTTCCAGTTAATTCTTTTCTTCGAAACTCTTCAGTGGTGAAACTGATGGCTTTCAGAGTTTTTCTATAGGAAGAAAGACATGTCACTGCCATTATTGGGAACGTGCTCATTGTAACACCTGTTTAATTACACATTACCTGTTTGGTTACACATTAACTGATTAAACTCTACAAGTTATATTTCATATTTTAGCAAATTTAGTTGTCTTGAGAAAAGCTTTCTAGTACTGTCTTCAGAAGCATGGATTGAGTTGGATCCCCTACAGCTTGCACAATGTCTTCAGTGTAGTTTGGATGGCCAGTAAATATTTGAATGAACTGGTATATGAAAACATAGTTCCCCTTTTCATTAGTCATAAATTGAGCAGGAATTAAGAAATAGAGGGACTGTAGATCCTTTCTTATTGGTAATAACTATGAATGAAATAAAAAGAATTAGGAAGACTCTTTTCAGAATGGAAAAGAGGAAAATGTATCTTGTATTTCACGTCTAAAGAGCTGTTAGGATGAAATTTATAATTGAAAAATATACTCAAATGTAATTAATTTTGGCTTGGTCATAGTTACCATTCTAGGTCACTGTCTAACTGAATTCATCTCTGAATGTTAGTTGACATTGCTCAGTTCCTTGCTATGGTCTGGTGATTGTTGAAACTATTTCTCAAGCAAGAATATAATTCATAGTTACATAGCTTAGTTATTTTATCAAAGAAGCAGCTGTTATTTTTAAATACAGTAAAGTTTGGAATATACTATTCTTTGGTGATTTAATTTTATGCTAAAATTTAAACTGTATAACTGTTGCTCGTGCTTTATTTATACAGAATATCCCCCGAATCCTAAATCTAGAACTCAAAGGATGCTGGTCATTAAGAAAGGTAATACAAAAGACTTACAACTATCTGGATTCCCAGTAGTAGGAAATCTTCAGTCACAGCCAGTTAAGAATGGGACTGGTCCAAGTGTTTATAAAGGCTTAGTTCCTAAACCTGCTGCTCCACCTACAAAAGTAAGTTCTAAATTGTTAAATATGCAAGTTATAAGTTGATATCAACTGAGTTACTTTGTCCAAAAAAATGTTGAAAAATTCACATCAGGGTGGGGAGGGTATTGGTGGGCTGCTGATTTCTAAGTGGAAAGTGTTGGGCCATTGTGTATCCTTAATTACCCTTTAAGTGGTTTGTGTGTTTGTGTATGTTTTCTTGTTTTAGTAGTAAATGAAATCTGTAAGTATTTGTTTGCCAGATGCATCTGTGATATATTTGCTTAATAATGGTTTAAAATGCTGTCCTTCATCTTCAGTTTTAGGCTTTTGGAACTCTCACTTGTGTTTTCTTGGTATTAGGCAAGAGAAACCTAACTTAAGGTTTATAAAAAACTTGGGAAAAAAAGCAAGGTAGTTAAATGTTTCATCTGATATCAGATTTTGATTTTATTTGTTAAAAAAAAGAGAAGAACCATGTAGAAATGATTAAGATATAGTAAAAAAATAATTTTTTAAAGTCACATTTAGTCATCTTTATTTTATAGTATTCACTTTGTTCTCTCTCTCCTCTATGTAATCTGTTTAGATACACATTAATTAATGTTTGTGTGTTTTTTCTTTAGCCTACACAATGGAAAAGCCAAACTAAAGAAAATAAAGTTGGGACTTCTTTCCCTCATGAGTCTACATATGGTGTTGGCAACTTTAATGCTTTTAAATCAACTGCCAAGAATTTTAGTCCATCAACAACTTCAGTGAAAGAGGTATGGCATTTAATAAAAGTACTCCTGAGGAGCCAAATTATCTCAGTCATGATAATTTATTATCTCAGTCATGATAATTTAATTAACAGTGAACAAAAGGCATAGATTCAGTGAACAGATTCATTAAAGTAAGAGACTGTAGTTCTTCCAGAATTCAGATACTTCTTTCTGTTTGCTAACTAATTTTGCAATTTAAGGAGGGATAATTTTAAAATTTCTAACAAAATGTCCAAATAACCTAAAGTGTAGAAAATTCTGTGGCAAAATAAACATGTGTAACCCATGAACCAGAAAGAGTGGCTTAAAAAAAAATTATTTATTTTTGATTCTGCTGGGCCTTCATTGCTGTGCAGGCTTTTCTTGAGTTTTGGCAAGCGGGGGCTACTCTCTAGTTGCAGTGCCCGGGTTTCCCTTGTGGAGCACGGGCTCTAGGGTGCTTAGGCATCAGTGGTTGCTGCATGTGGGCTCAGTAGTTGGAACTCCTGGGCTCTTGAACACAGGCTCGGTAGTTGTGGTGCACAAGTTTAGTTGCTCCTTGGCATGTGGAATCTTGTGGATCAGGAGTGGAACCCGTGTCTCCTGCTAAGTCGTGTCCAACTCTTTGTGACCCCATAGATGTAGCCCACCAGACTCCTCTGTCCATGGGATTTCCCAGGCAAGGATACCGGAGTGGGTTGCCATTTCCTTTTCCAGGGGATCTACCCGACCCGGAGATCGAACCCACGTCTCCTGCTTGGCAGGCGGGTTCTTTACCACTGAGCCACCAGGGAAGTCCCAGAAAGAGTAATTTTTAAGAAAAGAATTATGAAATCAGATGTTTTTACTTTTGTCATAAAGTTATGTTATGATGTAGGATTAAACCTTGACTTAAAAATGAGGATTTATATACTCTTTTGGGGATGATGGACATTTTATTAGTATTAACACTTGGGGCAGAGAAGAGGGAGAGAAAGATGCATATTTACTGACTTTGAATACTTAGTAGCTTACACATTTCTTTCTCATTTGGCCAGCTTTCTGAAACTTCTAGATCAGGGACTTCCTGACCAGTTTAGGGACAAAAGACACTTGTGACTATATTGTAATAACTCAGATTGTTCTGGGTACTATATTGGAGTATTATAACCCCTCATTGACTAGTTCTCAGTCATAGAATTTTAGAGCTGTGCTAGAAGGACCAGCATTCCCAGCTGGTTAATTGTGGCTTCAATTCATTATAGTCTGCAGATGTTATTGCTAAGTTAAGCATTTTGATTTATTCCCAAGGCTTAAAATTCCTGTGACATAGAATTCCAGCATTCTCTTTCCTTCTGTGTTCCACTCTCAGTATATGAAAAATAAAAGGACTCTAGTACATGTGCCTTTCCCACCCTCCTCTGCTCTTCCCACAAAACTTCTCTTGTGAAATCCTATGTGATAAACTCTTAGTGTACCTGTGCATAAATAGTTATACTAGTTCGCTTTAGAAGCTTTTATTAGAACCTTCAAACTCTGTGGAACATAAATTTAAAAACTGCTTTTTAAAAAATATATATAAAAATATTTAAACAATTTCAGGATCCATTTTATAAAATAATATTTAAATCTCCTAATTTAGAATGACAGGTCTAGTATTATCATACTTTGTTTCTCGGATAAGAAAAATTTTATATTTAGTCATTCAGTGAGATAGATAAAAATAACAAGGATAGTGGAAAATAGAATTTAAAGTCAATCTTGTATATTGTGAAGAAAGTGAAATAGCCATTATAGTTGTGAACTTTATGTTGATATTAGTTGTGAACTTTATGTTGATATTAGTTCTCTATGTATTTATCAACATTCTAAATTTTTTTCTTTTTTTTCTTAGTGTAATCGCTCAAATTCTTCTTCACCTGTTGACAAACTTAATCAGCAGCCTCGTCTAACCAAACTGACACGAATGCGCACAGATAAGAAGAGTGAGTTTTTGAAAGCATTGAAAAGGGACAGAGTGGAAGAGGAGCACGAAGATGAAAGCCATGTGGGCTCAGAAAAGGTAATTGAAGGTGTATGTAATTCTTGGCTTGACGTTAGCATGTCATTGGAGTAGTTGGGCAGATATTTTCATATTTCTGAAAGCAAGGCTAGTTAGCTATTTGTATAAATAATGATTTCCTTTCTGAATAGATTTTTCTTATTCTAGTTGCTGTGCAAAAATGAAATTTAAAAACATTCCTGTTCATATTTGTACTTTTAGTTTTCCCCATCTTGCCTACCTTTATCCTTTTAATTTTGTTTTTGTCGAATAGATGTGAATACTTGGAAGTTAGGAAATTGCCTTCACAACTTAGTTTTACATCTTCTGAAACTGTTTTCTTCATGATTATATAAGCATTACAGTTATGTTTTATCCATGAAAATCTAACCAGGATCTATTAACGTTGCCTTTTTTAATAACTATCTCTAATTTTTTTTTAACTCTTCAAAAATCAGGATGACGACTCATTTAATTTGCATAACAGCAATAGTACTCACCAAGAAAGGGATATAAATCGAAACTTCGATGAAAATGAAATTCCACAAGAGAATGGCAATGCCTCGGTAATTTCCCAACAGATCATTCGGTCTTCAACCTTCCCACAGACTGATGTTCTTTCTAGTTCACTTGAAGCAGAACACAGGTCGGTGTTTTTACTTTTTTCTCTACCCAAAATTTTGATTTTATATGGAAAATTGATTTTTTTAACAACTTCATTGAGATATAATGTATATACTCTTTAATTTCTTTACTCAGTTTGTTAATTTGGGGTATATTTGAAGTTGTATAGCTGTCACCGCAGTCTAATTTCAGAACATTTCTTTACTTCATAAAGAAACCCCATGCTCATTTACAGTTACTCCTCATTGTTACTGTCTTTCCTGGGTAACCACCAGTCTATTTTCAGTAATACTTTCAAGGTTCATCCATATTGTAGCATGTGTTTCTCTGAAAATTGAGTGCTATTTATTTTCCATGGCTTTAGATTTTCTGTAAATCTCTTTTGGGAGGGGGCAGGGGCAGAGAGGAGGGAGAGGCTTGTGGGATCTCAGTTTCCAAACCAGGGATGGAACCCAACTCACAATAGTGAAAGCCTTAATCCTAACCACTAGACCACTAGGGACCTCCCTGTAAACTTTCTTAAGTTACATACATCTTTAAGTACTCATGTTGCTTGATTTAAAAAGGTATCAGTGATACAGTTCTCAGGATTACTTTTTTGGTTCAAATGTGTAAATTAAAATTTAAAATGAAATAATTTCACACATACATTACTAGTTATTATCAAGTTTCAGTATACCATCACAGTATTGAGGATAGTTTCAACATCAGAGAGGTAATTGTTACCTTGTTTAAGCACCAAATGAATTAATAGAAATGAGTGCCAGAAAAATGCAAAGGAATTTGGGGTTAGATAGCATTATGGCTTGAATACCAGTTTGAAGATTTTAGTTGGAACCTAAATTAAATCTTAAAGGGTGAGACAATACAGGCAAGGGTGCTGGGTAGTCATTCTGAAATGGGGGTGTGAAAGGATGTTTAGAGTAGAATATATTCATGGTTTGTTTTAGGGGTGATGTATAGCATATCTTGACAAGAGTGAGTCCTAAATGGAGTTAGAGATACATTGCAAAGGCAAGGCTTTAGAGATCTAGTCAAACTCTTTGAGTGCTTTAGATGAAGAAGGAGCTCTGTCTTATATGTGGTTTTTGATAGAGTAGGATTGGTGACCCAGGTCTTCCACTTCTAGTTCTATGCTTTTTCTAATGTAAGGAATTTGAATTTGTGGTCGTTGTGTGTTACGGAGTTTGTTCTTTTAGGCGTTGGGAAGCTGTTGAATTTGGCAGAGGGTGATAATTGTGAAAGTGATATTAGAGTGATTTGATAATAGTTTGAAAGAGAATGAAAAGAAATGCTAATGGAAAGGCAAAGTGCAGATCACTGTTATGATCTATTCCTAATTGTGGGGTTTAGTCCAGAGACTACAGAGTTTGGCGCAGTGTATATTAACTTGGGAGGCAGAAAACCAGAATTCTGCTTCTTTGCTATCAAGTAGGCAAAATTTTTTACTTATGTGATCATGGTTGTTCATCTGTAAAATGCGGGTATACTGTGTTGTTGTTCAGTTGCCAAGTCATGTCCGAGTTCACAACCCCATGGACTGCAGCACGCTAGGCTTCCTTGTCCTTCACTGTCTCCTGGAGTTTGCTCAAACTCATGTCCATTGAGTCAGTGATGCCATCCAACCATCTCATCGTCTGGCGCCCCCTTCTCCTGCCCTCAATCTTTCCCAGCATCAGGCAGGGTCTTTTCTAATGAGTTGGCTGTTCACATCAGGTAGCCAAAGTATTGGAGCTTTAGCAGTAGTCCTTCCAATGAGTATTCAGGGTTGATTTCCTTTAAGATTGACTGGCTTGATCTCCTTTCTGTCCAAGGGACTCTCAAGAGCTTTATCTAGCATCACAATTTGAAGGCATCAGTTCTTCACCACTCTGTCTTTATGGTCCAGCTCTCACATCCATGCATGACTACTGGAAAGACCATAATCTTGACTCTATGGACCTTTATCAGCAACGGGATGTCTTTGCTTTTTACTGTACTATCTAGGTTTGTCACAGCTTTCCTGCCAAGAAGCAATCGCCTTTTAACTTCATGGCTGCAGTCACCATCCACAGTGATTTTACAGCCCAAGAAGAGGAAATCTGTTATTGCTTCCACCTTTTTCCCTTCTATTTGTCATGAAGTGATGGGACCAGATGCCATGATCTTAATTCTTGTAATACCGAGTTTTAAGCTGGCTTTTTCACTCTCCTTTACCCTCATCAAGAGTTTCTTTAGTTCTTCTTCGCTTTCTGCCGTTAGACTGGTATCATTTGCATACCTGAGGTTGTTGCTATTTCTCCTGGCAATCTTGATTCCAGCTTGTAACTCATCCAGCCTGCCATTTCGCATGATGGTCTCTGTGTATAAGTTAAATAAACAGGATGACAGTAAATAGCCTTGTTGTACTCCTTTCTTAATCCTGAACCAGTCAGGTGTTCGATAAAAGGTTCTAACTGTTGCTTCTTGATCTGCATACAGGTTTCTCAAGAAACAGGTAAGATGGTTTGGTGTTCCCATCTCTTTAAGAGTTTTCTACAGTTTGTGATGCTCCATACAGTCAAAGGCTTTAGGTAAAATTATGGGTATATTTCAAGTCTCTGAGCACTGATTTTTTGATGAGATTGTTTGACAGTATATAAAAATCTACAGAGTAGTCAATTTGTGACAGGTTCAGTTTGAAAAATGAGTTAGGAATAAAAAGGAGTAACAAGTGCTTAAGGGATGTAGTTATTTAAAAAACAAAAACAGAAGTAGAAAACCTAATGAATAACTAAGAACATGATGAACTGTAGTGGCCCTAAAGAAATGGGGAGGTAGTATAAGAATTTAGCAAATTTTCTTCAGTTTTTAGCCTAAAAGGACCTTTTGCAGGTTTCCAGCCTTAGAGAACCCCTTACACCAAAGATAAAGTAATTAGGCATTTCATTCTGATCTTATTATTTAAAACAGTTTATTTGGCATAATCTTACCTATTCACTTTCAGACAGATATTTAAAGCATAAACCCTAACATCTTTTGTGCGGATTTTGTATAATGGATCATGTTTTCTTGCACATAATATAAAAGGACTTAATTTGGGTAAAATTCTAAATTAAATTTATTCATTTCCATTCCTTTCCAGATTGTTAAAGGAGATGGGTTGGCAAGAAGACAGTGAAAATGATGAAACTTGTGCACCCTTAACTGAGGATGAAATGAGAGAATTCCAAGTTATTAGTGAACAGGTAAGAACTGAATCATGTAAGCTCACTTTAAAAATAGCCCTTCCTTAATCAAAACAACATATAACTAAGCATTTTTAAGGGGTGAGACATTTTATTTAGGGATTTGTTGAGCATCACATTATAGGTCAGATTTGCCTTTGTTTTAAATAGGTCTGCAAGGCTGACTTCTTTAAATCCATGGATCTGCAGTGCTTAGTAATTAGTGTAAAGAGTGTATCTGATTTGTCATTTACCAGGCATTTAAAAAATGACTTGGTGATAAGAAGTAGAAAACAACAGTAGCTTTCTCAGATGTAGTTTCATTTTTTATCCTTTTCTTGGCACAGGAATTTTGATATCCTAAACGTCTTTCTTCTTTTTTTTTTTTTTTTAAATTTCTGCATAGTTGCTTTTTTGAAAGAGTTATTGTTTAGTCACTAAGTCGTGTCTGACTCTTTTGACCCAGTGAACTGTAGCCCTTCTGGCTCCTCTGTCCATGGGATTTCCCACGCAAGAATATAGGAGTGGGTTGCCATTTCCTTCTCCAGGTCATCTTCCTGACCCAGGGATCAAACCTGATCTCCTGTGTTGGCAGATGAATGCCACTGAGCAGCCAAGGAGTATTCCTTAGAAGATGTATGGTAGAGTTGAGGGAAATCTCAGGGAGTTTTTCAAATTTTCTTTCAAATCCATTGTACTTTTTGAAACTAGTTCTGGTCATATAAAAGCGATTTTCTATATAGAAGTATTACCAATGTTAATAATCTTCAAAACACTTTTCACATGCTTTGAATGAAATTTTTGAGGAAATTAGTTATATTTACTTAATAGATTCGTCATCCTAATTAAAAATTTGTGCCAAAATGCAAATAGCATAAAATTTACCATTTAAATCATTTTTAAGCATACAGTTCTGTGGCATTTAGGTACATTCATATTGTTATGCAGATGTTACCACCACTCACCTCCAGAGCTCTTTTCATTGTTAAAACTGAACCTCTGTACCTATTAAACTATGACTGTATTCCTTGTTCCTCCCAACTCTTGGAAACCACCGTTCTGCTTTCTGTCTCTATGAATTTGACTGCCTTAGCCCCTTATGTAAGTGAAATCATGCAGTATTTGTCCTTTTGTGACTGGTTTATTTCACTTAGCAGAATGTCTTCGAGTTTCATCCATGTTGTAGCACGGGTCAATCAGAATATCTTTTTTCAGAGACACAATAATCCATTATATGTGTATGTACCACATTTTGTTTATCCATTTGTCCATTGATGGACACTTGGGTTGCTTCCACCTTTTGACTGTTGTAAATAATGCTGTGTGAATATGGGTGTATAGATATCTATATCTATCTGTCTATATGGTTATAGATCAGTAAGTAGTGTCTCTTTCTCTCTCTCTCTCTCTGTGTATACACACACACACACACACACCACCCCCCCCCCCAAAATATTAGAATATATATGTGTATATATATAAATGGTTTGGTATGCTGTAAACGCAGCTCTCCCAAGAGTAGTGATTTATTACTAGGAAATATTTTGTTATATTGGTTTGATCTATAATTACCTATATAACTAGTTTTTCAGAAATGATACCATAATCTGTGGAGTTTTATTTACCTTTATTGTATTCTTGGTTACATTTAATTATTAGAGCATTCTTAGTTTGTAGTAACTCTTGGAAGATGATTTATTTATTCAGCTTATTTCTGTTGATATTTTAGTTACAGAAGAATGGTCTGAGGAAAAATGGTATTTTGAAAAATGGCCTGATCTGTGACTTCAAGTTTGGACCCTGGAAAAACAGCACTTTCAAACCCACTATTGAGAATGAGGACACAGAGACAAGTAGCAGTGACACATCGGATGACGACGATGTGTGAAGGATTTCCTAACAGCTTTAGAATTATAGTGTGATACATCTCTCATACAGTTTGGGGTGAATTGTAAAAATGAAGAACTATAATTTATGTAGTAAAATACCCCATTAGAAGATGATTTTTTTTGGGGACTTCAATATGAAGAAAACCAAGAATGTTGTGTTGGGCTGTGTTGAACATTATTTCTTTGTAAATGAATGTTGTAGAAATGAGGACTTTGGTTGATCCAACATTGACTTTCTTCATCACTGCAGCATTTCTCTGACTAGCAATGTGACGATGTAACAAATGAGAGTTTCTCATTTAATAATAAAAAAATTGTGTAATGTTTTGCAAAGCTTCTGTCTTAAAATGTCCAGGTCTTAAGAAAAAAGGCAGCTTACACTGTTCTGCTTGCAGAGTCATATCTTTTCGTACAATGGAATCCTCAAGTCCACGTTGAGTGGCGCTGTCCCCAGCCTCCCCCGCCCCAGAAAAGGACAATGTAGCATGTTGGCTAAACTGGAGCAAGTGCACTAAAACTAAACCTAATTCCCGAACTCGGCTGTTGTGCTAGTCACGTTTGGAAACATAAACTGCTCTTTAGCCATTTGTAGTTCAGTAAATATAGCAGGAGAGACTTGCCACACTTTCTTCCAAATTTAAGGAGGTGATTTTCAAGAGCTTTATTTGGGTATGTTGTAAGACCAGGATTTTCAGAGTTGATGGGAAAGAGTCTTGCGGGAAAACTTATTTTGATAAATTATTACACATGCAGAAAACTGATCACACTGACTGGATCTGTCCACATGGAAAATAAACTGGATTTTCAGAATATTGTCGTTCTTTGTAATGTTCAAGATATTGGTCTCTAAACACGTGGTTTATTCACTTTTTAAAACAAAGTTACACTTTATTTCTTTATGGTGATTACTTTTGAGTTTAGAAAAAGAAAACTAGTTAAAATAGCCCTTTTATTATCAACTACTTAAGTTTATTGAATGAATGGTAAAGAAACCACTTTATTTTTCATTTGCACGTTAATAATAGAGTTATTTCTCTTTACTGCTCACTGTAAATTTGCTCTCTCTTTAGTATTTTTGATTGTTCTGATTTTGTTTACCCACATTTGCTTTTAGCTTCTTCCATCCCACTTCCGTGTTTAAATATATTCTGATTGTAAAGAGCATAATCTTAAAGCAAAAATGTTTAAAGTTAACATCCTCAACATGTTTTCTCAGAAAGCTGCAGTGCTTTTGCTGTTTCCATTTCAGTAATCCTGTAGGTTCCCCAGCTTTCACCAGAAGTCAGATTTTTTGGTTCATACCGAGATTGCTGGTGATGGGGAAGTTTAAACAAAACACAGGTTTCACCCCCCACAAAACTTATGAGGATGGGTTCAAGTGGATATAGTATTAAATATATCTTAAAATTTATCTTTTATAATAGGCTTTTATTATATAATATGCCACAAATCAGTCTAATTACTTAAAGTGAAAGGTGGCATTAGCCACAAGTAAACTGAAACAAAGCTCTGTCAGTAGCATATTGAATGTTTTTGGAACTCTTAGATTGCACTGGTTGGTTTATGGCTTAATGAAATCTATCAGATGCAAATTGTACTTGCTAACACAAGGTCGAAGGGATCTGAAAAATGTGGTTTACGTTTGAAATTAATTTACTGTGTTTTCTAAATAGCTTTTAGATTCTATAATTTTCATTTTTGGTCATTTTCTGTTTTCTATTCAGATATTTTTGCCTTAAGTCTCATTTTCCAGCAGCTACTGTTTGTTGTGTGTTCACACATTGTGATATCGAGTGTTTCCATTGTGGTAAGATACAATGGTATGGTTATTCTATGTATTTAATGATAGCATTAACTAGTTTGGCTACTGAGTTGATGGAGCCATATGGATGTATTTTGATAGAATGTTTAAAGCGTAGCATGATTTTAACTTGTTCTTGAAATATGGGCAGCTGGTAGAGTTTAGACTGTATTGTTTGAAAGGGAGCCCATGAGTATTATGGAAACTAGTTAAATTGTACATCTAGTGTGAAATTGTCAAACCCAGGATGTGGAGACCTGGGGGAAAAGTTCCTGCTTTTAATTGCTTTAGACTGTTTCTCTGCAGCAAGTTCTTTTTTACAACCACTTTATTGTGGTATAAATTGGCATAAACTACATATTTAAAGCATATAGTTTGATTATCTTTGCCTTGTGAAACCATTGCTGGAGTCAGGGTAGTGAATATATATGTCACGCTGAGAAGTTTTATGTTTCCTCCTTTGTAATCTTCCCCTTTTACTACTACTAATACCCCCTCTCCCCAGCTGTTTTTAATGAGCAGAATTCTTATGGTAATGGGTTTAAAAGAGCATTTCCAAAATTATATCTTGTCTTATATTCAGGATTATGGTAACTTTTATTTCCATAAATATATTTTTATTAAAGTTGAAATAAACATAGAAATGTTAATCTAAAAAAATCAGATTTGATATCAGATCAGATTCAGGTTGACCTTATTAAAATTCAGTGTGTTGAAGAGCTTGGTATCTATAAACAATTTAAATTTCTTTGCTAGTGTTTGTACTGTTGTTAGAATATTATTACGTAAGCATTTTAAACTTACTTAGGGATAAGTTTAAATACTAATAATGTCCTAAATAACTTCTGTTCAGTCACTCAGTCGTGTCCGACTCTTTGCGACCCCATGAACCACAGCATGCCAGGCCTCCCTGTCCATCACTAACTCCCGGAGTTTACTCAAACTCATGTCTGTTGAGTCAGTGATGCCATCCAACCATCTCGTCCTCTCGTCCCCTTCCCCGCCTGCCCTCAATCTTTCCCAACATCAGGGTCTTTCCAAATGAGTCAGCTCTTCGCATCAGGTGGCCAAAGTGTTGGAGTTTCAGCTTCAGCATCAGTCCTTTCAGTGAACACCCAGGACTGGTTTTCTTAAGGATGGACTGGTTGGATCTCCTTGCAGTCCAAGGGACTCTCAAGAGTCTTCTCCAACACCACAGTTCAAAAGCATCAATTCTTTGGCACTCAGCTTTCTTTATAGTCCAACTCACATCCATACATGACTACTGGAAAAACCATAGCCTTGACTAGACGGACCTTTGTTAGTAAAGTAATGTCTCTGTTTTTTAATATACTGTCTAGGTTGGTCATAACTTTTCTTCCAAGGAGTAAGCGTCTTAATCTCATGGCTGTAATCACCATCTGCAGTGATTTTGGAGCCCAAAATAATAAAGTCAGCCACTGTTTGCACTGTTTCCCCATCTATTTGCCATGAAGTTATGGGACTGGATGTCATGATCTTAGTTTTCTGAATGTTGAGCTTTAAGCCAACTTTTTCACTCTCGTCTTTCACTTTCATCAAGAGGCTCTTTAGTTCTTCACTTTCTGCCATAAGGGTGGTGTCATCTGCATGTATGAGGTTATTGATATTTCTCCTGGCTATTTTGATTCCAGCTTGTGCTTCCTCCAGCCCAGCATTTCTCATGATGTACTCTGCATATAAGTTAAATAAGCAGGGTGACGATATACAGCATTGACGTACTCCTTTTCCTATTTGGAACCAGTGTGTTGTTCCATGTCCAGTTCTAACTGTTGCTTCCTGACCTGCATACAGGTTTCTCAAGAGGCAGGTCAGGTGTCTGGTATTCCCATCTTTGAAGAATTTTCCACAGTTTATTGTGATGCACACAGTCAAAGGCTTTGACATAGTCAATAAAGCAGAAATAGATGTTTTTCTGGAACTCTCTTGCTTTTTTGATGATCCAGCACATGTTGGCAATTTGATCTCTGGTTCTGCCTTTTCTAAAACCAGCTTGAACATCTGGAAGTTCATGATTCACGTATTGTTGAAGCCTGGCTTGGAGAATTTTGAGCATTACTTTACTAGCGTGTGAGATGAGTGCAATTGTGCGGTAGTTTGAGTATTCTTTGGCATTGCCTTTCTTTGGGATTGAAATGAAAACTGACCTTTTCCAGTCCTTTGGCCACTGCGGAGTTTTCCAAATTTGCTGACATATTAAGTGCAGCACTTTCACAGCATCATCTTTCAGGATTTGAAATAGCTCCACTGGAATTCCATCACCTCTACTAGCTTTGTTCATAGTGATGCTTCCTAAGGCCCACTTGACTTCACATTCCAGGATGTCTGGCTCTAGATGAGTGATCACAGCATCATGATTATCTGGGTTGTGAAGATCTTTTTTGTACAGTTCTGTGTATTCTTGCCACCTCTTAGTGTCTTCTGCTTCTGTTAGGTCCATACCAGTTCTGTTCTTTATTGAGCCCATCTTTGCATGAAATGTTCCCCTGGTGTGTATGATTGTCTTGAAGAGATCTCTAGTCTTTCCTATTCTATTGTTTTCCTCTATTTCTTTGCATCATCACTGAGGAAGGCTTTCTTATCTCTCCATGCTGTTCTTTGGAACTCTGCATTCAAATGGGTATATCTTTCCTTTTCTCATTTGCTTTTTGCTTCTCTTTTCACGGCTATTTGTAAGGCCTCTTCAGACAGCCATTTTGCTTTTTTGCATTTCTTTTTCCTGGGGATGGTCTTGCTCCCTGTTTCCTGTACAGTGTCACGAACCTCCGTCCATAGTTCACCAGGCACTCTGTCTATCAGATCTAGTCCCTTAAATTTATTTCTGACTTCCACTGTATAATCATAAGGGGTTTGATTTATCCCTTATGATTGTACAGTGGAAGTATATATTACTGACTCCCAAAACATAACTAACCGTGACCTGACTTCAGATTCTACCTGAATGATTCATAATCCCTTACTCTAAAACTGTAAAAGATGTTTTATCAAATGTGTTCTATTAGAATTCAGCTACCTGGATTAGAAAAGATACTTGTGAAATTTTTCTTTAAAGTGAGGTTTTTATTTTGCCATATAAATTTAGGAATATATTGCTTCTGCTGCTAAGTTGCCTCAGTCACGTCCAACTCTTTGCAGCCCTGTGGACTGTAGCCTGCCAGACTTCTTCGTCCATAGATCCTCCAGGCAAGAATACTGGAGTGGGTTGCCATGCCCTCCTCCAGGGGATCTTCCCAATTGGATTGAATCCGTGTCTCTTATGTCTCCTGCATTGGCAGGCAGGTTATGACCACTTGCGCCACCTGTCCATGGGATTCTCCAGGCAAGAATACTGGTTGCCATGCCCTCCTCTAGGGGATCTACCTGACCTGATTGAACCCACGTCTCTTATGTCTCCTGCATTGGCAGGCGGGTTCTTTACCGCTCTTACCGCCTGGGAAGGCCTAGGAATATATTGATAGGCTTTTAAATAAGAATATCACTAATTGCGAGAGGTGGATATTATGACTTTTGAAAACAGTTGCATTTCTGGAGGTTATAATCATTACTTTGCTCTTCAGAAGGGAGTGAGCAGGACATTTCAAGCAATAGCAAAATCCATAAAAATCTCCGAGGGCTGTAGAGACGTTTCCATTGTTCTATTTTGCTACTTAATGTAAATTTGCTTTAGGGCTGAATGCTAGAATTTAGAAAAATGATGGGTCTCCCAAGAGAACTGATTATTTTTGTAGATAATTTGTTTGCTGACACATGGACCCAAAGTGTTATTACTTAAGGAGTTGAGAATATGTGTAATTCAGTTATCTACTTTAAAAGATTTTCTAATTGAAATTCTCTCCTTGTGAGATATAACGTGCAGTTAATCACTACTTGTGCAGTTCATCACTTGCTGACATTTAATTTATCCTGTAGATTTCACTCTACCTGTCCATTTATAATCTTTGTTTTGTAGAAACCTAATCTGAAACTAATTGAAATTTATAATGTTAAATCATGTTAGAAGGATATTACTGTAGCATGTTTAATGGCAGCAGTGTCCCAACCCTTGGTATACATAAGACCCCATGTAGTAGTTCCCAAACTTGTCTACACATTAGTGTTACTAGAGAACTTAAAAGATTCTAACGTATTGACATGCAGTATGGTAGAGTAGCCACACTTGGATTTGAAACCTGGCTTTAACGCTTTATGTGAGCTTTGATCTTAATCTAGATAGTTAACTTCTTGAAATGTTAATATCTCTTGTAGAATTACTGTAAGGATGAAGATAATCATTAACACCTGGTGTAAATCCTGGGCACAGTAGGTGTTCATAAATTTTAGCTGTTAATCACTACTGTTAAAACCATGTAATTCAACAGGAACTCCCAGTAACATGTAGTTCGGTCACTCAGTCATGTCCAACTCTGCAACCCCATGGGCTGCAGCATGCAGGGCTTCCGTGTCCATCACCAAACCCCCAGAACTTGTTCAAACTCTTGTCCATCGAGTCGGTGATGCCATCCAACCATCTCATCCTCTGTCGTCCCGTTTTCCTCCTGCCTTCAATCTTTCCCAGCATCAGGGTCTTTTCAAATGAGTAAGTTCTTCACATCAGGTAGCCAAAGTATTCGAGTTTCAGGTTCAGCATCAGTTCTTCAATGAATATTCAGGACTGATCTCCGGATGGACTGGTTTGATCCCCTTGCAGTCCAAGGGACTCTGAAGAGTCTTCTCCAACACCACAGTTCAAAAGCATCAATTCTTCGGCGCTCAGCTTTCTTTATAGTCCAACTCTCACATCCATACATGACCACTGGAAAAACCATAGCTTTGACTAGACGGACCTTTGTTGACAAAGTAATGTCTCTGCTTTTTAATGTGCTGTCTAGGTTGGTCATAGCTTTGCTTCGAAGGAGCAAGGATCTTTTAATTTCATGGCTGCAGTCACCATCTGCAGTGATTTTGAAGCATGTATTACAGGTATTTTTATAAGTTACATGTTAAACAAACTATTCTAAATGGCTATATGTGGTGTAAAACAACTGGTTGAGTTCTCACTAAACTGACTTGTTTCTTTTCCACTTCATTTATTTGACATTATGCTCAGTTATGAACTAAACTTCATTGTTTTTTTTTTTTTTCACTCTAAGGAGTTTACCAGTTTTCTGAAATGTAATCATTAAACTTCAGTGGTAAATCATATTCTTGTCAACTAATTACAAAGGTGGGCTTCAGTGCTTTCAAATTTTTTAAAATAGAATTGCGTTTAATAGTGACATTTTTTTTGTAGAAATAATTCTAAGCTCGAGTTTATTTCTCTTTAAGGTTTAATCCTTTTTCTAGGATGCTAAAGATCAGAGATAATGAGGTGGAGGATTTTGATGAGAGGAATATGACTTTTTTAAAAGCTGTTTATCCTTAAATGGACACTAGATCATGGGACAAGCTTACTAGGTCTGGGTCACAAGAAAATTAGATTATAGGTATCAACTTTTGTTTTAAAAGGTTTATGATTTTGTTTATATTTAAAATTTTTTATTGGAGTGTAGTTGATTTACAATGTGTTTCTGCTGAATAGCAAAGTGAATCAGTTACACATATATTCACTTTTTTTTAGATTCTGTTCCCATATAAGTCATTACAGAGCATTGAGTAGAGTATCCTGTGCTACACAATAGGTTCTAATTATCTATTTTATTATAGCGTTGTGTATATATCAACCCCAACCTTACAATTTATCATTCCCAACTCTCCTGCCTTCCCCCTTGGTAACCATAAAATTTTTTTTCTACATCTGTGACTTTCTGTTTTGTAAATAGGTTTATTTGTACCATTTTCTTAGATTCCACATATAAGCGATATATTTCTTTTCTCTGCACTCGGTATGACAATCTGTAGGTCCATCCATGTCACTGCAAATGCCATTATTTCATTCTTTTTTTAATGACTGATTTTCCATTGTATGTGTATGTATATGTCTATATATATATCTATATATTTAGATCTAAATTTGTATGTAAATATATAGATATCTATCTAGACTGAGGGCAGGAAGAGAAGGGGCCGACAGGATGAGATAATTAGATGGCATCATTGACACAATGAACATGAATCAGAGCAAACTGTGGGAGTTCATGAAGGATAGGGAAGACTGGTGTGCTACAGTCCATGGGGTTGCAAAGAGTTGGACACGCACACGCGCACACACTCTGGTTCCAGTCTCACAGAGTGTCTTCCTGAATCTGGGTCTGCTGCAGGCAGATTCTTCATTGTCTCAGCTACAGGGAAGACCTATGTATATGTACATACCATATCTTTTTTAATCCATTCTTTTGCCAATGGGCATTTAGTTTGCTTCCTGGCTATTGTAAATAGTGCTGCAGTGAAGCTTGGGGTACATGTATCTTTTTGAGTTATGGTATTCTACAAATACCTGCCCACGAGTGGAATTGCTGGATCATATGGTAGCTCTTGTGTTTAGTTTCTTAAGGGACCTCCATACTGTTCTCCATAGTGGCTGTACCAATTGGCATTCCCACTAACAGTGTAGTAAGGTTCCCTTGTAATGACATTTTAGATATTAGAGTCTTTTTTCAGTAAGGAATTTACTTTTGTTGTTACAACTTTAATGGAGCTTTAACGTGGTTGTCTTTAAAGATAGGAGAAATTTGCAGACTGGCAATTAACTTGGTGTTTTTCCTGGTGGTTCATATGGTGAAGAGTCAGTCCACCTGCAATGCAGAAGACCCAGGTTTGATTCCTGGGTTGGGAAGATACCCTGGAGAAGGAAATAGCAACCCACTCCAGTTTTCTTTCATGGAGAATCCCATGGACAGTGGAGTCTGGTGGGCTATATAGTCCACAGGGTTGCAAAGAATTCAACACAAGTGAGCGGCTAAACACACTTTAAACGCCTCTGTCAGTTAGTCTAGGTACTGAAATAGTAGTTACTTTATAAGAAGTTGATTTGGTGAGGTGAAAAAGTGTTTTATTTGGAGTAAGTATTTTCTCCTTAAAATTGAGCTTAAATATCCTGACAATGGCAGAATAGATAAAACCTGGGTGCTGAGAAGTAAGGCATATAGGGCCCATCTTTATGCCCAAATAGAACCCATTAAGATGTCTATAATTTCCTTCTGGGGGATTTTTTTTTTAAGTTGGGTGTTGGCAGACTTTCTACAAAACAGCAGATGGTAAATATTTTAGGCCATATAATCTGTTGAAAAAGTGTCAAGTCGCTCAGTCATGTCCGACTTTTTGTGATCCCATGGACTGTAGCCTGCCAGCCTCCTCTGTCCATGGTATTCTCCAGGGAAGAATACTGGAGTGGGTAGCCATTCCCTTCTCCAGGGGTTCCTCTTGACCCAGGGATTCATTCTGTGTCTCCTACATTGTAAGTGGATTCTTTACCATCTGAGCCACCAGGGAAGCCCCATATAGTCTGTTGCAGCTACTCAAATTTGCCATTATAGCATGAAAGCAGTCAGAAAATAGCTGAATGAATGGATGTGTCCTGTGTTCCAATAAAACTAGATATCTAGGGGCAGTAGTTTGCTAGATTGAGGGCAGAAGGAGAAGGGGGTGACAGGATGGGATGGTTGGATGGCATTACTGACTGAATGGATACAAGTTTGAGCAAACTCCAGGAAACAGTGAAGGACAAGGAATCCATCTGGCGTGCTGCAGTCCTTGGGGCCGCAAAGAGTTGGATATTACTTAGTGACTGCACAACAACTTCCCAGTCTTAAGGACCAGACCTTTGGAAATGAGTAAAAGTTGGATTGTGGTATTTGATCTTTGCATCATTACCTGAATGATTTTTGGTCTTATTAAAAAAAACCTTTAAAATATTTTTCCTGTTTTTGTAAAGATGATTATAGTAATGTATCTACACAGGGTAAAATACATTGCATCCTGAATCACATCAAAAGAAATGCAGATTTATCAATACCATACAAGTAGACACTACTAAGAAAATGGAAAAACCTTAGTAACACATGGAGAGTTTTAGAAGTACAAACTTTTTTCTCCCCTAAAAGTGCAGTAATTTATTTCCTGACTTCTGTTACTCTGCCAGCATTCTGGACTTAATGTGTTTATAAACATAAAAAGAAATGTTTTTTTTTTTCCATTTTTTGTCAACAGTAATATGAACCATGTATTTTAAAGGAAAAGCCTTTAGGCAAAGCCTTTGGTAGAAATTAGAATTTTTCTCTGAAGCGACACAGTTTATGGTGAATAGTTTATCTGTTAAACATGAGAGAAGCAACTCTGGTACTGGAAGTTACTATTACAACACATCAGGTTCCCATCAGATTTTTGGTCCCTTCTCTTGAAGTATGGTGGCTACTTAGATGACTGCCCAGATAGTAACTCGGATAATCTCTCAGTAGTACATGTTCAGATCAGCAATTTGGCACAGAGAAGAGGACAAAATTACTCCTCAAGTTGGAGTGAGGGAAAGATCTCCGGTCTCTAACAGGGAAAAAGGTAAAACCAGTGTATTGAATCTGAACACAGAAACTCATGATAGGAAACAGCTTCCTCAGCTAGTAAAGCTGCAAAACAACACAGTTAAGCCGCTGCACAGATACCGCATGGGGTCTAAATCCATAGAAAAGAAAGTAAGTCCCTGCAGCAATGACTGAACCCAAACAGGACTGAACAGTCTTTACCTGACTCCAGGTTTAAACACTCTGTCATCCAACCTAGATAAGAAGGGATTTGATCTAAAATGGAGAATGAAAAAATGTGGAGATATAAACTCTTGTTAGCTTACATTTAAATTTGATCAGTGACTTATTCAGCAGTAAATACTTCTTATATCTGGAACTTTGCAAGTTAACACAAATAGAGAAGTCAGTAAAAGGAGGGCCTGCTAGGCCAGGCCCTGTGCTGAAAGTACAAAGAATAAAGATAACCCCTGTGCTGAAATTGATCACGGGCTTCGTAGGATAAATTAATGTAAGTGAGTTTTCAAAGCATTTGCACTGTGTAGAGTTAGGGGTAGGGTAAGAGGTCTCAGGGGAGGCATTCCAGAAGATGTCTTAGCTTGGTTTTAAGGAATAATAATTTATAAGGCACACAGAGGACAAAAGGGAATTTTAGGTGAATTATGGGAATTGGCTCGTACTGAGTTCAGGAAACCTTACGGGGTTCAGTGTAAGCTTGAGCTTTAAAAGTCTTTTTACGTCAAGGTCCATATGTATGATTTCTTAAAACTCAGTGACAGGTAGGAGGGAAAACTTGCCAATGTCTCATGCAGGTTTGAGTACATAAATTTAGTCTTCTAAGTTGAGGGGTACATGTTAACAATAGAAGGGGCAAACTAAAACTGGCACATTGGGGGAAAGGTTGAACAAGGGTTTCACCTGCACAAGAGAAGTTCCCCAAGGCAGCCCATCAACAATGTCTTGTTAGGTAATGACCCCACAAAATGAGGTTCTAATGAGTGATTTTTCTCTTTCAATAAGTAAACTTCTTCTCTCTCCCTTGGACAAAGTCAGTTCAGTTCAGTCACTGAGTCGTGTCCGACTCTTTGCGACCCCATGAACTGCAGCACACCAGGCCTCCCTGTCCATGACCAACTCCCGGAGTTTACTCAAACTCATGTCCATTGCGTCAGTGATGCCATCCAGCCATCTCATCCTCTGTCGTCCCCTTCTCCCTCCTTCAATCTTTCCCAGCATCAGAGTATGTTCAAATGAGTCAGTTCTTCTCATCAGGTGGCCAAAGTACTGGAGCTTCAGCTTCAACATCAGTCCTTCCAATGAACACCCAGGACCGATCTCCTTCAGGATGGACTGGTTGGATCTCCTTGCAGTCCAAGGGACTCTCAAGAGTCTTCTCCAATACTACAGTTCAAAAGCATCAATTCTTTGGCACTCAGCTTTCTTTATAGTCCAACTCTCACATCCATACATGACTACTGGAAAAACCATAGCCTTGACTAGACAGACCTTTGTTGGCAAAGTAGTGTCTCTGCTTTTTAATATGCTGTCTAGGTTGGTCATAAATTTCCTTCCAAGGAGTAATCGTCTTTTAATTTAATGGCTGCAGTCACCATCTGCAGTGATTTTGGATCCCCCCCCAAAAAGTCTGCCACTGTTTCCACTGTTTCCTCCATCTATTTGCCATGAAGTGATGGGACCAGATGCCATGATTTTTGTTTTCTGAATGTTGATCTTTAAGCCAACTTTTTCACTCTCCTCTTTCACTTTCATCAAGAGGCTCTTTGGTTCTTCTTCACTTTCTGCCATAAGGGTGGTGTCATCTGCATATATGAGGTTATTGATATTTCTCCTGGCAATCTTGATACCAGCTTGTGCTTCATCCAGCCCAGTGTTTCTCATGATATACTCTGCATATAAATTAAATAAGCACAGTGATAATATTCAGCCTTGATGCACTCCTTTTCCTATTTGGAACCAGTGTATTGTTCCATGTCCAGTACTAACTGTTGCTTCTTAACCTGCATCACATTTCTCAAGAGGCAGGTCAGGTGGTCTGGTATTCCCATCTTTGAAGAATTTTCCACAGTTTATTGTGATGCACACAGTCAAAGGCTTTGACATAGTTAATAAAGCAGAAATAGATGTTTTTCTGGAACTCTCTTGCTTTTTTGATGTTCCAGCACATGTTGGCAATTTGATCTCTGGTTCCTCTGCCTTTTCTAAAACCAGCTTGAACATCTGGAAGTTCATGGTTCACGTATTGTTGAAGCCTGACTTGGAGAATTTTGAGCATTACTTTACTAGCGTGTGAGATGAGTGCAATTGTACAGTAATTTGAACATTCTTTGGCATTGCCTTTCTTTGGGATTGAAATGAAAACTGACCTTTTCCAGTCCTTTGGCCACTGTGGAGTTTTCCAAATTTGCTGGCATATTGAGTGTAGCACTTTCACAGCATCATCTTTCAGGATTTGAAGTAGTTCAACTGGAATTCCATCACCTCCACTATCTTTGTAGTGATGCTTCCTAAGGCCCACTTGACTTCACATTCTAGGATGTCTGGCTTAGTGAGTGATCACAGCATCATGATTATCTGGGTCATGAAGATCTCTTTCATACAGTTCTTCTGTGTATTCTTGTCACCTCTTCTTAATATCTTCTGCTTCTGCTAGGCCCATACCACTTCTGTCCTTTATTGAGCCCATCTTTGCGTGAAATGTTCTCTTGGTATCTTTAATTTTCTTGAAGAGATCTCTAGTCTTTTCTATTCTTTTGTTTTCCTCTATTTCTTTGCATTGATCACTGAGGAAGGCTTTCTTATCTCTCCTTGTTATTCTTTGGAACTCTGCATTCTAATGGGTATATCTTTCCTTTTCTCCTTTGCTTCACTTCTTTTCACAGCTATTTTTAAGGGCTCCTCAGATAGCCATTTTCCTTTTTTACATTTCTTTTTCTTGCATTTCTTGATCTTGCTCCCTGTCTCCTGTACAATGTCACAAACTTCCGTCCATAGTTCATCAGGCACGCTGTCCTTCAAATCTAGTCCCTTAAATCTATTTCTCACTTTCACTGTATAATTGTTAGGGATTTGATTTAGGACATACCTGAATGGTCTAGTGGTTTTCCCTACTTTCTTCAGTTTAAGTCTGTATTTGGCATTAAGGAGTTCATGATCTGAGCCACAGTCAGCTCCCAGTAGTCCAAAGTAACTCATACTAAAAAGCAAATAATTGAAAATTATTTCACAATTACCATAAACAAAATGTAGTATTAGTGAATGAGGAGACTCAACATATAAAGACATGGTCCTTCCTCGAGAGACATGCTCTTTTTACCTAAATATCTGTATTTTTTTGACTAGGGAAGATAAGTCTGATTCTTTGTACAGCTTACCTAGATACATTCTTAGTATCTGAAAGTTTGTTCTAAAAAAATCTCTTTGAATAGGTATTTTTGTTATTTCCAAAAATAAATCGAATTTACACTTAAAGCTTGTTCAAATTCTTCACATGTTGTATGTAATTTTCTGTGGTTTATTTCACAATTGAGAGGAAGGAAGAACTTCACAATGTGTTAAGCAGTATCCTCTAAGGTCAAGAAGTGCTCCTATCAAAGATTATTTAAAATAAATACATGTCTTGACTTTGGAGGACAGAACCAAAAGAATTCCAAAAATGATCTAAGTAATGGCAATATCACCAAAATTATTTGCACATCTAAGCAACTTTGTGTGCCCAGCTCCTCTCCTGAGTCTTTGGAATTGTACAGCCTACCAATGTGATTACTCTGAAACAATAGTCATTTGGATGGTCCAGTTCCAGTGTGCTTGTTAAAAAAAAAAAAATCACATGTTTTATAAGATGTAACGTTAATGAAAAATTCCTAGAGTATTACTTGTCGTTTGCCTTGAATTTTAGCTACTGATTTGGTTGATAGGAGTTTTGCTGAAATTGCAGTTGCTAACTTTGGCAAATTTCCAAGCTGTCCTTTTTGACTTGGAGATAATTATGAAGAGAGGTTAGATTTTCCTAGCATCTCAATGTAGGTTGGGTGACTCTTCATGGGCATTCATTCATCTTGTTGAATCTAATTAGCACAGGCATTCTTGGGTCTCAGAAGTTCCATCTATCAATTGCTTAGACTTCAGACTATTTTGAGCAAAAGATAAATGTGTGTGCAAGGATCCCCCAAAGATGAGGCAAGTAGAGAGCAAGTAAGAAGACTGGCTTTAAGAGTTTGCAGGACTCTTAGAAAAAGAGGGATTAATTAGATAGTTTTTGTGTGACGTTGGTTCAGTTACCTAACTTGTGTGTACCTCAGTTTCCTTAGGTATAAAATTGGATACTATTTGGAGCTGTCTCATAAAATTTGGGGGAAGACTAACAAAACCTCTCAAACATGTAAAGCCCTTTTAAGAGCTTGGCAGGTAGTTGAACCAGCAATATTAGCTTTTGCTATTGTTTTTCTTCTATGTAGCTTATTGAAGAGAAATCTAGCAAATATTTTTCTAAATAAATGTGTCATATGAATAAACATTATTTTTATGTTTAACAAGTAGTTTTAAACATATTCTTCACTGGTCCTTACAGCAGTTGCTGGAGTGTAGTTGAAAAGACTAAGTACTCTTATTTTTACAAACTGAAATCCAAGGAGATTAGTAATTTGCCTAAAGTCACACTCTTAGCGCATGGGTGCACTGGAAATTATGAATGGGGCCTTCTAAGCACACTCCTAATTCAGTGCGCTTTCTACTATGTCAAGCTACCTTAAGGGCCAGTCTGAGAATGTTGGATGCGGGATGGAGGTTTCAGCTCATTGAACGAAAAATCTTCCTATTAGAGTTCTTACAAAGTAGTTTCCTTGAGAGGGTATGAGCAATGACAGTAGTCAAGCAGGAGCAGGGTGACCAATTTTGATAGATATTATTAAGGGCTTTTTGTATTTGGGAAAATCTTGACCTAGATAACTGAAATGGCCTTTTTGACTTTGTTTGGTCTCATGTAGGGGGAATTTGTTAACTCATGCTTTTCAAATTGTCATTTTTCATCCATCTCATTAGAACTGATTCAAATGAATTCTTTTTAACGGCTGAGTAATATTCCATGGTGTATATGTACCACAGCTTCCTTATCCATTCATCTGTTGATGGGCATCTGGGTTGCTTCCATGTCCTGGCTATTATAAACAGTACTGCGATGAACATTGGGGTGCACGTGTCTCTTTCAGATCTGGAGCCCATTATACAGAGTGAAGTAAGCCAGAAAGATAAAGAACATTACAGTATACTAACACATATATACGGAATTTAGATAGATGGTGGCGATAACCCTATATGCTAAACAGAAAAAGAGACACAGAAGTACAGAACAGACTTTTGAACTCTGGGGGAGAACGTGAGGGTGGGATGTTTTGAAAGAAAAGCATGTATACTATCTATGGTGAAACGGACCACCAGCCCAGGTGGGATGCATGAATCAGGTGCTCTTGCCTGGTGCACTGGGAGGACCCTGAGGAGTCGGGTGGGGAGGGAGGTGGGAGGGGGGATTGGGATGGGGAATACGTGTAACTATATGGCTGATTCATGTCAATGTATGATAAAACCCACTGAAATGTTGTAAAGTGATTGGCCTCCAACTAATAAAATAATATTTAAAAAAAAAAAAACAAAATTTATGCTGCTAAAAAAAAAAAAAAAAAACCAAATTGTCATTTTTCATTGTGACTCATTACAAGGTCATAAATAGCTTCAGCTGCTTCTCCCTTGGATGTTCTGTGTAATTCATCTGCCTCATGCTTTCTAATAGCACTATATGACTAATGTGACCTGGAATATTTAGCCTTAGGTATGTGTCCCTTTGTATCACACAGAATATGAAAAAGACATGTTTTCAAGAGTTGAAATCCAGTAAAAATAACTTATTGTTTTATGCAGAACATTTTTAAATGAAGCTGGTGTTTTGTTTTCCTTTACTGTTAGTACCTGGGAGTGAAAAGATACAATGATTACTAATATTGTTTGGTGCCTCCACCTCAATTCATGCTAAAGTATCACCAGTGTACACATTCAATACAATTGTTCCAGTATGAACTATGTATTTTAAAGAAATTATTCAGTGCTTTGACTGTTTAAGCACTGAATGACTTGTTTGTTGGCAAGCATTTACATAAAAGAAGAAGCTATTCTTTGGTAATTAATTGAATTGATACCAGGTGAATATAAGCAAAACAACAAATCCCAAATTCAGTCATTTATGTGTCAAGTACAATTTTAAAGATAAGCTATTAATTCAGCCTCCATGTTTGCAGCTAAAATTTTAATTCAACAAATTACCATATCATTGGAAAATGGCACTCTTGTGATTTCTTTACTGAATTTTCAGGCATTCCATAGTGTCAGTTCTATCAGGGCTTTGAATTAAATGCCTCTCAGCTAATGTGTGGGTTTCTGTAGTTAGTAGAATACAAAAACCTGTAAGATGCTTCAATGACCTTTTCATTTCCAGTTTGGAAATGCTAAAACCATTTTGGCTTTTAAAGAGTTCATCATGTCTGTTAAAAATAATAGGGCGGCTATAACAAAGTGCCACAAATTAGGTGGCTTTTTTTTTTTTTTTTTTAGGTGGCTTTTAACAACAGGAATTTATTGTCTCTCAGTTCTGGAGACTGCTGCTGCTACTGCTAAGTCACTTCAGTTGTGTCCGACTCTGTGCGACCCCCTCCCTGGGATTCTCCAGGCTAGAACACTGGAGTGGTTTGCCATTGCCTTCTCCAATGCATAAAAGTGAAAAGTGGAAGTGAAGTCGCTGAGTCCTGTCTGCCTCTTCGCGACCCCATGGACTGCAGCCCGCCAGGCTCCTCCGTTCACGGGATTTTCCAGGCAAGAATACTGGAGTAGGGTGCCATTGCCTTCTCCAGTTCTGGAGACTAGAAGCCTGAAATTAAGGTGTTGGCAGGGCCATCCCCTTCCTGACGTTTCTAGGGGAGGATTCCTCCTTGTCTCTAACTAGCTTCAGGTGTTTTCTGACAATGCTTGGCATTCCTTGCTTTGTGGCAGGGTAACACGAAATCTGTTTCCATCTTCACGTGGTTCTTTTCCCTCTGTGTATCTAGTACGTCTGTCTTCTTTTAGGACATCAGTGATTAGATTAGGGCTTAAGCTATTACGATTCATTTTAGTTGATTACATCTGAAAGACCCTGTCTCCATAAAATGACATTCTCAGTTTCAAGGTAGACATGGGGGGTGGTACACAACTCAGTGGGTACTCAATCCCTTTTTCTTTAAACTCTTTATATACTTTCTTTAAACTCTGGTCTCAAAATGATGTTGCAACTTAAGTAGCACTATAAAACTATTTGAAAAACTATATGAAAATATTCTCCTGTGTAAGGCACAATAAGGCAAGTTATAAACATCTCTAAAGCCAAGGGGAAGATAGTTTTAATCATACTTTTGTTTACTTATAGTTTTGCCCAGTTTCTTTGGAGTAGATGTCTCCCTTCCATGAGATAGGACCCTTCCATGGGTGTCTATTTCATCTCTTTCAGCATCTTTAAATGTAGATGGCACAAGTGTGCATTGAAAAAAAGTCTTTCAATCTCCCTATTTTAAGGCATCTATTCTAAAGCATAAGAAAAGTATATAGTTCATTTTCATATAAAGTATTAAGCTACCCTAATATTTTATGTAAAAAACTAAACAGTTTCAAGAATTTTAAAATATTGAATTTTATATTCAATATTAAAGAATATAAAAATATCAAATTGTACTCAGTAGTGTTGTTTCCACAGAGTTACAAGAAAATCTTGTGGGCTTTAGAATCATGATTTATTGGATAATGAATTAGCAGAAAACATAGCAAGTATAACTGAAGATAGCTAGCAAGAGCCCTGTAGGAGAACAGAGGACAAAATTAATCTTTGAAAAAGCAGGAATTCATACCCTAAACCAGTTATGCCTTAGAAATTTCTAAAAAAAAAATTACAATATACAAATACACATTCCATCAGTCAGCAGAACAATAACACTATCATGCATCACTTAGCCTCTGGAAAACGCCACTGTCTGTGCATGGGAAAATGAAAGTTACAGAAGCAAAAACTTGTTGGTATTATAGTGAAAGTAATTCTGACTTTTCCCAACCTGAAAAGGGACTCATAGCCTCAAGAGTCTGGTCCCTACTTAGAGAACCCCTGTCAAGGATAGATTAGATATGCTTATACCTAATGGTAGTAGTTAGTTCAACAAATTAACATTCTCCATTATCTTAATAGTGCTAAGGACACTCCCACCAGACTTTGAGCTCACTCACCAAAGAAGTGATCATATTTTGTTTATCTTTGGATCTTTATTATGGCTCCTTCTCCACAAAACATATTAATAGTGTTCAATAAATGTTCATTGAAAAAATTTGAGAATTTTTTATTTCATCAGAAAACATGGTGAAAGTATTTAAAAATCTTTGGTGCCCTCAAGAGGCATAGTACTGCAAAGCAGCTTATGGAAATTACTGCATGCATTATTTTTTACTTTTGAGCCTAATTTAGGTTTAGGTTGCTACTTCTCTGTATTGATAAGAGTTTTCTTCCACTCCAAATTATCTTACAAGTGTCAAACAAATTCTTGTATTCCACTTTTATGTCCCATTTCATGTTGATACAGGTTGAAATGATAATAGTCTTTACTGAATAGTTTCTTACTAGCCTTAAGATGCCGACTAATTTGCTCTACTCCACAGCTTCTTACTCTCCTGTTGCCAAGAAAAGTTGATTGTTGCAGTTAGCTTTCTCTGATATAAGAAGTGAGTTTTGTACTTGATATTCTGAAATTACCTCTTGCCTTTGATTCAAATCTTTATTATTTCACCCCGTGATGGGTCAATATTTCTTTTGAGAGCGGACATTATTTCATGTTATGAATGTCCGGCATATTTAATATTTTCCTTTAATTGAGTTTAATTTTTAAATCTTGTTATACCTGTTCCAAAATTAATGAGTTTTTTTACTCTGTGGTTTTGTAGGTGCGCATACTTGTAACCAAAAGAGCAAAGGTGACCACATTTGTTTTCAGGGAACTCTTACATAAATGGAAAATGTGGGTGCTCTTCCCAGTTATCATTAACAAATTTGGCAGTTCTGATAATATGTCTTAGGTGTATTGAGTTCCTTATAATACCCAAATTATTAAAAAGACTTTCGGGTCACTCAGTCACACTGATGGTCAGTGTAGTGGAAAGAACCAAGAATTTTATACTTGCTTTAAGGTTGAATGCCATGTGAGGAAGCTGGAGAGATGTTTTTTGTTTTTTGGTGGAGGTTCACCAAAGTGTTAAAAGTTTGGAAGAACTAAAATTTTTGTCTAGATAGGGAAAAGTCTAGGATAGACATATCCACAGAGTATATTTACAATATGACCACCCTTCCATTTTTAAAACATTTTATTTCATTTATTTGTTCAAATATTTATGGAGGATCTAATATGTATCAGCCATTATCCTGGGATCTGGGAACATGGATATTGAAAAGGGAGTCTCATCTTTCTTGAAGCTCTTCTCCTAGTGAGGAAACAGCAAAGTTAAAAATAAGGCAACTCATAAGTGCTGTGACAAGCATAAAGGTATGTCAGAAAATTCTCTGCAGAGGTAAAATTCTGATCCTTCTTTGCAAAATAATTAGGTGTTAGTTGGATGGTGGAGGAAAGGATGTTTCAACAACGGGGCTAGTGTGTGGATGGTATTGGAGGACTATATGGAGGAATAGCTAAAGAGGCAGGCAGAGATCTTGACTATTCAAAAAAACATCAGGCAGGTTTTCTTGGAGGCAACAAACTGCCAAAAAGTTTTAAACTGGGGAGTCGTATGAGCAGGTATACGTATTTCAGAAAGTTCACTTTGGCCACAGTGTAAAAAGAAGATGAGAAGGGGGTAAACTGAGGAGTAGGGAGTGAGTTTAAAATGTTGCATTTTGGCAAAAAATGGAAAAGAAGTGAACTCAGAGAATTCAATAGGAATGAAATTGAAATGTTAAGGAGAGGGAATCAATAGAATTTGGTAGGTAAGGGAGTGAAGAAGCCCAGGATGTCTGCCCTGTGTTTGGTTTAGATGGTTGTGTCATCCACTAAAATAAGAAATTCATAAGGTACAGTATATTCTGGGAATAAGAATGACTGGATTTGAGACATTCAAATGACAATGTCTCAAAGGCAGTTAGTCACACAGATTTGGAGGGCAGAAGACTAGGGCTTCCCTGGTGGCTTGGGTGGTAAAGAATGTCTGTAATTCAGGAGACCTGGGTACGATTCCTGGGTTGGGAAGATCCCCTGAAGAAGGGAATGGCGACCCACTCCAGCATTCTTGCTTGGAGAATCCCATGGACAGAGGAACTTGACGGGTTATGGTCCATAGGATCACAAAGAATTGGACATGATTGAGTGACTGATACACAGAGATGCACTGGTGAGAGACCATCCAGAAAAACCTGGGTGGATGTTGGCTCTGAAAAAATGAATAGCACTGTCTGAGTTTTCTGTTTTCATGGTATCTAGCCTGAGTCAGGCCCTAGTTATGAACAGCAAGGACTCCAATAGAAACCCTGTATTCTTTCTGGCTGAATGAACCACAGGACAGAATGTTAGGGGGGAAATTCCAGAAGGAAAAGACCCACAAAAGAGGAACTCCAAATCCCATCTATAAAGCCTGTTTAAATCTTTTGATAGACTTAGGTTTGAGCCTTGGTGGGTGACCTGGGGCAAGGTACTTCCCCTCATAGAGCCTTAGCTTATTCATTTTTAAAATGCAAAAACTAGTATTTTTTGCAGAATGGTTATGAGGATTTAAAAAAAATGCAAGTGCAGTGTTTCACAGTGCTTTCCATACAGTAGACTCAGTAAATGACTGTACTATTAATCAGGGTTCTGCTGGTGGCAAGTGACAGAAACTGAACTCAAACTTGCTCAAGCGGAAGGACAAGGAAGAACAGTGGGTGGAGTCAGGGACTTGATGTGACCAGGGCTTGTGAATGCTTCCTCTTTCTCTCCCTCTCTCCTTCTCCCTCTCTTCATTACGCACCTTGCTTGCCTCCTGGGGTTTATTCTTCTTTTCTTTTCTGTTGATAGCTTTGGCCTTTGGGGATGGTGTGGGGAAGTCTGGTGCACAGTAGTCCAGACTAACAACCCTCTGTGGAAGGCAGAAGAATGAGTCCCAAAGACGTCCACGTCCTGAGTCCAGGAACCTGTGAATATGTTACTTATGTAATAGCAACAGGGAATTAAGACGGCAGATGGAATTACAGTTGTTAGTCAACTGACCTTAAAATAGGGAGACATTCTGGATTATCCAGGTTGGCCCAATGGAGTCACAAAGTTCCTTAAATGTGGAAGAGTGAGGTGGGAGGGTAGCAGGGTGCTGTGACTACTGAAGACTGGGGTGATGCGCTGTGAGAGGACTTGACTGTCATTACTGGCTTTGAATATGGAGGAAGGACTCAGAGCCCTCAGAAGACAGAAATAGCAAGGAAGCATATTGGCCCCTGGAGCCTCCAGAAAGAATACAGCCCTGCTACTGATTTTAGCCCAGTGAGACCCATGTGAGAGTTCTGATCTACACAATTGTTAAGGTAAATCTGTGTCATTTAAGCCTAAGTGTCATTTACTCTAAGTGTGTGGTAATTTACCTGTACAAAATAAATATACCATCTCAGCTTAGTTGGGGTGATTCAGGTTTTGTGGTCTAAAACTTCTGCAATTTGGGGGACTTTAAGAAAAATTCAAAATTACAAAAGAGACTATTTAGAATGAGAACAAATCACAACAGATCATAAATTTTAAAAAGATGACAAATGCTACAGACTGAAAGTATCCAGAAAGATAATATTTTAAAATTATTAATAGTTCCCAGACATACCTCTATATAACACTTCTCCCAGTACAGTTTTTGGCTGCTTTTTCTCTGATCCCTTTTTCATATGACACCATTTTCTTATTTTTTTAGTGGAATAGAAAAGTAATCCCCTCTTCCCTCTAATGTCATTAACTGAAATTTGTCTTTGACTATTGATATTTTAGAAAAGTTTCCTTTAGTTTCACAACTCGTAAATTTTTAGAATTGCTAAATTGAGAAAACTTCTATCCAATGTACTTCACAAATGAGAGAACTGTTAAGCTTTAGGCATTGCAGCTTTTCTTATTCAGTGGCTAATCTTAAATCATCTTTAAAATGATTACACTTATAAACCAGGTTGTTGTCTCTTTTCTTGTCATGATGACATGTTGTAATTATCTATTTTCCTTAGGTTAGTATTTCATTTGACCTCAGCAAGAAATTCACAAGGATTTGTGTTGACAGGACTGGGCCAGAAGAGGAGCATGTGCAGAGGTGTGGCCAAGCAAAAGATCAGGTGCAGGGGATGTGAAGCCAGCGGCCAGGCAGGGCAGTGGCTGCAAGAAGACTAGAGAAGTGTGCTGGAGCCGGGGAGGAAGGTGGAGGATGGTGCCAAACACTGGCAAGTGGCTGAAGAGAGAAGGCTGTGTTTCGAGTTAAGTGTCAGAAGCCTGAGATGATTGCTAACCACTTGAAGAACATTATGGGAAATGGTAAGGTCATTAACACTAGAGTTGGGAAAGCTTTTGTTTGAACCCTAACTCTGCCCCCCACCCACCACTCTGTTCATCTCATGTCAGACAGTGCTGCTTCCCTGGCCAACATGTATGATCTGCACAATCAGATCAAATTTCCAATGCCACCAGCCTCCTTCTCCTCAAGGCCAGGTGGTCTCTTCTCCATTGGTTCCATCACTATGCTGCTCCACTGGCCTGGAGGACATGATAATGCACATAGAAGCTCTTACTAAATTCACCAAGTCTTTAATGATAGCTATCAAAATCTGTTCTTATGGAACACTGAAATGCCTCTAACGAGAAAAGCTGTCCTTTAAAATAGGATGGCCTTGGGACTTCCCTAGTGGTCCTGTGGCTAAGACTCCATGCTCCCAATGCTTGGGGCTTGGGTTTGATCCTTGGCTAGGGAATTAGATCATGCATGCTGCAACTAAAAAGATCCAATGTGCTGCAATGAGAACTGAAGATTCTGCATGCTGCAACTGAGACTTGGTGCAGTTGAATAAAAAATAACTATTTAAAAAAATAAATAGGATGGCCTTGGACACTATGACTGCCTCACTAGGAAATACCTGTGCCTTCATCCAGATGAAGTGCTATGCGTTCATATCTGATGAGTCTGCTAATACATCATTTTTATAAAATCACATGCAGACAAATGTAAACATCCTAGTTGATCTGACCCCCAGCCCAGTGGACTAAGTGATCAGTGGTTCAGATCATGGAGGTCTTGGTGAAAAAAAATTACTATTTGAAAATCATTATCTTGATCTGTGTTTTCTCTTGCATGTGCCTCTATTGCTGTAGGGTCTACCTCCAGTATAGTCAGAGATCCACTAGAGGAGGGGCCTCTATGCTAATGCTGAAGGATCTGTGTAAGGTTATAAGAGCCTGTCTGAGAGGTGGAGTGTTGGAGGAGGTCACAGAGAGGACGTGACTGCTGGTTGACCTTCGTGCTGCACCCGGGCAGTCGGAGGCCCCTTCCCCTTCCTCTGTCCTTGGCACAGGTGTCTGCTTGCCTTTCCTGCACCAAGAGCTGCACAAGGACAGGTTCTTGAGATGGTGATGCATGGCTTAGACCATCTGAACAGTCCTTATACAGGACTGAACCCCATTAAAGCCTTTATATACATTTTAAGATCCTGCTGACCAGTGTGGAGGTCTGCTTATCTTACAGCTGCCGGGACCAGCCTTGTACATAAGTTCCATGCTCATTATTAAACCTGCCACCTGCCCATCTGGAGTGAGTGACCAGTCTTTTCCTTTGGTCTCTCCTTACCTGCAGTGTATGGGGTCAGATTTTGAAGCAACACCTTCTTTGCTTTCTCCTAGGAAGACACCTGGGTTCCCCAGGTGGCACTAGTGGTAAAGAACCTGCCTGCCAATGCAGGAGACATATGGGATGTGGGTTCAATCCCCGGGTCAAGAAGATCCGCTGGAGAAGGGAATGGCAACCCACTCCAGTATTCTTGCCTGGAGAACCCCATGGACAGAGGAGCCTGGTGGGCTACAGTCCATGTGGTTGCCAAGAGCCAGACATGACTGAAGCAATTTAGCACAGCAGAGGAAGACACCTACTTCTCAAGGCCTGTGTTTTTGTCTCCTTTTCCTTCCCTTCTTTTCCCTTCCCTGTGCCTACAGGACTTTTCGTGTTTCTTTATCCTAAAACAAGCTCTTTCTTGAGCCTCTCTCTTTCTTCATCCTTTTGATCTTTGTATGTTAGCCACACAAGGAATCCTTCATGGTTGAGTCTCAGATGCTTTAAGAGAATCTTCCCTTCTGCAATTGCTAAGCCTAAGACTTTCAGATTATTCACTGCACTCTTGACAAAATAGGTATTTTTCACACTCACAGGCTAATTCTCCATGCCCGGAGTCATGCTGTTACTTCTTGTTCTGTTGCTTCAGAGACTAGCCTCGAGAAATCCCTCTGACATTTGTTAGGGTTAGGTAGCTCTCAGAGCATTTGGGGAGTTACAGTAAAAATTGTTAAAAGTTAAGAGCTACTGGTGATGGGAGCAACTGGCTGTGGGGAAAGCTGGGTCTTGCTTTTGTGGGCAGGGCTGTGTTTTCTGCTGATGGCAGAGTAGAAGGGTGTGTGCTCATCTTCTGTCTGTGAGTGTTTGAGGGTCTCCTGCAGAGGCGTGGGTCAGCAGTGGCCTGCTCTGGGGACAGGGGCCCTGGCAGCAGCAGTCCTGGGAGGTGTGGCATGTTGGCACAAGTCCTCCTGGAGGAGGTTGCCACTAGCCCTTACCACAGAGCCTGCAAAGTTCATTGGCATCACTGACTCAGTGGACATGAGTCTGAGCAAACTCCAGGAGATAGTGAAGGACAGGATAGCCTGCCATGCTGTAGTCCATGGGTTCACAAAGAGTCAGACACGACTTAGCAACTGAACAACAAAAAGAGCTACCATCTATTAATTGCTTATTATCTATTAGGCACTGGCCAAGCATTCTCTGCATATCGCTTTGTTTAAATGCATCTCTCAAATCCCATATCATGCTGTGTTACGTTTGTTTATGTATCTGTGTTTTCCTGGAGACAGAAGACTCCTCAGCTCCTAGGTGTCAGGGCCTGGATGCTCTTCATCCTTACACTGCCAGCCCCTAGCACAGCACCTGTGCGTAACAGGCACCCCAGCATTGGCGAGTGTTTGATTTGATGTGAGGTCTAACCCTTCTGGTAGACTGGTCTAATTCTTCTTCTTTCTATTTGGTTGTATTGATTAATTTGTTTCATTTTTTTAGGTTCAACATATAAGTGATAATATATGTATGTTTTTCTTTGTCTGACTTACTTTACTAAGCATAATACCCTCCAGGTTCATTCATGTTGTGGCAAATGGCAAAATTTCATTCTTTTTTATAGTGTTCCATTGTATATACATACCATAGCTTCTTCATTCATTCATCTCTTGATGGACAGTTAGTTTGCTTCCCTACCTTCAACCATACTTCTGATGAAGCCATTATTTCCCAGCCTGACCCAGAATAAGGTAACTCTCTAGTTCAAAGGTTGGCAGATGTTCTCTGAAGGTCCAGATAGTAAATATTTTTGGCTTTGTGGGCATCAACTCAACCCTACTTTTGTAGTGGGAAAGCAGCCATAGACAATATGAAAACAAGTGGGTGTGGATATTTTCCAATAAAACTTAATTTACAAAACTAAGTGGCTACCCCTGCTCTATCAGGTTTATATCTGTAACCAACAGGCTGGTTTAGAACATGAACTTTCCTTCCAAGGGTCAGAGAAAAGAGCCACAGGTACTTACTGCTCCCCCTGGTGTTTGTCCCTAAGGGGCTTGCAGACTCAAAGATTTCTGGAAAACATTGTAATTTTAGAACATGTTCGTATCTTACAACCATGAAGTCCGTAAGTTCTTTTTTTTTTTCCTGTGTCAAACTTAGATTCATTCTGCTTTTAACTGAAATGTGAGGCTCCTTATTTTACTTAAGGAAAGGAACTTACTACCCTGGCATCTTGGCTAATGCTTTATCACGTAATTATTAATCTTGTGCTTGTAGATAGTTCTATGGTTTTATATCATTTTGTAGTATGCCAGTTGCCTTAAAAAATAGCTTAAGATTCTCTTCAGAAAGAACCGTAATGACAAAAGCATATGACTGAGAATTTGGTGAACTAGGCAGAATGGTTTTAGGCTACAAACAATGAAAACAGACTGAAATTGTCTTCATACTCAGATTGATCGAGTGTGTAAACAGCCCTGGGGAGGGAGCTGTTGTGTCCATCTCTTGGTTCTGTCCATCGTCCATCTCTGTGCTGTTCTGTTCTTAGGCAGGCTTCCCCCTCATGGGAGCCCTGGGAAATTCCAAGCTTATATGCTTTCAGGTAAAATCCAGTGGAAAACAGAAATTCTGTTTAACAGTTTCAGTACAAACTTTGGGTCTGACTCCCATAGGCCTGTATTGTTGACCTGCTGATCCAAGTCACCTTGGCCTGAGGCATGGCATATGCTGGTTACCCAAATCTGGGTAATGTGCCCTTCGCTGACTTTTCCATATTCCCCATCTAAACTGAAGAGTCGGTGAAAAGGTATATAGCATCAAGCTTCTAAATGATTCATACTTTTGCAAAAAGAAAAATGAGGTATGGAGAAAAGTTTCACCTTTGTTATAAAAATTCAACTAAGGTCAGAGCAAACACTGTTAGATTTAAACTGCTTTCCTTAAAAAAACATTGATTACAATGTAAAATCACAGAAAACTCAGATTTAATAGCACTAAGCTTAAAGTACTCAATAGCAACAATGAAAGCCTTCTGTCATCCTAATAGCAATGGATTTGTAATATTTCTGCTAACTAGAATTAGCCATCCCTGGAAAGATTCTAGTCCAATATTGAATTGTTTATAAAATGATCTATTTATTGTAAAGTATTGTAAGTAGTCAAATTCTGTATATACTGCTATTTTCTGTGTCTCTTCTTTGTTGTGGACTTATGTATATTCGGTTCAGTTCAGTTCAGTCACTCAGTCATGTCTGACTCTCTGCGACCCCATGGACTGCAGCAGGCCAGGCTTCCCTGTCCATCACCAACTCCCGGAGCTTGCTCAAACTCATGTCCATCGAGTCGGTGATGCCATCCAACCATCTCATTCTCTGTCATCCCCTTCTCCTCCTGCCTTCAATCTTGCCCAGCATCAGGGTCTTCTTCAAGAAGTCAGTTCTTTGTATCAAGTTGCCAAAGTATTGGAGTTTCAGCTTCAGCATCAGTCCTTCCAATGAATATTCAGGACTGATTTCCTTGAGGATTGACTGGTTTGATCACCTTGCAGTTCAAGGGACTCTCAAGACTCTTCTCCAGCACCACAGTTCAAAAGCATCAATTCTTCGGTGCTCAGTTTTCTTTGTAGTCCAACTCTCACGTCCATACATGACTACTGGAAAAACCATCACTTTGACTAGACAGACCTTTGTCGGCAAAGTAGTGTCTCTGCTTTTTAATATGCTGTCTATGTTGGTCATAGCTTAGCTTCCAAGGAGCAAGAGTCTTTTAACTTCATGACTGCAGTCACCACCTGCAGTGGATTTGGAGCCCCCCCAAATAAAGTCGCTCACTATTTCTATTGTTTCCCCATCTATTTGCCATGAAGTGATGGGACCAGATGTCATGATCTTAGTTTTCTGAATGTTGAGCTTTTAGCCAACTTTTTCCACTCTCCTCTTTCACTTTCATCAAGAGGTTCTTTAGTTCTTCTTCACTTTCTGCCATAAGGGTGGTATCATCTGTGTATCTGAGGTTATTGATATTTCTCCCTGCAATCTTGATTCCAGCTTGTGTTTCATTCGGCCCAGCATTTCGCATGATGGACTCTGTATATAAGTTAAATAAGCAGGGTGACAATATGCAGCCTTGACTGCATATTTGACTGCAATTTGACTACTCCTTTCCTGATTTGGAATCAGTATGTATTTCCATGTCCAGTTCTAACTGTTGCTCCTTGACCTGCATACAGATTTCTCAGTAGGCAGGTAAGGTGGTCTGGTATTCCCATCTTTGAAGAATTTTCCACAGTTTGTTGTGATCCACACAGTCAAAGGCTTTGGCATAGTCAATAAAGCAGAAGTGGATGTTTTTCTGGAACTCCCTTGCTTTTCCGATGATCCAGCCAATGTTGGCAGCTTGATTTCTGGTTCCTCTGCCTTTTCTAAATCCAGCTTGAACAACTGGAAGTTCTCTGTTTACATACTGTTGAAGCCTGGCTTGGAGAATTTTGATCATTACTTTACTAGTGCGTGAGATGAGTGCAATTGTGCAGTAATTTGAGCATTCTTTGGCATTGCCTTTCTATGGGATTGGAATGAAAACTGACCTTTTCCAGTCCTGTGGCCACTGCTGAGTTTTCCAAATTTGCTGGCAAATTGAGTGCAGCACTTTCACAGCATCATCTTTTAGAATTTGGAATAGCTTAACTGGAATTCCATCACCTCCACTAGCTTTGTTTGTAGTGATGCTTCCTAAGGCCCATTTGACTTCTCATTCCAGGATGTCTGGCTCTAGGTGAGTGATCACACCATTGTGATTATCTGGGTCATGAAGATCTTTTTGTACAGTTCTTCTGTGTATTCTTGCCACCTCTTCTTAATATCTTCTGCTTCTGTTAGGTCCATACCATTTCTGTCCTTATTGTGCCCATTTTTGCATGAAATGTTCCCTTGGTATCTCTAATTTTCTTGAAGAGATCTCTAGTCTTTCCCGTTCTATTGTTTTTCTCTATTTCTTTGCATTGATCACTGAGGAAGGCTTTCTTATCTCTTCTTGGTATTTTTTGGAACTTTGCATTCAAATGGGTATATTTGAGTGACTGAACTGAACTGAACTGATGTTGCCTTCCTGATATTTTCTGTGTATTTACACGGTTATATACATACATGGAGAGAACTTATAGTATTAAAAATACATGATACCGTGTTGTATGGATCTTTCTACAATACACTTTTAAATTCCATAGTATTTTAAAGAAATGTATCCATGTTAGTACATGTAAACTACCTTATTCTTCTAAATTGCATAGTAGGATGCTATAGCATGGATAATAGGTGATTTGTTTAGCTATTCTCCTGCCAATGGGCAGTTAAATTGTCCCCATTTTTTAGCCATTACAAGATGCCCCATTGGCCACTCTTGTGGCCTTATACATGTGTTCCTATTTCTATAGGAGAGTCACCAAATAGTGAAATGGATCAATCATGGAGTATAAAATTTTTAAAAAGTTTTAAAATAGATCCTGTGGGATTTTCTTTAAAAGAGTTGTGCCATTAAAAAATTTTTTTTAATTAAAAAATTGTCTAACTTTTAAGACAAGCATATATTACTTAGGCATTCAAAAATAAAGAAAATCTGTAAAGGTGTGCTGCAACTCTGTACATCCTCCAGGTACTGTGGGTGAGACTAGGTAGATTTCTACCTGTCTGGACTCTCTCCAGGGAGCCCTCCTACCTGAGGCAGGAGATGGAGAAAGTTTCCTCAAACAGCAAAGACTAACAAACCTTCAGAGAGCTTGTTTCTGTCCACTTGGCGCCTGGAACTTACGTGACAGGGGTGAAAATTTCCTAACTTTACAATTTGATGTTCTCCATACTCTTCTAGCGCAAGAGGAAAGCCTCTCTGAGTATCAGAAGACAAGGTTTTATTTAAGTAAATGAAAATATTGATTGAGGGTAAGAAAGATTTTGGAATTCAAAGAAAAGTATGAAATTTTTCCTTCTATGACATCACCAGTGAATGTGGAACATACTCAGACAGCTTAATAGGGTTTTTAACAGAAATGAAACTATTCAACTAATGAATTTGTTAGCCTGCCCAAGGTAGGCTTAACTAAGAATTTAATACACTTTTACAAGAGTATCTCTTACCAGCAGAGGGGGCCAGCGAGCTTTCCACTGTTCAGAAACTTCCTGACTACAGGAAGAGTCTCAGAATTACCTTTGTCTGCCTAAAGGTACAGAATATACGTGTTTAATCTTTGTGTTCAAGAAGCTATTCCATAGCTTCCATTTAAAAATTTAAAAAAAGTTTACATATAGAATAACATGTACACTGTTTAAAATGTAGTACCAGAAATTAATACAGAAAGCTTTTTGTATATAAAAGCACAAAATGATATAAAAGATCCTTACCCTTTTTACCCATTCACTCTCTCCAGTCCTACTCCCAAGAGGCCATCATTTTCAACTCTTGTTTCTGTTGCTTTGGGGAAAAATTTGTATCCTTTTATACACTAACAAAGTACAGATTTAGAAAATACAACTCCCTTCACTAGTGGCAACCACTATAATTAGCTCATTGAATATCCTGCCAGAGAGATTCTATGTGATGAGTCCTTTTAAAAACGTAATAATTCTAGAAAAGCAATACAGTCACATGCTTCAAAAGCTTCCAATAGGAATTCAGAGAAAAGTCTCCTTTCCATCTATGTGTCTCAGAGTTTACGTATTAAGTCCTGTTTCTCCACTTAACCTGAGAATTTAGCTACTGACTCTATAACATGTTAGATGAAGGTTTGGTCTTATACTCTCCATGCCATCCCCTTCCCCTACCACCTGATATAAACATAATAATCACATTATTATTATTATTTGACTGTAGAATCTTAGTTCCTTGAGCAGGGATCAAACCCACGACACCTACTTGGAAGTGTGGAGTCTTAATTGACTGGACTGCCAGGGAAGGCCCAATAATCATGTTATTTTGATAGACAATATTTTCCATTGCTGTGCTAAATACTACAGTAATTCCCCCCACTCTTTTTAAAAAAATAAAACATCTGGTTTTCTTCTAGTCATTGCTTCACTTTTTCATTGGTTTAGCTTTTTTCATGAGCTTATCACTGATTTTTTCCATGCACACCATCATGTTTGTCAAACACCAATGATATTTCCCAAATTACCAAATGTATTGCATATCTTGACCCATTTTCTGTCTTCTTGCTCTAAAAATAACTGTTTGTGCCCATAGACTGCAGAGCTCTGACCTACCCACTTGCCTTTGACCCTTACCCTGTAGAATAGCCTCATGTCTGGGTCCCATGTGTTAAGTTTCAAGGAGGCCACCGGATAGAGGGGCCTCTAATGCTTTGGCACCTACAAAGATGAGCAAACCAACATCTAAGCCTATAAATGCCTCAAGGTTAGGAAATCAAAACCAAGCACAACCCATCACAAATAGCTGACCAGGCTTTCAGCTATAGCCAATCAATAATCTTTTTAAAATTTTTTAAAAATTTATTTTATTGAAGGATAGTTGATTGACAATATTGTGTTAAATTCCACTGTACAGCAAAGTGACTCAGTTATACATACATATACATTATTTTTCGTTTTCTTTTTCCTTATGGTTTATCACAAAATATTGAATACAATTCCCTGTGCTATACAGTAGGGCCTTGTTTATCCATTTTATATATAATTGTTTGCATCTGTTAATCCCCGAACCCTGAATCCATCCCTCTGCCGGCCCACCTCCTCCTTGATAGCCACCCACAAGTCTGTTCTCTATGTCTGTGAGTCTGTTTCTTAGAATAAGTTCATTTGCATGATAAGATTCCACATGTAAGTGATATCATATGATATTCTGCCTTCTCTGTCTGACTCTCTTTTCTTAGGATGACAATCTCTAGGTCTATGCATGTTGCTGCAAATGGCATTATTTCACTCTTTTTGTGTGTGTGTGTGTACGTATATGTGTGCAGTTGTGTCCTACTCCTTGCAACCCCATGGACTGTGGCCCACCAGGTCTCTCTGTGTGTGGAATTTCCCAGGCAAGAATACTGGAGAGAGGGTAGCCATTTCCTCCTCCAGTAATCAATAATCTTGCTTTGCTTCTGCACCTTCTCTGTATAAGTCTTTTTTCCCTGGCTCCTATAGGCAAAGTGCTCCTAATCACTTCGGGTCAGGTTTGGCTCTGCCCAATTTGAATAGGTTGTAGCTCCAGTCAACACTTAAAATTGTTAATAGGCCTCAGTTTCTCCTCTACCGCATGTTTCCCTTTTCTTAACTGAGAAGTTTATGGTATTCTGATTTCTGATCTTCAGTATGTGACCTGCTTTAATTCTTTTTGCTTCCCTGGTGGCTCAGATGGTAAAGAATCTGTCTGCAATGCAGTAGACTGGAGTTCAATCCCTGGGTTGGGAAGATCCCCTGGAGAAGGGAATGACTATCCCCTCCAGTATTCTTGCCTGGAGAATTTTATGGACAGAGGAGCCTGGCGGGGTCTCAAAGAGTCAGACATGACTCAGCAACTAACACTTTCATTTTAATTCTTTCCAAAAAGTTTGCTTATCTAGGCCCGTGAAATTTTGTGAAGATATTACTTTGTATGAGTCTCTTTCATTTATTCTGCTAGGCAACGAGGAATTCTTTACAGTTCTTGGAAATTTTCTTGTGTGGTTTTTCTTTTCTTCTCTCCAACAGGACGTCTGCTATCATCTCCTCCCCTGGAACATTGTCCCTGCCAATTTATACCTCTCATATGCCTTTCCTGTTTTTTTTTTTTTTTTTGCCAGTTTGCAAAAGAATTGAAGAGATAATATGCATGTTCGGTTGGCCACAAAAACGAGGTGCCTTTATGTCATCACTTTTTGAAGGTTTATTAAAAGAGGAGTCTAGTGTGAATCTGTGGAAGTTATCCTTTAAAACACACAATATGGAACCAGAGGAATATCTTTAAGTGGAAGGTTTTGTAAAGAAAATATTTTAGAATAGGTCCTGTCTCTTGGTTCCTGCCTTGATACCAGAATTAAAGTGGCAGCTGTAGACTCAGAAGGGTCACATTTCAGAGAGATCAATGAATGGTATCATATGATATCATTGCTTTTCTCTGTCAGACGTACTTCACTTAATATGATCTAGGTGCATCCATGTTACTGCAAATGGCATCATTTCATTCTTTTTTATGGCTGAGTAGTATTCCACTGTATGTTCTCCATAGTAGCTGTGCTAATACACATTCCCACCAACAAGGGAGGAGAGTTCCCTTTTTCCCACACCCTCTCCATCATTTATTATTTCTAGATATTTTGATGATGGCCATTCAGACCAGTGTGAGGTGATACCTAATGGTAGTTTTATTTGCATTTCTCTAATAATTAGTGATGTTTAGCTTCTTTTCATGTGATTTTTTAGCCATCTGTTTGTCTTCTTTGGAGAAATGTCTACTTAGATCTCCTGCTCATTTTTTGATTTTTTTTTTTTTTTTTTTATATAGAGCTGCGTGAGCTGTTTGTATATTTTGGAGGTTAATCCCTTACAGCAGCGGTCTCAAACCATTTTGGCACCAGGGACTGGTTTCATGGAAGACAATTTTTCCATGGGCGGGGGTGGGGGGAGATGGTTTTGATATTTAACACTGTTCACTTCCTGCTGTGTTCTTAACAGGCCACAGACGGTACGGGCCTGTGGCCTGGGGGTCAAACCCCTGCCTTGCAGGACTCGGGATTTTATTTCATTTTAAATAGTTACTTATGGGCTGTGCTGGGTCTCAGCTGTGGCGCGTGAGGTCTTCCTTGCGGTACGCAGAACCGTTTGTGGCTGCCTACTGGCTCTAGAACTTGGGCTCAGTAGTCCCCTGCGCGGTAAGGCAGATTCTTAACCGCTAGGACCAGCAGGGAAGTCCCAGGACTAGGTGTTTTAAACGCGGCCCCCTAGATGCCCCGCTTGATATGAGAACCCCTGGGGTCGCTGATGGCTTTCCTCAGGGAGAGTTACACTCTCCTTAAACAGACCCAGTTGGAGTAACACAAGGGTGACTTTGTAGTTCTGGCTTTGTCGCGTGGGCCCTTGGGTTCCTTCCCCCCAGTGAGGGCTCAGGTTCGTGAGTGGTGACGGGAGGAGAGGCAGAGCATCTGTCATGGCTGTGATGTGAAGCCTATTGTCTGTAAGTCAACTTTGTCATCATTTAATTTGGCTACTGCAGTGACAGTCAAGGGATGATTGTTTTTGAAGAGACGGGGAGGGAAAGGAAAATAAACTAATAATTTGTGAATTTTAGTAAAAGAAGATGGACACTAGGGGGCAGCAAATCACCGCTCCCAGGACAGGCCACACAAAATTCAGTAGGGCGAAGAAAGATGGTTTCCTTGAAAAATATGATGTGTGTGATAACTGTCTTCTATAAAGGGCAGTCCTGAGGTCAGAGCTGCTCTAACCTGAGTGGCAGTTTCAATCTTTTCAATATTTCCCTCCATGTTATCCCAGTATCCACTTGTCTTCTCATGGAGCACAGTCACTTACCAAGCTCAATGCTTCCTTACCTGAGTGTTTCTTTATGCTCCCCTGGTGGCTCAGACGGCAAAGACTCAACCTGCAATGTAAGAGACCTGGGTTCGATCCCTGGGATGGGAAGATCCCCTGGTGAAGGAAATAGCTATCCAGTCCAGTATTCTTGCCTGGAGAATCCCATGGACCGAGGAGCTTGGCTGGTTACTGTTCATGAGGTCGCAGAGTTGGACACAGCTCAGCAACTACCGCTAGCCCAGTAACTCCTTACCTTCTCATGAGGCACATTCATCCACTTTGCTCAGTGTTTTCCTACAGGGCACCCCCCTAGCTCCTCTCTCACAGACTCCTAGAGTTGATCCTCAAGGATACACCACCTCCTCTGGAAACAGTCAGCTTGACAAGTACGTTTCCTGCATCTTGAGGGATGAAGAGCTGGTCTCCAGCCATTGGCCTCTCAGTTAGTACATTATCTCCTAGAGCCTCCTCACAGGTGATGAAACTCTAGGAGCAAGTCCACTGTCCGTTCACTGGGGTGACCAGGAGATGCTGCACTGTCCTGAGGGATCTTCTGTGTAGTCAAAGGCTAACTTGGTTTGATATTTTTGGCTATAAATTTTGCTCTGAATCACCTAAGTCTGTTTCCTCTGCTAAGTCTAGGAATTATTCACATTTACCCAAGATGTCTTCTTAACGAGAACTTTGCATAGTTCATCCAAACTGAAGTGAAAAAGATGTGCTGCATTTGGATTATTCAAGTGGTCAAATATAGTTGTTTTTAGCAAGAGAGAGGAGGTCTTCATCTGGACTCACAGAGAATCTGGTACCATGTGATATTTTCTGGTCAGTTCTTCCAAAGGCAGTTCCAGCATAACCTGGAGTGGTGGGCTAAGGTGGTGTGCGCCCATGAGCTGTGTGAGGTTGGGTAGCTCATTGGACCTTCATTTCCTCATTTCTTCAATGAAATGACCTTTATTTCCTCCTTTTAGAAACTATCTACTGTTGGCCTAGATAGTGGCTCTTAATTAGAAGCACACCTCTGAGTCTGATTTGAAACCAGTAGATCCCCAGGCCCTGTCCTCTCCCACAGAATCACGGCCTCTGGGGCTGGGCCCCTGGCGTGTGTATTTGGGTGGTGGGGGTGAGGAAGAAGGGGAACTCAGCCCATTCTGGGTGATTCTGGTCAGGTCACCAGGATATGAACATCATAGCAAGTATTTTAACTTTCATTCATTCATTCACTCATTTGTTAATTCACCAAAAATTTAGTAAAAAAATATGTGCTGGTGTAAAGGTCTACATGAGTCCATTTGGAATTCAGATCCAGTAAAAAAAAAATTGAAGGAAGATAATATTAACTATTGCAGACAGACACACACACAGTTAAAATTTGTATAGTAACAGGCACTTGGTTAGGTTACATTAGTATCATTACTTATTTATTTTCTAAGTCTCCTGACCTGATAATAGCTGACAAAATGAACCCCCCTTAGGACACATGAACCAAGAAATGAGTGACTTAGAATCAAGTAGCTGATGCATGAAGAGCTCTGGAGAGAGAAGCTGATGTTCTAGTGCTGGGAAATTCCCTGCCACTGACTCTCCCTGCAATCTTGGCAAAATGTCTTGAGTTTCTTCATCTTTACTCATGATTACTTTCCAAAGGTGATTATAAATCTCTACTGGTTATTGCTCAGGATGAAGATTAGGATCAAATGAGATAATGTGACTTTGTAAATTATAAAAAGCCATAAAACCTTAATAGTAATATTGCCATTATTGCTATCATGAATTCTATTGAGCAGAAGTGTTGGAATTTTGCCTCAGGCCAAATGTCTTAAAGGTAGCAACAGACTAGGTTGGGCTTTAGTTTATCCATGGTGAGTGACCTCTCTGGGTTTTCTCTTTCACTTTCCATGAACCATAACAGCCCACGTCTTCATATGCTTGGCCTCGGCCGACTCCTCTCCAAAGCTCCCTTCACACACATGCATCTCATCTACCAAAAAATGTTCCTTGTGGTCCAGAGTGCCTCAGCTGAAGCTTTCCCCATTACAGTTGTTTACTTTCTCTGTAAACGTTAGGTTTTATGGTGAACTGTGGCTTTGGAGATACAAAAGCTCCATCTTGGTTTATTTGGGATAGGCTTTCCAAGAAAACAAAGCCTGTGAGTCTGAGGAACACTGACCCAAGTGTGTCCTGTGCAGTCCTTTTTATCCCTCCTGCTGTGGGCCAGGAAGGCTTTCATTTATCCATCTGGGTGCTGTTGCTGTTCAGTTGCTCAATTGTGTCCGACTGTTTGCGACCCCATGGACTGCAGCACGCCAGGCTTCCCTGTCCTTCACCATCTCCCAGAACTTGCTCAAACTCATGCCCATTGAGTCGGTGATGCCATCAATCATCTCGGACTTTGTCGTCCCCTTCTCCTCCTGCCTTCAATCTTTCCCTGCTTCAGGGTCTTTTCCAGTGAGTCTGCTCTTCGCACTGGGTAGCCAAAGGATTGGAGCTTCAGGATCAGTCCCTCCAGTGAATATTCAGGATTGAATTCTTTAGGACTGACTGGTTTGAACTCCTCGCAGTCCAAAGGACTATCCATCTGGGGCTTTCAGTTAATCCTTTACTTGCTTCAGATATTCAGGGTCCTTTTCTTTGCTCCTTTCTTTCTAGACTAAGGAGAGGGGTTGGTGCATTGGTGTCCTTTTTTACAAGGAGAAAGGAGCACAAACACCCTGTTTATTGGGAGAGGCCCTTTGGGATCAGATAGACCAGTGAAATGGGCTTGCAGGTGCCACAGCGACTGCTGCTGTTCCCGAGGGACGTGGTGCCCTGTAGTTTCATTCCTCAGGGGAAAGGAGAGGCATTAGATGACCTTATTCAGGGTCACTTGTAGTGGGAATTCTTATGGATCGCTGCAGAACTCTGAAACTCAATTTCTTCCTAAAATTACATACCTACTGTAGCAGGAGAGTTCGGGGATCACCAAAGAGAATTTAAGATGACCGGCCTCGGACCCCTGTTCCCCCAACATCCCCAGGTCCCATGTCTTCTCAGTGGTCATTCTTGGGGGGCAGGTGGCTCTTTCACAGGACATGAGCTCTGCCTCTATGAGCAGTTCCTGCTGGAGACAGAGGGAAGCCAGGGTCCTGCTCATTAGCCCTGACCCTGAGGGCTCCCTGAGCTCTGGGACCAGTCTTCCTCCCACTCTGTGTGATGAAGGACCTGCTTTTATGTTTTAAAGCAGGTAGATATTTATCTTTATTTATAAAAAAATTTTTTATTGGGGGTGTATTTGGTTTACAATGCTGTGTTAGTGTCAGGTATACACAAAAGTGAATACCCATGTTATAGATACTCTTTTTTAGACCTTTTCCCACGGAGGCCATCATACAGTATCGAGTAGAGTTCCCTGTGATATATAGTGTGCTCTTATTAGTTATCTATCTTACGTGCAGTAGTGTGTATATGTCAACCCAGATCTTGCAATTTATCCCTTCCCCTTCTTCCCCCTGATAACAATAAGTTTATTTTCTCCACCTGTAACTCTGTTCCTGTTTTGTAGATAAGTTCATTTGTAGTCTTTTTTTAGATTCCAGGTATACATGATATCATATGATGTTTGTCTTTCCCAATCCATCACAGATCAATACTTGTTTAACAAGAAAATTTTACCTTTGTGAAACATTACATTAAAAATCCAGTACAAGCCCCACTTAAAAATGATTTGATTTTAAGAAAGATAAGATTACTCTGGAGTATGTTTCTATAGTAGTTTCAGAGGACTTACTTGCAGTTGATATCAGAAACAAAGAGTCCTCCACCTGGGACAGGTGTCTGGCCCATGTTCTGGGAAGCATTGTTGAAGGTCTTGACCGGCAGCCTGCAGCCCCGGGCTGACCATGTGACCGTGGCTGGGCGCCCACCCTCTGCCTCAGTGCCCTCACCTGTAGATAGTTAGGGGTAATGATGGTGGTGCCTCATGGAGTTGCTGCGAAGGTGAAGGGGGCTTAGGCAGGACCATCGCTATGACTCTTGAAGTGTAAACCCAGTGTGATCAGTCCCAACTAGCAGCTCGCTCCTTACGTTGGAGGCCATTAGAGTCCCTGGGAAAGAGTCAAGCTGGGAGTAAGGGCAGACCCACCTGCCTCATGATGTCCTCTCTGGACAGCAAGATGTTCCTTTTCTCACACATTCTCATTTAGGTAAGTTGGAACTGCAACATTTAAGGCCTTTGCTTTTTCTGCATCTTTTACAGTTTGCCTGTAGTTTTCCTTGAAAATGAGAATCTATTGAGCCAATGTGTTTATCTCCTTTATTTCTGGCTAGTTTCTCTTTCCAGTTAAAATATACAACAATTTTTAGGCTCAAAGTACAGCAGGGGGATGTTTATATCTAAAATAAACTATTTCGTCAAAACTAAAAAACAGCAAGAACCCATTTAATCCTTGTACCTTTTCTGTAGTGATCCCAAATTTTCTCTTAGACTAAGAGCACTGTTTCTTTTAGTATAGATGGTCTTCCGGTGACATTTGAGGTTTTGATGTGTTCTAAAGAAGGAATGTATTAATGAGATATTTTAAATAATGGAGTCATTCTTATCAAGTCATCAGCCTAAAGCTGAAATCTATAGCACAAGCCCTCTAAACATGACCACTTTACCATACTCCATCAGAACTTAGCCTCATGTTTACATTGGATTTTCCCTAAAATATAACCAAAAAAAAAAAAAGGGGGGGGGTGTTGAGAAATTTCTGTTTACATTGTGGATCCGCTTTCTCTACTGGCTTCTGTTTTGTTTCCCAGTTGCCTTTTCACGGGAAGTGTTTTGACGTGAGCACAAAATAGAGGCTGTGCAGTATTTCTATATTAAAGTGTCCCATTCAGTCCTTGGGAGGAAAGTTGGTCAGATGAACAGTTGATCTCTGGCTCTCTGTACACCGAACAGAGTAAATACACCAGAGTAAATAAGTCACAGCAGCGAATTCTAGGGGATCTCCTTTTGCCAGGGTGGTTCCTCAGCACCTCACTGGGGCGTTGCTCGCCTCACCTGCTCTCACTATAAGGGAGCCACGTGAATGGGTACTTGTTCACACTTCCCAGGGTTGTTGTTCCCTGCGAATGCGGAGGGCACTTGTTTCAGCATGCCCACTGCCCCTGCTGCAGGCTTGCCTCTGGAAGGCTGTGCCCCCAGCTCTTCGTTTGCTGTTCCCAAGTTGCCAGCTGACGGCCCCATTCCTTGAAGTCCTGCCTGAGGAAATGCCAAGCCCAGTTCCTTGATGAGCTGGGGACTGACTGCCCCACCACCAGTTCTGAGCTCCCTGTCAGCCGTATATACAGAGCAGTCCGCTGTGTCCTTCCGAAAGCAGTTCCCTCAGCTTCTGCCCAAACGCCTTCTCGGACTGGCTCCAGCCTGAGTCCTGGTGTCAGACCGTGCTGACGCCCCCTCCTCTATCTTTTCCCTCAGACACCGCCTTCGATGTACTACTCATTCAGCTGCTAACCCCCTTAAAATCAACCCCTTCAGAACCTTTCTTCCAAACTGGAATGCTTTTCTTTTTGGATAATGTGATAATCTACCACTGGTGTTGGATTTGTTATTTAAAGCCAGCATTTAAATAATGTAAACATTTAAATTGCATTGGTTGAAAAAGTATTTATTTGAAATGGATAAATGTGAGTGGCTCCTCTATACCCTACCCCACGCCCTTCCCAGACACAGCATCTGTAACTTAGTGGTTGATTGTTGATTGTAGGGTCAGTTCCAAGAGCCCATGGGAGAGATTCACTTCACCTGACAGAATAGGATGTCACAGCAGCAGATCTTCTTCTGGCCCCTTCTGGTCTCCAGTTAAACACACGCTTGATCTTCTCACTCTGATTTTTTTTTTTTTTTGGTCTCTTATCCATGCCTCCTGTATTTCATTCATTTTACTGTTTTTTGTTTCTACTTGTTTATATTATTATCATCATTATACTATTCTGCTTTTTCTGACATATCTTCCAGTCCACGCATTCTTTATTCAGCTTTCTCTAATCTGCTGGTTGCTGGTAAACCAGTACATTGTTTTTAACTTCGGTCATCATATTTTTACGTTCCTCAATTTCAACCTGTGTCCTTTTAAAGATGGCAGTGTCACTTTTTCTTTTTCCAGTTCCTTGCTGAAACTGTTTAGTTTTGTTTTTCTCTCTTTGAGCACGTGAATCACAGTAGTTTTAGAGTCTGTGTCTGGTAATTTCATCATCTGGACCACCTGTGTGTTCATTTCTGTTGTTTGTGCTAGTTGTTGTTCATAGTATCCTGCTTTCTTGAGAGACCTGGTTATATTTGATTGTGTGCTGGACATTGTACTTGAAAACATTATTTGTAAACATAATTTGAGGCCTAGAATGTTACCTGTCTCCAGAGAGAATTTTCTTTGCCTCTGCTGGGTGCCTGTGGTGCAACCCAGGGTCCCGTGGATTTAATTTTAGGACCTGACACCCTGTGGGCACCCAAATGACTTGCAGTCCAGCTACAAATGAAAGCAGGTTTATTTGCAGCTTGCACTTATTTCTAGAGTTCAGTTTGCAGGATACTAACCCCAGGCACTGGGTGGTTCAGTAGAGCCAACTCTTGGCAGAGTCCAGATTCTTCTTTTTGCCAAGCTATCCTCCTGAACTGTCAGAAGCACTAACAGGAAGAGTTTGTTATGAGGCAACCCTGACCCACCTCCCCCAAAGACTTTGGTTTCATAGGTCTGGGATGTAGCTTGAGAATCTGCATTTCTAAGTTTCCATCTGATGCTGTTGGTTTGGGGATCACATGTTGAGAATCCCTAGCTGACTTCACTCTTGAACTAGATTATATATCTCTTAAAGGTGGAGATGATGACTTATGCTCCTTAGTTTCTCCCACCAACTAGCTTAGTGCTATGACCCACATGGAACCTGTGTATGTAATTCTCACAATGGAATAAATTCAGGTGTTGCTGTTGTTATTGTTTTTGTGTGTTGGAGGTTCTTAAAGTGCCAGGTACCTCTAGCCACTGGCAGTAAACAAGAAAATACAACACAGTCTCTATCTTTTCATTCTAATGGGAGATGTGGGGCACCGTCGCAAGGCAGGCTGGGGACAAGAATGAATAAGTTGACTGTGTACTTCTTCATCCAAATTGTGGCAATAAAAGGGGACACTCAAAAATCCCAGTGGAATCACTATGTTACCAGAAGCTATGGGAACAAGGAGAAGGGGCTATTTAGCCCAACCTAACCAGTGGGTTGAGGGATAAAAGTTCAGAGGGGAATTCTAAAAAGTTACTTCAGGGAGACTATGCTTGCGTTGTGCCTTAAAGCCCGAACTTTTGCATTTTAAAGCAGGAAAAGGTGCAGCTCTTTTTCTCAGATGCTAATTAGGGTGGAATTTAGGGTGATAAGACCCCTGCAAGTGCAGAAGGTAAAAGCATCCAAATTATGCTACTTTGGGTGACCACCTTTGGGTGACTAGGCCTTCTTTGCTTAATAAGCATTTATCATTTGTCAGGGCAGCAGAAGTCACTTGATAGTTCACTGTTCTCATTTCAGAAAAATAAAAGGTTGACTGATTGACTTCAAGCTCTTACAAACAGGCAGAAGCAACTTGTTCTCCCCTGCTTTCCTCAGTCTTCTCATGCTTCTCTCTCTTGGTAAAAAGTAAGAAAAGCTGACCTTTGAGCCAAGGCTATAACAAGGGCAGTCCCAAGCTACTAGACAACTGATCTCATGACATTGAGCTCAGTATTTCAGTTCAGTTGCTCAGTCATGTCCGACTCTTTGTGACCCCATGAACCACAGCACGCCAGGCCTCCCTGTCCATCACCAACTCCCAGAGCCCACCCAAACTCATGTCCATCAAGTTGGTGATGCCATCCAACCATCTCATCCTCTGTCGTCCCCTTCTCCTCCTGCCCTCAATCTTTCCCAGCATCAGGGTCTTTTCAAATGAGTCAGCTCTTCACATCAGGTGGCCCAAGTATTGGAGTTTCAGCTTCAACATCAGTCCTTCCAATGAACACCCAGGACTGATCTCCTTTAGGATGGACTGGTTGGATCTCCTTCAAGTCCAAGGGACTCTCAAGAGTCTTCTCCAACACCCCAGCTCAAAAGCACCAATTCCTCTGCTCAGTATTTAGAGAAAGCTAGTTCTCTGCATCAGCGGTAGGTGATGACTACTCAGAGGCTGCATTCCCTCACCTAGTCTCTCCAGAGTGCTACCTTCATTACTAGGTTTTTCCCTAATCGCCTTGCCTGGGCTCACCTTCTCACCTGCAAAGAGCACATTCTCATAGCAGCATAATTACATAGCTGTGGCTTCTACTTTGCTTCTACTTTGGGTGCAGTTTGCTGCAAATAAGGACATTTACAGTCCCTGGGAGGTGTTGAAATAGTCCCAAAATAGCAGACATGCAAACACGATGCCTGATGAGCTGCTGCTTATTAAAACATATGGTTTAAGGACTGAGTTGCCAATTTTATGTTTCCATAAAGTACCGTATGGTCTTGTATAATGAGGAAAATTGCAGAATGCTGATGTTTATGGGGCAGTCAAAACTGTAGGCTCTGCAGGCACAGATCATGAATTCTAGCTTGGAACTTCATGTTAATATAAGATTTTTGCCTTATTATTTTTTAACACTTTCAAGCCTTCCTCAGTGATCAATGCAAAGAAATAGAGGAAAACAATAGAATGGGAAAGACTAGAGATCTCTTCAAGAAAATTAGAGATACCAAGGAAACATTTCATGCAAAGATGGGCACAATAAAGGACGGAAATGATATGGACCTAAGAGAAGCAGAAGATATCAAGAAGAGGTGGCAAGAATACACAGAAGAACTATACAAAAAAGATCTTCATGGCCCAGATAATCATGATGGTGTGATCACTCACCTAGAGCCAGACATCCTGGAATGCAAAGTCAAGTAGTCCTTAGGAAACATCACTACAAACAAAGCTAGTGGAGGTGATGGAATTCCAGTTGAGCTATTTCAAATACTGAAAGATGATGCTGTGAAAGTGCTGCACTCAGTATGCCAGCAAATTTGGAAAACTTCGCAGTGGCCACAAGACTGGAAAAGGTCAGTTTTCATTCTGATCTCAATGAAAGGCAATGCCAAAGAAAATTCAAACTATTGCACAATTGCACTCATCTCACATGCTTGCAAAGTAATGCTCAAAATTCTCCAAGCCAGGCTTTAACAGTACATAAATAGAGAACTTCCAGTTGTTCAAGCTGGATTTAGAAAAGACAGAGGAACCAGAAATCAAGCTGCCAACATTGGTTGGATCATCAAAAAAGCAAGAGAGTTCCAGAATCTACTTCTGCTTTATTGACTATGCCAAAGCTTTTGACTGTGTGGATCAGAACAAACTATGGAAAATTCTTCAAAGATGGGAATACCAGACCACCTTACCTGCCTACTGAGATATTAGTATGCAGGTCAGGAAGGAACAGTTAGAACTGGACATGGAACAACAGACTGGTTCCAGATTGGGAAAGGAGTGCATCAAGTCTGTATATTGTCACCCTCTTTCTTTAATTTATATGCAGAGTACATCATAAGAAATGCTGGGCTGCATGAAGCACAAGCTGGAATCAAAATTGCCGGGAGAAATATCAATAACCTCAGATATTCAGATGATACCACCCTTATGGCAGAAAGCAAAGAAGAACTAAAGAGCCTCTTGATGAACGTGAAAGAGGAGAGTGAAAAGATTGGTTTAAAACTCAACGTTAAAAAAACTAAGATCATGGCATCTGGTCCCATCACTTCATGGCAAATAGATGGGGAAACAATGGAAACAGTGAGAGACTTTATTTTTTTGGGGGCTCTGAAATCACTGCAGGTGGTGACTGCAGTCATGAAATTAAGATGCTTACTCCTTAGAAGAAAAGTTATGACTAACCTAGACAGCATATTAAAAAGCAGATACATTGCTTTGCCATAAAGGTTCGTCCAGTCAAAGCTATGGTTTTTCTAGTGGTCATGTATGGATATGAGAGTTGGACTATAAAGCAAGCTGAGCACTGAAGAATTGATGCTTTTGAACTGCGGTGTTGGAAAAGACTCCTGAGAGTCCCTTGGACTGCAAGGAGATCCAACCAGTCCATCCTAAAGGAAATCAGTCCTAAATATTCATTGGAACGACTAATGCTGAAGCTGGAACTCCAATACTTTGGTCACCTGATGCAAAGAACTGACTCATTTGAAAAAAACCATGATACTAGGAAAGATTGAAGGTGGGAGGAGAAGGGGACATGAATTTGAGTAAACTCTGGGAGCTGTTGATGGACAGGGAGGCCTGGCATACTGCAGTCCATGGGGTTGCAAAGAACAACATGACTGAGCAACTGAACTGAACTGAACTCTTTCACTTCTGTAAGGAGTGTGAACTCTGTTTCTCTGGTTAGATTATACCTCATCTACTGTCTTTGAACTTGTGGCAAGTGATGTTTTTCAGGTGCACCCAAAGTAGGAAAGGCTTAAGATTTTCCTTTCAGAGTTTTTGCCCTAAAGTTCGGTGTCTGGTTAGGCAGATGGCTGTTATGATTTGAATTGTGTCCCCCTGCAAAAGATATATTGAAGTCTTAACCCCCAGTAACTAGGGTTGTGACCTTATTTGATAATAGCATCCTTGCAGATGGAATTAGTTAAGGTGATGTCACACTGGAGTGGACTGGGCTCAGTGCAATATGACTGATGTCCTGAAAAGATGCTCAACGTCACTCATTATCAGAGAAATGCAAATCAAAACCACAATGAGGTACCATTACACGCCAGTCAGGATGGCTGCTATCCAAAAGTCTACAAGCAATAAATGCTGGAGAGGGTGTGGAGAAAAGGGAACCCTCTTACACTGTTGGTGGGAATGCAAAGTAGCACAGCCACTATGGAGAACAGTGTGGAGATTCCTTAAAAAACTGGAAATAGAACTGCCATATGACCCAGCAATACCACTTCTGGGCATACACACTGAGGAATCCAGATCTGAAAGAGACACGTGCACCCCAATGTTCATCGCAGCACTGTTTATAATAGCCAGGACATGGAAGCAACCTAGATGCCCATCAGCAGATGAATGGATAAGGAAGCTGTGGTACATATACACAATGGAATATTACTCAGCCATTAAAAAGAATTCATTTGAATCAGTTCTAATGAGATGGATGAAACTGGAGCCCATTATACAGAGTGAAGTAAGCCAGAAAGATAAAGAACATTACAGTATACTAACACATATATACGGAATTTAGAAAGATGGTAACGATGGCCCTATATGCAGGGCAGAAGAAGAGACGCAGAAGTACAGAACAGACTTTTGAACTCTGTGGGAGAAGGTGAGGGTGGGATGTTTCGAAAGAACAACATGTATATTATCTATGGTGAAACAGATCACCAGCCCAGGTGGGATGCATGAGTCAAGTGCTCGGGCCTGGTGCACTGGGAAGACCCAGAGGAATCGGGTGGAGAGAGAGGTGGGAGGGGGGATTGGGATGGGGAATACGTGTAACTCTATGGCTGATTCATATCAATGTATGACAAAACCCACTGAAAAATAAAAAAAATAAAAAATTAATAAAAAAAAATATATGACTGATGTCCTTGTGAAGACACAGACACCCAGGCAGGATGCCCTGGGAAGATGGAGTGTTGGAGCAATGCATCTACAAGCCAAGGCATGCTAAAGACTGCTGGCAAACCTCCAGAAGCTCAGATTCTCTAGAGGTTTCAGAGGGGGCATGACCCTGCTAACACCGTGATCTTGAACTTCTGGTCTCCAGAACTGTGAGAGGACAAATTTCCATTGTTTAAAGCCATCCAGTTTGTGATGCTTTGTTATGGTAGCCTTAGAAGATGAATGGCTAATGACGTCTGGGCCTCCAGTTCCCTCCTTTGGAAGTATTACTCACAGAAATTGCTCTAGGTGATCTGGGTGGTATAATGCAGTGTGACAGAAAGAAGGCAGGTGGGAGGGTGGGACAGTCATTCTTCACACAGGTGAGTTCCTCTGCCTGGATTGTTTTAATTCTCCTGCAGTGCTGACTGTTCTACTCAGAGGCTTTGCCATCGCTCTTTGTCTTGGTTTTAACTCCTTTGATGATGGGTGGGGGGATGGGCAAGGTACACGGGCCCCTGAAGTGGCCAGTCATTATGCTGCATTCCCTGGCACAGTGGCACAGAACTTAGAGGCAAAACAGGTCCTTCCTTGAATTGATAGAGAAGCACTGAGTGAAGCAGGGTGGTGCTTTCTCCATTCTGGCCACTAAGCTGGGCCTTGGGCACCATGTGCAGTAGGTCCTTTGCATCCAGGGTTCTGCAAGATACAGAGGGAGGTCTGACTGTCAGGAACTGGAGCATCTGAGCGTGTTGGTACCCATGGTAGTCCTGGAATCATTCCCCTATGAGTAACAGGGGGGTGATTGTATATTTTTCTCTGGAGTACAGACGGCCTCCTTTCAGTGAGTGAGCCCTGAAAGCTGTGTTTCTGAGCCCATAAATCCCCACTTCCTGCAGTTCTGATCTGCATCTTGTGAGCTACTCTTCAACTCTTTCTAGCTACAGGTTTCGCTAAATCCCATTTCTGCTTGAGCTAGGTAGAGTTCCTTCTTCTTGTTTATAACAGTCAAGCCCCACTTGCAAATCTTTTCTGAATCTCCTCGTCTCCCTCCTCCTAGGGAAAGACTTCCTTTTGCTCCCTTTTCAACTTTTAAATCCTTTATTAGAATGCTGGACAGAAATTGTTTTTTGGCTTATATGTTGTTGAATCCCTTTAGGTCTTGAATTTCTTGGTAGCAGAAACTGTGTCTTACTCATTTTTATTTCATAGTGCTGTGTGCCTGGATTATATCTGGGAGCCCAATTTAAGGATATTAGCCAGCTAAATAAACCAATGAATGATGAACCACCCTAATGGGATTGCAGGCTGTTAAAGTAGGAAAGGTATCTAGAGTTAGTCTGTGTGCGTGTGTGCTAAGTCGCTTCAGTCATGTCTGACTCTTTGCGACCCTTTGGACTATAGCCCTTCAGGCTCTTCTGTCCATGGATTCTCAAGGCAAGAATACTAGAATGGGCTGCCATTTCCTTCTCCAGAGAGTTAGTCTAGTGGTTGAGTTAATCTAGTGGTTTTCAATTTCTAGAAGCTGAATTCTTTTTTCAAAGTGGAATTTTAGGTGGAGGCCTATATGTAAAGAATGTTCGTGTGGAGTTGCTCTGGTAGAGGTAGGGGTGGCCTCCTCCCAGGAATGCCCTCCTCCTGTCCTCTGAACCCTTCACCCCACCCGGTGGCCTCTGCAGAACTTCTGGGATTCAGTGCATCACTGTTTGGTAAGTATCTTTCTTAGACTCATGGAGCTTCATTTTCCCATCTGGCTTCCCTTCCTTTTAAAATAGATGTCACAGATCATAAGTTGCTGCTCAGTTCAGTTCAGTTCAGTCCAGTCACTCAGTTGTGTCCGACTCTTTGCGACCTACTGTACTACAATTACTTCCCTCACACGTGAGCATCACATACACAAAACGCACATATATCCCTCTCTAAAATTACTGAAGAGGGTGATTTGTAGAGCTCAAAATCCCATAGGGTGACCTGTGGGGTTCACAATAGCTATTGGCCTTCTGAGAGTAGGGTCAGCTCAAAGGATTCAAATTTGACAAAAGTTTATTTGGGGGAATCTCCTTTCCAAATTATAGTACATTTCCAAACCCTTCTCAAGTATACTCTCCAACTGACCACCCTACATCATCGGGACCCTTCATATCTTATTGTTGACCCCTGACCTGTCATGAAATATTGATAAACAGCATGATAACATGATCTTCTTTCTCCATTAAAAAAAAGTTTTTCTTAGGGTTTCAACTTACCTTCCATTTTCAGGATTCTTGATTTCTGGTGTCACATAGTGACTAGTTGTTTGTAACGGGAAAATCCTCAAAGAGACATGGTACTCCCAAATATCTTGCCACTAGGATGACCCTTTGCTATGCTTGATGTTAACAAATAACTGTAAATACAGAGGCTGCTTATTCTATCAACCAGTTCCAGTTCAGTTGCTCAGTTGTGTCTGACTCTTTGCAACCTCATGGACTGCAGCACACCAGGCTTCCCTGTCTATCACCAACTCCCGGAACTTGCTCAAACACATGTCCATCGAGTCGATGATGCCATCCAACCATTTCATCCTCTGTTATCCCCTTCTCCTCCTGCCTTCAGTCTTGCCCAGTATCAGGGTCTTTTCCAAGGAGTCAGCTCTTCACATCATGTGGCCAAAGTATTGGAGGTTCAGCTTTAACACCAGTCCTTCCAATGAATGTTCAGGACTGATTTCCTTGAGGATTGACTGGTTTGATCTCCTTGTAGTTCAAGGAACTCTCAGGAGTCTTCTCCAACACTGCAGTTCAAAAGCATCAATTCTTCAGTGTTCAGCTTTCTTTATAGTACAACTCTCACATCCATACATGATTACTGGAAAAGGACATGACTAGATGGACCTCTGTCGGCAAAGTAACGTCTCTGCTTTTTAATATGCTGTCTAGTTTAGTCGTAACTTTTCTTCCAAGGAGTGTCTTTTAATTTCATGGCTGCAGTCACCATCTGCAGTGATTTTGGAGCCCCCCAAAATAGTCTCTCACTGTTTCCATTGCTTCCCCATCTATTTGCCATGAAGTGATGGGACTGGATGTCATGATCTTTGTTTTTGAATGTGGAGTTTTAAGCCAGCTTTTTCACTCTCCTCTTTTACTTTCATCAAGAGGCTCTTTAGTTCTTCTTTTCTTTCTGCCATAAGGATGGTGTCATCTGTGTATTCCATCAACAAGAGACTGTATAGTTCATATTAAGGCAGGGTTTCTGATCTCATTTGGCTAAAGGATACTTTTCAAGTTATAGTGAATTGAAAAAGCACCAAAAGAGCTTATTAAATAAAATTTGTGTGGGAATTATAGTAGAGAGTAAATATTGAATCAATATGAATAAATTGTTCCAAGAAATAACCAAATTTTATTTAAAAATTTTCTTGTAATAGGACAAAATTATATAAATGAATTTTTTGTTTAGAATTAAAAAAAAACTATTTAAATTAAGCAAAATTTTATTTTAAGTTTTTTACTGAGAGAAGTCATGAAGTATTTTTTGAAGTATAAGTGACATAACATTATACTACTTTCAGATGTACAATGTAATGATTCAATATTTGTATATATTGCAAATAATCCCCACAAAAATCCAGTTAACATCCATCACCATACATAGTTACAATTTTTTTTCATGTTATGTGAACATTCAAATATCTCTTAGATACTTTCAAATGTGTAACGTAGCATTATTAATTGTAGTCACCTTGCTGTACATTACCTCCTTGTGACTTATATTCACTTTATAACTGGCAATTGTACCTTTTGACTTCCTTCACCCATTTTACTCACCCACACTTCTCACCTCAGGCAACGACCAATCTATTCCCTATTTACATGAACTCCATTTTCTTAATCTTACGTATAAAAGAGGCTATATTGTCTTTTTCTGACACTTCACTTAGTGTAATGCCTTCCAGGTCCATTCATATTGTCACAAGTGCCAAGATTTCACTCTTTTTTGTGACTGAATAATCTTCCATTGTATACACACACACACATAGACACAGTGTCTTCTTTATCCATTCATCCATTGAGGGACACAGGTTGTTTCCATGTCTTGGCCACTGCCAATAATGCTGTTATGAACTTGGGGGTGCATAGATCTTTTTGAATTAGTGTTTTCAGATAACTACTCAAAAGTGGAATTGCTGGATGGTATGGGTTTGCCAGGTGGCTCATTAGTAAAGAATCTGCCTGCTAATGCAGGAGACTTGGGAGACGTGGGTTTGATCCCTGAGTTGGGAAGGCCCCTGGAGGAGGAAATGGCAACCCACTCCAGTATTCTGCCTGAGCAATCCCATGGACAGAGGATGGGCCACAGCCCATGGGGTCACAAATAATTGGACATGACTGAACACACACACATGGTAGTTGTATTTTTAGTTTTTTGAGAAAACTGCATACTGTTTTCCATAGTGGCTGTATCAGTTTACATTACCACTGACAGTGCACAAGGGTTTTCTTGCCAACACTTGTTAATTCTTATCTTTTTAATGATAGCCAGTCTAATAGGTATGAGGTGATATTTCATGATTTTGATTTGCATTTCCCTGATAATTAGTAATATTGAACATGTTTTCATGTACTTGTTGGCCATCTGTATGTCCTTTTTGGAAAAATTCATATCTTGTCCATGTAAAAAATTTTAACTCAATAGCATTTTTTTGCTATTGAATTCTATGAATTCTTTGTATATTTATTAAATATATAATTTGCAAGTATTTTCTCCCATTAAATAGGTTGCTAGTTCTTTTGTTGATTTATTTCATTGTGCAGAAGGTTTCTAGTTTGATGTAGTACCGCTTGTTTATTTTTGCTTTTGTTGTCAATCCAGAAACCATTGCCAACATTCATGTCAAGGAGCTTATGCTTATGCTCTCTTCTTGAAGTTTTGTGGTTTCAGGTATTACATGTAAGTCTTTAATCTAGTTTGAGTTAATTTTTGGATGTGGTGTAAGACAGTGGTCCAGTTTTATATTTTGCATGTGGCCGTCCAGTTTTCTCAGCACCATTTGTTGAAGAGATTCTTTTCTCCATTGTATATTCTTGGATTCTTTCTTGTATATTTATTGACCATATGTACATAGGTTTGTTTCTGGGCTCTTTATCCTGTTCCATTGATCCATGTGTCTGTTTTTATGCCAATACCATAATTATGATTATTATATCTTTGTAATATAGTTGAGACCAGAAAGCATGATGCTTCTTGCTTTTCTTTTCCTTCATAAGATTACTTTGAGTATTTGAATCTTTTGTGGTTCCACTCAAATGTTAGGCTTGTTTGTTCTATCTCTGTAAATGCATTGAAATTTTAAGTCTTTATGAGAGCCATGTTTATGACCATTTTTCCATGTCTGCTAAATTTTATGATATTGTTGAGTCAGATTCTTATATCAAATGCAGTGTAGAGTCCATTCTTACATATTTTAAAATTAGTCTAATTTGGAAATTCCATTTGCATTAGGAATGTTATAGCAAAAGGAAGATGAACTTCATCTGAATGTTTTATAATATTCAGGTCAATATGAACTAGATTACTTTAAAATTCATGACTTATTTTGCCTTAGACAACCTATTTCTCAGTTTCTTGGAAATCAAAGACAGAACATTTTCATTTTTACTTTGGAGAATTTCAAACTTTTTCATGTTTGATTTAGACACAGTTTGGGAGTCATCAGCTTCTATATTTTATGCAAAATATCTTTCTTTTAGAAATAGCAACCATGGGAAAAGAGTTTACAAGGTATACATGTTAGTATTCAATAAAATAAAAATTATCTATTGATATTTTAAGATCAAATCCATACTCCAGATGAGCCATCATGTAGAAGACAACTGTTGGTAGGAGAGCCTGCCTTGGAGATATGAATTACCCTGCCCAGGATCACCAAGAAGTGCCCTGTGGGCTCACAGTTTTCATGAAAGCCTGGTGCCTGGCATCCTAGCTGCCTGTGAGTCAGGTCATGTGATCTCTCTCATGGTGACAGGATATAGTACTTCATTGCTTTGACTCCTGGGGTCACACCATTGATTTAATCGTAGCTTTTTAGGAAGAAAATGAGGTGCCACACATCAATTACCAAGCATACATTGATTTCAGAACCATTAAATGTGAAAAATATTCATTTTAGAATCAGAGAACTAAGATAAAGCTATACACATGTGTATAGGAATTTCTAATTTTGTATATTTAAAAGAAAAATATTGCCTTTATATTATCTACCTATTTATCTATACTTATATATTTGGAAGATAATTCAGAAACTACAAGTTAGAAGGGAATATAGAATGTGATTTAACAGTAAAATAACCCTTATAAAAATGGTACTGGCTAAAGAACCCAAGTTGGTGAGGAAGGCAGGTTTGGAATATTCTGGGCCCTGTCAACAGGAAGCAAGCATAGCATTCTCTGCTCCTGTGGAATGTTCCCACACCAGGAAGTCAGTGTAAAATTTGAGTGACTGTTTTGACTACCACAAAAGAGCATCTGAATCTTGTGTTGTTTTCCATGTTTGTTTCTGCTTATTTGAGAACAGGAAGCTATAGATGGCCACTGGTCACATGAGTTTGGAGGTTTGGGAGACCTTTCCCGGCCATTGGGGAACTCTGGGGAAGGACCAGACTCTCATGGCATTCAACCAGTGGCCTCTCTCCCATTCTTTCTGGTCCCATCCCTCTCAACCCAAGCTGCCCCTGCTGCTCTGTTCAGTGCTGGAATCAGCCTTGCAGGAGGATTTCTCCACATAGCTCCACACTTCTTCAACCCTGGCTTCCTTGGGCCTGATTAGCAATTTGGAAGAGTATCAATTCCCATTCCTTAACTCCCAGGCGTTCAGTTGTTCCAAGTTTCATTAGAGCTGCCTACAGAAATTTGGCCCAGAAAGGGAAAGGACATGGTTTTAAATGTACATATTTTAAAGTACCATAAAAAGATTTACTGGAGAAGCAAGTTACAGTTGATGAAGAGCAGTTCTCGTCAATTGTATGTTAGGATGTTCGCTGACTTCAGGTGATTGTTCAGGATCAGATTGGGGCTTCCAAGTGTGCGAGGGATGAGGCACCTGAGTATCACAGAATATTGGTGCATCTGTTCTGACCTTATTAGCAGATAAGGATAGTTAGTGACAGGTATTTCCCTGCTGTATTGCTACTTTACATTATTATTATTGTTGTATTTATTTATTGTTGTAAAATGGGGGCTTCCCTGGTGGCTCAAATGGCAAAGAATCTGTCTGCAATGCAGGAGACCTGGGTTCATTCACTGGGTTGGGAAGATCCCCTGGAGAAGGAAATGGCCACCCACTCCAGTATTCTTTCCTAGAGAATTCTGGGGACAAAGAAGCCTGGCGGGCTATAGTCCATGGGGTCACATGGGGTCGGACATGACTGAGTGACTAACACACACACGTGTTATTGTTATTTATTTATTGTTGTAAAAATTACAGAAGATTTTCCATCTTAACTATTTCTAAATGTATGGTTCAGTAGGGTTAAGTGCCTTCACATCATTGTGCAACCAATCTTCAGAACTCTTTCCATTTTATGAAACTGAAATTCTGTATCCATCAAACAACTCCCCATTTCTCTTGCCTTGGTGACTCCCATTGTGTTTTCTGGCTTTGACTACCTAGATACATCATATGCGTGGGAAGCATACAGTATTTATTCTCTTGTGTCTGGCTTACTTTAGTTAGCGTAGTGTTCTCAAGGGTCATCCATGTTGTAACATGGGTCAGAATTTTCTTCCTTTGTTCTGCTTGATGGGAGAGTTTTAAAAGATTCTAGAGAGCAGACCACATTGGCTGGACACATAAAGTGCATGGAATACTCATTTGAAGGATTTCTATTTTTATGGTAACATTTTTGAAAAATACTTTCTATTTCATGTTGGACTATAGTCAATTAAAGAATCTGCCTACATTACAGAAGATCAAGGTTCAATCCCAGGGCTGGGAGAAGGGTATGGCTACCCACTCCAGTATTCTTGCCTGGAGAACCACATAGACAGAGAGGCTGGTGGGCTACAGTCCATGGGGCTGCAGAAGAGTCGGACATGACTGAGTGTGTCCAATTTCTTAGCTGATTAACAATGTCGTGATAGTTTCAGATGCACAGCAAAGTGACTCTGCTATATGTACACATGTATCCATTATCCCCCAGACTCCTCTTGCATTTTCTGGTAACTTTTCTTAAAGTCTCTTAAGTAGTTGTGTTTCCAAGTTCCAGCAGCAAGATCAGTTAGAATTCCCTGTGGACATGGATGATGCATGAAGAGTGAGATCAGGCTGAGGATGCTCCGAGGATTACTGAGTCATCTCCAAATGGTGTCTTTCCTTCTGGCCTTTATGAGAAAAAACTTTCTTTTCAGCTTCCAGTGGTGGTCTCAGCTCAGGTGGGGTGTGATTCTGCCCTCCTCCAGGGATTTGGCTTTATCTGTAGGCATTTTTGGACATCACGATTCAGGGGAGGTGTGCCATTGGCATATGGCAGGTGGAGGCCAGGGTTGCTGCCAGACTTCTATGATGCACAGCAGATGATATTTGGTCCAAATGTTAACAGTGCCCATGGTGGGAAACCCTGACCCAGAGGCAGAAGCTAAAGAAGATCAAACCGTGTATGAAGGTTTAATCAACAGAGAGCTTCCAATCATTACCTACCCTGATGGCCCTCCTCTTGGAGAAGGTCTGACATGTAATGAAACAGAACAGCGTCCATCTACGTCAGATGCCTCAAGTGGATACAAAAGATCACATCAACAGCGGCTTTCTTACCTAAACACCGTTTGTCTAAACACAAAGCCTTCAAACAGCTGACGTTCAGGGAGCTCAGTGTCGGCCCTGCTCTGGAAGCCCCAACACGGGCTATTTCATGCTAACGTAAACAGGATAAGCCTTTTCAGCTGCAGTGCTGTTTACCAGGAACCTGCTGGAATAAACTGGGCTGTTAAGTTTAATTTAGTCAGCAGCAGGAATCGTCGGTTTCTTCCATTGTCAAGAAGCAGCAAATGTGTGGGCACATCTGACAGATGCTATGATCTGGATTTGCTGGGGAGCACTTTGGAGGGCCTTTCTCCAAGCAAACAATGAGAACCATGAACTTGGGGATGATGGACTCCCTAAAGAGTCAACTTGCAAGCAAAAGAAGCAAGCCTAAAGGCGGGAATGGAGATGGCTGCTGGAGGGCCCTGTTACAGCTGGGAATCAGCAAGTTGGTGACTGAGTTGAAAATGAATGATTTGAAAGTTCTTTTTCTTCTTTTAGGTGGAGAAGATACCATTTAATAGGAATTGTACTAGACTTTTTTTTTTTTTTCCTGTTTGCACATTAGAATTCCCATCCAGAGAAGAGCAGGGAAAAGCTGTCAGCAGTGAGCAGAGGTACAGTGGAGCCCAGCACCCTTCAGGGTCCTGGACTATCCTACCTAGGAGCCAGGGCATTGCGTTGATAGTTGCAGCCATACTGCAGTGCTAAAATGGACTGGTTTTGTACAGTCTCTGGCCAGCCTGGTTGAGCTAGAGGCTCCTCTGTCTATAGGATTCTTCTAGAAAGAATACTGGAGTGAGCTGCCATGCCCTCCTCCAGGGGATCTTCCCAACCCAGGGATTGAATCTGCATCTCTCTCAAGTCTGCTGCATTGGCAGGCAGGCTTTTTACCACTAGCGCCACCTGGGAAACCCAAGCTAGAGAAATGTTGTGCTGAGGTGCAGGGAACACCTCACAGGGAAACATTAGTGAGTTCACATCCCCGGACCCCCATTTTAGCTATACCATTTCAATTATTCCCTCCTGTCTTTTGCTCCATCAGACATATTAAAGCCATAGTTGGTCCCCCATGCAGTGCTCAGGAGTGTGTACTCTATATATGAGATTGCACAGGTGTGAGTCCTGGCTCTGTTACTTACTAGCTGAATACCCTTTTCCTCATCTGTAAATAAGGATGAAATCACTCTCAGTGACCTCATGTAGTTATGCTGATTTACACGGCTTAATATTTGTAAAGCACATAAGACAGCTTCAGATGAGTGGTGAATATCATGTTTGCTAAATAAATGACATCTTGTTACCAAACCAAACTTGGGTCCACCAGCCCGTGTGCAGTAAAGCCAAACTATTGGCACCAGTTTGTAGTGAAGGAAGGTGCAGTGTTGACTGCAAGGCCAAGCAAGGAGTATGGGTAGTAATGCTCAAAAGACCCGAACTCCTTTGTGCCTTCAGGGAGAGGGCCTTGGGTGCCTCATGAGCTCGTGAGCACTCTTCTAGGTGATGGGTGTGAGGTGACTGCAGTCAACATCATCAGCCTTACTGATTTCAGCTGGTCTGGGTCCATGTGCTTCTGGTCGGCAATGTAGTTAACTTCTCACACCTAATGGGGGTTTTAGTCTCTGCAAAAAAATTCAAGGCTATGGCTCAGGATGTTATTTATAGGCCTTATGGAGGAACTAAAGTTCCTTGACTTTGTTTCGGGGCTAAACTATTTTTATTTGGTATTGCCTGATGGTTTTCTTTTGTTTCTGCATTTTCTCACTTCTCTGATTGTATTGATACTTGCTCTTTGGAACTCAGGGAAGGCCCCAGAGGCTAAAGATTTTCTACAAACAAGAGGCTAGAGACAAGGAGGTTTATTCTCAGGGGCCCCCACAGGGTCCTGTGCGGTTGCAGTTTGACAAACTGGAAACTCTAAATTCATGGATTAGACTGTAATTTAACAGATTTTTGGAGTCTGGTGCTAACTTATTTCAGAGAACATATATACTAAAAGTCAACCTGTATTGGCCAAACAGTCCCCAACTTCCCCAGGGTTGATTTTAATTGATTACTCAGGTCTCTACCTTCTCAGGCCTACCTTGCCCATGCTGTAGCTATCAGATGTTTTCATCAGGTGAGACTGATTGTCTACCTTTCCATCCACTGGGTGGGTCATGATGCAAATGGGGTGAAACAAGATTTGTTGGAGCAGGGAACTGGGAGGACAGAAGACAAAGCCTGCAGTACATTCTGACTTTGAGGTGTTTACAGCACTTCAGCCTGGAGGTAACAGGACCTGGGTCAATAGTGGTTAAGATCCACAGGTGGGACAGGATCTGGAGCTGGCTCAAGCCACAGGGCAGGGCTGTCTCCAGGGTCTGCTCTCGTGGGAGAGACCAGACAACTGACCTATATCCTGTGAAAAGGAGAATCATGACAGGGGACATTTGCTGCCCCTGTGGAGAGTTTTAACTCCCACTTCTCCTATCACAACTGGATGGCGTGGGCTTCTCCCTCTTCCTCCTCTGGGCCTTTGGAGTCTTCCATCCTGGGCTTACATCCGCCAGGAAGGCAGGTGGCATTCTCTCTGAGGAAACTGGCATTTGGGAGTCCCGAAGTGACACAGTAAGGTGCAGCCTGATTACCTAACAGCAAAGCCCACTGGTTGACCAGCTGTGCTGGTGTCCCAGAGCTTCCATCCTGTTCTAGTTCCTTCTCCTTAAGTGTGAAGGCAGGTCAGGGACCACTTCAGCCAGGCCTCATCCAGCCTGGGCATGGCCATGCATTTCCTGCCCCTAGCTTCCTGCACCTTATTTCTCTAGAGTCCTCCACTTGCACTGGGTAACAGAGGGAGGCACAGATGCTTAGAAGGAAACAAATAAATGACTTGGAAAATGATTCTCCACAAATAGCTTGCCTGCTGCTCTGAGTCTTGAGGAAGTTCAATCAAAACACAGAAGGAAAAAAATCCACGGGTCCCCAGTGCCTAGGTACCGTCCAGCATGTATGGGGCTCCGAGGCTGTAGAATCCCAAAGGGGATGGGACTCAGAGACATCAAACACGTTTCTGACTGCAACCTTTTTGCTTTCTCACTTTTCCACTTTCCTCTGAATTTCTTGTGGTCAGCATTCTTGGTATTCAGGGTTGAAGAGAGTAGGGGAGAAGGAAGCAGGGAGGACTGATTAGAGGGAAATGAATCAGAGTGGAATGCAATGAGTCCCAAGGCTGAGGATTATTCCCCACCTTTGCCTTCTCTCCTGCCCTGCATGTCCAAGGAGAAACATTGGGAAAGACTTGTTCTGAGTAGGGGAAGCCCAGCAGACCCATGGCTCTCTCAGATTCAGCCTCATTTTTGCCCACCTGCTTGGAGAGAGATGAGACTGGTGCTCTGAGAACCACAGGGCATGGGCAGAGCCGCTCATCTTGAGCTGTCTTCTTTCTTATTCTTGAAGAGCACATTTCAGCAGTTAGCTTTTCCCAGAGGATCCCTGCAGCTCAGAAACCTGCTCTCCATAGCCCAGAGGGGCCATGGTGTTTTGAGAAGTCTAACACCTGATCATCCCACTGGCTATTCTCTGGGCAGAGTTTTCAGCTCTGCGGTTAGGTGCTTTACACCGGGCACCACTAACGATTGAATTGTGCTGCCTTCCAAATTCATGTTGGGAGTCCTAACCCCCAGTGCCTGTGAATGTGACCTTACTTGGAAATAAGGTCTTTGCAGATGTTAAGCACTTAGGTGAGGTCATTAGGTGGGGGGGTCCTGATTCAATATGACTTGATGCCCTTACCTAAGGGGAAATGTGGGAGATGGAGATAGACACAGAAAATGTTCATCATGAGAACAGGAAAGCAGGCATCAGGGTGATGCTTCTACAAGCCAAGAGATACCAAAGATTGTAGCAAACCACCAGGAACTGGGTGAGAGGCAGAGAGCATATTTTCCAGCCTTAGGGGGAGCCAAGCCTGCTAAGACCTCCGACTCAGACTTCCAGCCTCTGGAACTCTGAGGCAAGAAATTTCAGCTGTGTGAGCCATGCAGTCTATGGTAGTTTGCTACAGCAGCCTTACAAAACGAACCAGGCACCTCTTCAAAGGTGGACTTTGATGGACTTGGACTTTCTGGAAGAAAGCGAGTTCATCACGCAGGGTTAATCAGCCCTGCGCGGTTCATACACAACCTTCGATTTGGCTTTTGCCCAGAAGGTTTTGTGCAGTGACCACTGGTTTTGTGCTGCTCCGGATCTCCCCATATCTCTCTGGTGGAAAATTTTCTTGCTGCTCAAGGGTGTGTGGAGGGGGACCAAGAATGGAACTCTTTGTTTAGAATTTGCGTGGTATACATAAATAACAAGCATATGGGGGATTTTCGAGCCAGAGGCATTTCAGAATTAGGCAAGGGAAGAGAGACTTCATTTGTTAAAGACATTTCCTGTTCAAATTCATCAAGAGCTTTCCTACATCCTCCCTTCCCCGTGTCCTGCTCCCCTCACAAACCCCAAATGTGTAAGAGGCTTTCTTAGCAGAGTAAGCCCAACAGGATGTTGAGAGAAAGGGATAAGAAAAAATAGTGCATAAACCAGATGAATGGAAAAAGCTCTGTTTCTTTTTATGCGTATATCTTCAGAATTGTAAAAAAGAAATGAGTAAGAAAGTTTCGTTCTCAGTAAACATGCCATTAAGTGTGTCTAAATTGTTTACACAAAGCCCAGGATTTAGAAGTTAACCCCAGTTGCCTCCTTTTAGATAGAGGGATCTGCACTGAAATGTTGCCTTCAGTCTTCTTACACTACTGGCTTATGTGCCCATCTGCCTCAGACTGTTACATAGGGTGAGTGGGTCAAGTTTAAGGTGCAAAAGTTGGCGTACTCCAGTTCAGCTACTCCAAAAAAGGGAGTTGGGTTATACCCTTGGGGGATGCAGAGGTGGGGAGGGGCAATTTTGGACTCCTTATTTCCTGAATGCAGGATGCTCCATTTAGTTAATGCTTTTTCCTATCATCATGTGAATGCTCTATAGCAGCTTCATCTTTTGCTCTGGAAAACCCTTTCGAAGTAAAATATTTCATTAGCTGTCAAGGATTTAGTGAAGCAAGCTGTGAAGAAGGCAGTCCCATTTGCTTGTGTCCGGAAAGGAGGTTGCCTCCTGGTTAGCATAAGCATCCTAGTTTCACACCCCATTAACAGGGTGTTTGTCTGATTTCTTCCTTTCAACCCAAACCACAGTCCTGGGGAAGCCAGCCAGCCTTCCAGTTGCTTCCGGTACAGATCTTCATGGCTTCGTGACTCGACTTAGTGAAAGAGATTTCTTGTAACAGTTTTAGAAGAGACATTTCCACATTCAAATGTGACCACAGAAACACATTTCAATGACAGATAGACATTATATATGATTTCTTTGTACCCTAAAGGAGAGAGCCTTCTGGGTGAATCTCCTGAAGACAAGTGTATGTAATTGATAACTTGCAGTAATATTAGAAACAGAAGAAAAAAATAGTCATGATATATACTAATATAAGTATTTATTACATGGTATGTTGCAAGAGATAAAATATAGAACATAAAACCGAGGAAATCACATTTGGGGAAAAGTTATTGAGCACTTTGAACATGCCAGAAACTACACTCAGTTCTTCATGAGTTCTTAGGGTGTGTGTGTGTCTGTGTGTATGAGAGAGAGCAAGAGAGTGTGAGAGGGCGATTAGATCCCTGTGAAGAACATCTCCTGTGTCATTGAAAGCAGGGTAATTTACATGAGTGTCATGAAAAGTCATTTAAGAGTTTGAGAAGAAGCATAAGGAAGATAATTATGTATCAGGAAAAAAAAGGGCATTTTCCCCCCCTCTGATTTGCAGAAGGGTCTAATCCTTGCATAACATTTTCAAGGGCAAGGCTCAAACTTGGCTTTGAGATAATTAATTGGCCTGTTGCCTGGAGTGAGGAGTTGGCTTTTAGAGACAAATACACTAATCAAAAACAGCTTTCAGGAAGACTTTATTCTGTCCCATGCCTACCACAGTGATTTGCACATAATATGCCCTCAAAAACGAGTTTATCTAATGGATGAAGGGAGGATTTTATATTGAAAGGTTGTTTGTAGCAGGCAGTCTCTGTACTTTTTCCTCTAAAGGTGAAGAGGGACTTGTGTAAATTGCAGTAAGAGAAATATAGGTTAGAGTTGCCAGCTGCAAGCAGAAAGAAATATTGGCAAGAGCTCCAAGAGGGTTAATGTTCTTTCTGGAGGTATCTATGGCAACAGAAAGGTTAAGCATAACTCTTGTAGAAGAAAGGGGTAGGTCCTTAATGCTCTGCTCCCGACTCCCCGTTTCCCCCTCCATTTGCTGCTGACTGGGAGATACAGTCAAACCCAGAATGGTACTAAATCCCCCTGAATAATGGGATTTTTTTCTTATAGTCAAGATACTCTGCCTTTCTGAGAACAAAGGGGTCACTCAGCTAATGTCACCTGAACCAGGCTATAGTGTAAAGGGGACAGAAATAAAAATTGGTTCACCTGAGAGTAAAAGAAAACCTCAATTAAAATGGCACAAACAAAATAGTAAGTTAAGAAGTCAAGAGGTAGATATCTAGTTCATGATATTGCCAGGCACCACATTCTCATCATGTCGCTTCCACGTCATGGTCCAAGACGGCTGCTTAAGCTCCAGCCATCATGTCTACATACTAGCCAGGGGCAAAGAAAGGATGAAGAAGGGCATGCCCTATTCCTATAAGGACACACCCTATTCCTATAAGGACACATCCCAGAACTGTCAAAGGATGCATTCACTTACATCTCACTGGCCAGAACTTCTATGAACACACTCTCAGCTTAGGGTGGCTGAGTAATGTGGTTTCTGTCTTGGGCAGACAAATACCAGCTAAACACCAGGCATGCTAGTAAAGAAAGCCGAGAAGAATGGTTAGTAGGGGACACCTTGTAGTCTCTGCAACAGGTGTAAAATGGATGTGTGGGACCTTTAATGGCAAGGTTTGTCACTCACTTCAAGAAAACATTATTTTCCTCTCTGTCTATTCAACACTCCCCTTGGTTCTTGTCTGAGTAGCTTAATTTGATTTTGAAATCTTGACAGTAGGAACTCCTAGGCAGATCCTGAAGGCATTCACAGGACCTGGGTCAGTCTGGATTCACTGGAGCAGAGCATGGTTTCCAAACTCAAATGGACAGATGCACTCTGAGGTACTAGGTCTGGCTGGGGCCGAAGATTCTGCATTTCTAAGAGTCTCTCAAGTGATGTGATGCTGTTGGAGTGCAGACCACATTCTTAGTGTAAGAGTTTAGAAAAGGTTTTCAACGTCCCGGTCTATAGTATTCAGTAGAGATGGGCTGGTAGTGGTGAAAGTGTGTGTCAGTGGTTCTCATACTGTTCATGAGACAGCCTTGGGGAGCTTGTAAAATATAGACTTCTAGGATCCCAACTACTGCATTCTAGGTTGCAGACATTTGATTTTTTAAAATTGAAGAATAGTTGATTAAAAATATTGTGCTAGTTTCTGGTGTATAGCGAAGTGATTCTGATTATCTATCTGCTTTTTCAGATTCTTCTCCATGATAGGTTATTATAAGATATTGAATATATTTCCCTGTGCTATACAGTAAATCTTTGTTGTTTATCTATTTTATATACAGCAGTGTGTCTCTTGATCATGGTATCTCCCTTGCCAGCCAAGTATGCAGCAGTGTATCTCTTAATCCTATACTTCTAATTGTGTGCTCTCCCACTCCCTGCCTTTCCCGCTTGCTAAGTGTGAGTTAGTTTTCTATGTCTGTGGGTCTGTTTTCTGTTTTGTAAATAAGTTGATTTGTATTGCCTTTTAGATCCCACATGTAAATGCTATTATATAATACATAATACCAGCTTAGTCCTTTTTCCCCAGACTTACTTTGGCAATTCTAGATCTTTTGTGGTTCCATATACATTTTAGAATTACTTGCTCTAGATCTGTGAGAAATGTCATGGGTAATTTGATAGGGATTACCTTAAATCTGTATATTGCTTTGAGTAGTACAGTCATTTTCACAGTATTGGTTCTTCTAATCCAGGAACGTGGAGTATCTTTCCATTTCTTTGAATCATGTTTAGTTTCTTTTCTTTTTTTGTGTGTGACTGCAAAATGCTTTTATTTTTTATTTATTTTTTTTATTAGTTGGAGGCTAATTACTTCACAACATTTCAGTGGGTTTTGTCATACATTGATATGAATCAGTCATACAGTCACACGTATTCCCCATCCCGATCCCCCCTCCCACCTCCTTCTCCACCCGATTCCTCTGGGTCTTCCTAGTGTTTCCTTTATCAATATTTTATAGCTCTCAATGTATAAGTCTTCTACCTCTTTGGTTAGGTTTATTTCTATGTATTTTATTTTATTTTTTTGACACAAGACATCTGATTTTCATGACAGACACTCTGGGTAATTTCTGATAAAGGTGGTCTGTGTGTGTTCTTAGTTGCTCAATTGTGTCCAACTCTTTGCGACCCCAGGGACTGTAGCCTGCCAGGCTCCTCTGTCCATGGAGATTCTCCAGGCAAGAATACTGGAGTGGGCTGCAATACCCTCCTCCAGGGGATGTAGGAGCTACATTTTGAGAAATATTGGCATCTGGTTCCCCAGCAGTCTGTGCCAGTGTGGGTCTTAACCTCTCAGATCATTAGCCTATGAGATATTGGCATTCTGGGATTTCTGGTTTTAAATTGTCTAGTTTAATTCATTAAAGGAAAGACATTTTACTAATCTTTATGGCCCAGAAGTATTTCATCAAAGGCACATTCATCTTCCTTTCCTGTTTTGGAACTAAGGGTTTTATTCTTCCAGGAGGTTTAGGATGTCTTTATCAGTGAGGATTGCCATAAAAAATACCATAGGCTGTGACTTAAACAACAGACTTTTATTTCTCACAGTGAAGGTTAGATTTCTGAGATGGGGTGCCTGCCTGGTTGGGTTCTGGGGAGACCTCTCTTCCAGGCTTGCAGACAGCCACCTGCTATTGCCTCTTTATGGCTGTGTCCTCACGTGGTTGAGAGAGACGGAGGTCAAGTCTTGTCCTTGTCTTAAACATGCCTCCCTCATTACCTCATCTAAACCAAAATACTTCCCAGAAGCCCCACCCAAATGCCATCACCCTGGAAGTTAGGCTTCAGCATGAGTTTGGGGGGAAACACAACTATGCAGTTCAGGACAGGGGGGTTCTGCATCTCTGAGAACGGGGCTGGCATAGTATCCAGAGTTTGGGCTGGGTAAAGGCAGATGTGGGGGAAAGATTGAGGGAGAAAAAAAGGAGGGAGGAAGGAGTGGGTGACAAGAAGCTGACGTTCCCTGGCACCTCCTCTGTGCAAGCGCTGTGCTAGCCATTGTCTAAGTATTGCTTCATGTAATCCTCACTACCACCTGTGAGGTAGTGGGCTGTCTCCATTGACCCCAGACAGATGTTTTAATATTCTTTTGCATATATTCAATACTTACTTTAAACAAGGGTCAGAGAAAAGGAATGGCTTTTGTGATCACAGGCGACCAGAGGGTCTTTTTACCTCTTCACTTTCACATCATTTTCACTACTTGGTAGTTGTTCTTCCCTTCTCTTCCCTCCATTGCCTCCTTCTTATCTCAGCATCTCTTTGCCACTTTCGTTTCTTGATCAACTCTACTTATAAAGGCCTAGTTCAAGTTCTAGGTAGATTTCCCCATCACCCTTTCCAGGAGTCCTAGATTGCAGCCCCATCCTTGGATTCAGGCCTTCATTCACATGGAGAAGTCTTCCCCAGGTTTCTACAATCAGCCTGGGGACACATTATATCAAGCACATCTTTTAATTTTCTGTATATTTCTTATTACCTGACTTTATTTACTTATTTGATTTGAAAAAGCTTTTTATTTTATGTTGAAGTGTAGTTGATACATGCATATGTTTAACTGAATCATTTTGTTGTACACCTGGAACTAATTTTTTGTACTTTTGATATTTGATATCTAAGGTCTTGCTGACACTGGGGGGCCTGCCTTTTTCAGGGTTGGCCTGTTCCTAGAGATAGTAATTGACAGGTGGGCTAGGGTGCCTTTCATATGCAAACCATCCAGCCTAGAGCCCACCCCGGTCACCTCTTTAGGTCACCTCTTTACTGAACTTTTTTATCCCAGGCCACTATCTGCCTGTCCTAGTCAACTCAGCGTCAGGTAACCAGACAAGTAAGGGCAGCCACTATGTTCCACTGAAAGCCTACTGAAATCTTTCAAACTAGCCAGCCTGAAGCCTGCTTACCCTGCCTCTCATTCTTTCCTGTATAAATCACAATAAAAGCTCTTGTCTACTTTTCCCCGCCTCCATCTACCTCCTAACTGACCCCAGTTCTTCCCTGAGTGGCCCCCAGAACCAGACATGCCATCCTTTCGGAATCTGAGTATACCAAACTATCTTTCCAATGGCAGTCCTCTCCTCATCTGTTGGTTTCAACTTACCTGAAAAATAATGCAACCTACATTTTATTTATTTATTTTTAAATTGAGATGATAACTGACATAGCATTAGGTTAGTTTCAGGTGTGCAACATATTGATTTGATACTTGTATTTACTGTGAAATGATCACCATAATATCTCTCACCATACATAGTTATAGATTGTGTTTTCTTGTTATGAGAACTTTTAATATCCACTTTCTTAGCAACTTTCAGCTATGCAATACACCATTATTAACGATAGGCACCATGCTGTATATCACAACCCCATGATTTATTTTTTACTGGAAGTTTGTACCTTTTGACTCCCTCCCCCTCTTTGGCCCCCCACCCCCACTCCCTGCCCCTGGCAACCACCAGTGTATTCACTGTATCTGTGTGCTTGATGAAGCTTATGTCATCATGTCAATGAATCCTATGAATCCCAAACTGGCTGCTGTGCACCCCTGAGACTGAAGAGCTCATGAAGGACTCAGCCCTCACTGGTTGCTTCTCAAGTGGACTCAGTATCTCCAGGCTCTGCTCACTGGGAAACGAACTCATTTAGCTTCCAAGGAGAGGAAAGTCCCATGGTCCTAGAGTCTCATTTTTTTTTCCTCTTCACCTTTTAGAAGCTTAGCAGAGACCTAGCTCAACCGGTCTGGGTTACCTGGATTAAGAAAACAGACTGATTCTGGTCCCTGAGCTCCACAGCTTCCATTTCTAAAGGGGCCACTTCCTTGACATGAGAGCATCCTGGTGATGCCTGCATAGATAGTCCCTGTCCTCTGTCCCTGCAGATGTATGGAGCTTGATGGTGCTGGGTTCTGTTCTACTAAAAGGCTAGTGCAGTGAATATATTTAAACATTTTCTGTGTATTATGATTTTTGACATCTTAGAAAACCTTTCTGGTAGGGGAGAGACTGCTGATTTTTAGAGATAGTAAAGGCTCAGCTTGGGTGCATGTCTTTGATTTCCAGAGCCACACTTCTTCTGTCTGGTCCAAACATCTTTGGAGGCAATATTCCTCTGTTTTAATCTTCCCAGGGCTAGGTACCAGGCAACAAAGGACCACCGCGATAGCCCAAAGCCTGCAGTAGGTTTTCAAACCAGCCCACCCTGAGCTGCTTCCCCGTGTCTTACCTTGCATTTCCCAAGGACACCCCAGTAGCCCCCATGGCCGAAGTGCTTCTTCCTTCTATCTCCAGACCATGTTGGTGAATTCCTTTGTGGTCCTGCATGATATGGCATGCCTCCTGTCTTTAGGGCCTGTGAGTATAATGCATGTTATTTTCCTGTGCCTCCTCCCATGCTACACCTGAGTGTCTCATAAAAGCATATAAAACAACTGACCCTGGGGCTGCCTGGTTGAAGTTTTTGGGATAAGGAGAGCTCAGGGGACTGTGTACCCTCTCTTACTTCTCTGCTTGCATCTTCCACGGCTCCCAACCCTATTTTCTGTTTGTACTGTGTGGCATAAGTGATGTGTGTCATGACCCCTCTGTAAAACAGTTTCCAATCTTTGGTCATTAGCCACTTCTGCGTTTGAGGATGCGGAGACTTCTTTGGTGACAGGACATTAATTTCCTCCTCTTGATAGATTTGTGGGCTAATAACAAGTGGTGGAACCATTGCTTTCTTCCCACCTAATAAATATTCCATGAATAATTGAAGCTTATTGAATTAGTTGGGCCACAAAGCTGCTTCCTCCCTTGCTGGGAATGCAGCCAGTGTTGTGCTTTAAAAGACACGTGCGCACGTGCTCAAGCTGAATAAATTCTCTGGCAGAAAGAAAATCGAGGAGGAGTTCGAAAGGCCAGGAGAAGCAGAAAACAGCACCAGAGGAAGGAAATGTATAAAAGCTTCAGGAGATTATACAAAAGAAGTGGTGCTATATTCCCTAGGAGAAAGAGATGATGCTGCTTGCGGCTTTGTACATTCTGTTTCTTTTTGTGATTCAGCTGAAAGATGAATAATGTGGGGAGGGAGGGGAAGCTGGTACAAGTCCAGAGCCTGACACCTCCAGGTAATGATGCTGTCTTTGTCCTTGTCTTCTGAATGCCAACAGCAGTGGCTTCTCCTGCTTCATTGGGAAGCAGAACTAAGTTTCTACACAGCTTAGAATGGCTGGGACTGGAGATAAGGTGCAGAATTTTCCTTTTTTGGCTCAGTGACATGCACCTTTTCTTTCAGTTCAGCCAACTTGGGTGGGGACACTGGGGATACAAGTGTAAATAAATGCTGCTCTGTTCCCCATCCACAGAGTGGGGAGACCATCTTAGAGGCAGTCCTGTGTGCTGGGAGTTGGGGGGGAGGAGGGGGAAGAGGGAGGACTCTAGACAGACTATTTGGGAGCAAATCCTGTCCATTCAGTGAGCCCAGGTCCTTGGACAAATCCCACCATTTATTTATTGCCTAGTAGAGTGTTGGGTGCTGAGGACAGAGTGCTGACCAGAGGTACTTTGATTCTAGTGGAGAAGACAGTTTGGTGGTGGTGGTGGTGTAGTGACTAAGTTGTGTCTGTTTCTTGTGACCCCATGGACTGGAGTCTGCCAGGCTCCTCCATGGAGGTTCTCTAGGCAATAATACTGGAGTGAGTTGCCTTTCCATTCTCTAGGCGATCTTCCCAACCCAGGGATTGAACTCAGGTCTCCCACATTGTAGGCAGATTCTTTACTGTCTGAGCCCCCAGGGAAACCCAATACAATTGAACTTATGGACAAAACAGTAGGAAACTCACAGACATCAATAAGAAATTTATGGTTACCAAACGTTAAAGGGGGGGAGGGGTAAATTAAGAATTTGAGATTAACAGACACATACTACTATGTAAAAGTAGATAAATCTAAAAAGAAAGGATACAAATTAAACTATTTTGCAAAACTGACTTATAGACTTAGAGAATAGCTGCCAAGGGGAAAGGATGGGGGGAAGGGATAGTTAAGGAGTTTGGGATCAACATGTACACACTGTTGTGTTTATAATAGATAACCAACAAGGACCTACTGTATACACAGGGAACTCTGCTCAATGTTATGTGGCAGCCTGGACGGGAGGGGAGTTTGGGAGAGAATGGATACATGTACATGCATGGCTGAGTCGCTTTGCTGTTCATCTGAAACTATCACAATGCTGATAACCAGCTATCCAGCTATACTCCAATATAAAATAAATAAGTTAAAAAAATAGATAAACAACAAGGACCTACTGAATTGCACAGGAAATTATATTCAGTATCTTGTAATTATCTATAATGGAAATAACCGAAAATGGAAAAGAATCTGAAAAAAAAAAACCCAAAAAACTGAAAACAAAAATCTCTTTGCTTTACACCAGAAGCTAACACGACATTGTAAACCATTTACACTTCAATTTTAAAAAATATCTGGCTTTTTGAGTCACTAAACTCATCTCATTCTAACTGTGGTTGTTTTCATCCAAGTCACTTGGTGCTGCCTGCGGGAACAAGGCGAGGTTAGCCTATGTTTGTCTATATCTGTCTTGCTACCATTTACCTATCTCAGTCTTACACAGATGAAGCAGCTAGAGGTAGAGATAAATTTTTTTTCAGAACACAAGTTTGGATCTGATCTGACACTCAGACAAATGGGCAATCAAGTTCAAAATCTCAGGTCCTTTCTGTTCATAATCATTTTCTTCTAGGAGCTATGAAACGTCTACTTTGGTCATAAAAGTGTTATAAGGCAACCACAAAATCCCTCATTTGAAAGCTTTTTGGCTTTCTGGTGATCCCTCAGTGTTGGATATTCTTTTTCACCCCCACCAAAGCCTCCCCTGCCCTCTTCCCTGGGGGCCTGGCTCTGTGGGTGACCTCCACCCCCGATGTGGCGTGGGCAAAGGCCGGAGACTGGAGGACAGACAGGCAGAGGGTCAGGATATTTATTCTTTCTACTCTCTGCCTGTCTGGTTGCCTGGAAGAAGCTGCCTTCCTCTACCAAAGGCCTCGGCTCCTGTTGGAATGACTCCCTTCTACACTGAGGGTTTCTCTGGATTCACGTAAACCCTTTCCTATTACATTCTGAGGCCCAGGGGTCATAGCAGTCTTCTGGTTTTGCTAGCCAGAGATGCTTGCTGTTTTTCCTTAACCCTACTTAAACCTTGATAAAATAATATCTTCATGAAATTCTTTTTAATCACCCCTTTTTATGTGTGCCATTTATTTTCTGCTGGGAGCCAACTCACATAACTTCTAAGGTCAAATGTTTCGAAATGTACCCTTACTATACAGTCCTAGCCAGTAAAACATAGTTATATTGAAACATAATATCATATTTCAATGATTCTAAGATGTGACCCCTCCCCTTTCCCACATGTGTTTCAGCATCTCCGAAATTGAGATGATTTACAAATGGTGGGTTTTACTTTTGCCACCAGCGAGGCAGTGGTTGCTGTTTCCTGGGGAGGTATGAACTTGGTCATTGCTGGTCACAGAATCCTCATTTTAGTTGAGTTATGCTCATTGTTGGTACTACTCAGTGCTGTTTAAAATATTTTCAGAAAGTTTACATAATGATTCAGCTCTGGAACCAAGTAATTGTGTACACAAAGGCACAAAACAGAGCAACGAGGCATAATTTTGATGTTGGTGAAGCAAATATTCATCTTGGCAGAATGGCTGCAATTCCATAGTTTTCGAGGGTTTTATGGGATGTAAGAAAGAGAGAGCCCATAAGTAGCTGGAGCTGTGTTACATGTGTTACTGAAATGTGTGTGAAAGAATTGCCTGAACAGAGCAAGTGATGCCCCTTAGGGCCGAAAGGGTTCTCAAACCCCTTAGAATAAGTCAAGTTCAAAGAAGCAGGGAGATGGTGTCATTGATTGGTGGTACTTTTTCTTAGTGGTTCATAAAATAGTGACGTGGCCTCCAAATTCTTGACGTCTCAGATTCAGTGAAATATGGTATTTCCTAGAGTGCTGTTTCCGGGTCACTAGTTCATTTATTGACCTTAGTCCTACCTCTCTGTCAAGTTTACAGAGAAACAAAGGGATAGCCTTTATCCCCAGGCTGGTGGAGGATGTGTTCGACTTTCCCCCTCCCCTGGGCCCATATACTATAAAGGCTTTGATTTTGAGGCTTGATGAGGTATGGGAGTCTCTACAGCAGTGGTTCCCAAACTTTTTGGCACCAGGAACTGGTTTCATGGAAGACAAATTTTCCAAAGGCTGTGAAGGGGAGGGTTGGTTTCAGGATGACTCAAGTGCACTACATTTATTGTGTATTTTATTATTATTTCATCAGCTCCACCTCAGACCATCAGGCATCAGATCCCAGAGATTGCGGACCCTTGCCCTAGAGGGACCCAAGGGCTCCCTGAGTGGCCTGGAGTGGGATGCAGAGGGGATTGCTGTCTAGGAAGACAGTGCTCCTTAGCTGAGGTAATTCAGCATTTCACGTTCAAGTTTTGGTGGAATAACTGAGGAGAGGACTTAAAATGTGATTCCAGGAGGAAATCAGGGTGCAGTCAAATAAAATTTTAATGAAATGGGAACATGTGACCCAAGCAATGTCACTATTTTCCATCAAACTCCTAATGGCCAAGATCACAGTGTCTCATGGCCCTACTGGGCAAGCTGGAGGGAGTAATTTATAGCACTTTCTTCAAGAAGAGTTGGAAGGACTTAAACATACCTTTTTCCACAAATAAAAATAAACATGATCTTTACTATTTAAAGGTAATACCCTTTTCAAATATGATTTTCCCAGGGGCTGTGTGCTAATGGATAAATGGCTTAAGTGTGGATAGCATGTGTGAAGATGACTTTAGGTCTCTGTCCTCAAAATTGAAAAAACAGATTGAGTAAAATCTAGAAGTCTGTTAATGGGCCATGTGCATGAAGGTGAAAAACAGAGTCAGAAATGGATGGAGATGTTATTAAGGTACATTTATTCTAAAAATAGTTCAGGTGCTGTGCCAGACTTCCTTCTTCAGTCACCTGGTTCCTACCACCTCCCCTTATATCTCTCACCCATTTTCTCCCTCCCCCAACTCTGACCTGGCTCTGCTCTGAGAAGCTGATCTATATGGATCCCATTGCATATTAAAAAGCAGAGACATTACTTTGGCAACAAATGTTCTTATAGTCAATGCTATGTTTCTTTCAGTAGTCATGTATGGATATGAGAGTTGGATCATAAAAAAGACTGAGCCCCAGAGAATTGCTGCTTTTGAATTGTGGTGCTGGAGAAAACTCTTGAGAGTCCCTTGGATAGCAAGGAGATCAAATCAGTCAATCCTAAAGGAAATCAACCTTGAATAATTATTGGAAGGACTGATGATGAAGCTGAAGCTGAAGCTCCAGGACTTTGGCCATCTGATGGGAAGAGCCAACTCATTGAAAAAAACCCTGATGCTGGGAAAGATTGAGGGCAGGAGGAGATGGGGGTGACACAGGTTGAGATGGTTAGATGGTGTCACTGATTGAATAGATGTGAATCTGAGCAAACTCTGGGAGATAGTGGAGGACAGAAGAGGCTGGTGTGCTACAGTCTGTGGGTCAAAGAGCCAGACACAACTTAGTGACTGAACAATAACCACATGGTTCACAGAAAGGGTACCTCTGTCTTCTGGCTTCCAGTTGTGTCTGTTCAGTAAGGAGTCCCAGCAGATCAGAGGAGAGGGATGAATGAGGTCCAGCATTGGTTCCCAGGTTCTCTGCTATTAGGTTGCTTGGATTGCTGTATCCACCCATCCATGAGTCACAGTTCTTCTCAAGATATGGCCTGTATACATTCTCTCCTTCTAGGTTCTAGTAACTTCTTTTTCTCCTTTTTAGGCCTATTTGGTAACATCTTGGCTACTAATTAGCCTCATGTTACTGCATTGCCCCTGTGGTTCCCCTTATACCTGTAGCTTTGTAAGTAAATGTTCCTTACAGTATCTTATTTCATGTGTGCCATCTGCTTGCCCACAGAACCCTGATGATTCCAGTCTAGATACTCCCTGTAATCTTCATGGGAGATATGATCCTCTACAACAATAGAAAGTGAGAAATTGGGATTGCTCTGGTTCAGTTCCTCGGCCCTGAATTTCAGGAGATAAATGCAAAGATGTGACAATAATGATATAACTCCCTGACGTCTTTTGCATATTCTGTGGTTCAGATAAGTAAAAGGGCTTGATTTCAGGGGGTTTGGAGCTCAAGGAGTGGGGCAAGGAGGATGATTTATTTGGAAAGTGGTGTGTTGGCTTTTGTGTTCATCTGAATAAAACAGTGATGTGATCATTTCCAATCTCGTGTTCTTTGGCTCCTCCAACTCTTCTCTGAATAGAAAATTGTAGATAATTTCCAGGCTTAAAATTAGTGTTAAAATCTAATTGTTTTTGGTTTTCTTTTTCACATTGGGCCTTTAAATAATAATTAAATTTCCTGGATTTGGAATTTGGGGAGTTCATCTTTCCAAACAGGATTACATTTTAATGTTTTGTAGTCACAATTGCAAGTGATATCCAAGAGAACATAAACTACTGTGGACAGTTGCTGAGGATGTATACTCACACCTCTAGGGGGTAACATCCATGCTTACTATTACGCAGTGCACAACCTGCACAACAGTGTACAGTGGTCCAAAGAGGGGCCACAATCTCCTCTAGCACTGATGTGACAGAATTCAGGTGAAGTTGTTTAACCATTGCCCACACTGCCTCTGGCCTTTATATATTTTAAACTTAGGCCTTGAACGATCTGATTTACAGTCTGAATTTTTCTTGAAATTTAGCTCTTTCTATAGTATAGCTAAACATTTCACTTACAGTGTTTCAGTGTTGGAGAGTGCTCTGGTCAGTTTAATTTGGGGGCATCAGAGTAAGGAGAAGGAGCTCTGGATCCAGTATTTGGGGACCTGGATTCAGCACTTAGCTGGACGTTTATGAACAGATTGTGTTAGGACTCTCAGAACCTCAGGTTTCTTAACTGTAAAACAGGGTTAACTGAGGCTTTTTTGGGGTAGGTTTCAATGGATAAACAAGATTACATGTCTGAAAGAGTCTGATACACAATAAATGCTTACTAAGTATTGGTTTACTCTGACAAGGCAAAGCTCGTAAAAGTGAAATAGCTTCTTACAGTGATGTTATATGTGAATTTTTAGAAAGGAGAGCCTCTCAGATGATGGTTTAGAAATGTCTGCGTGTCATAAGAACTTTTGAGATACTTAAGAGGGCTGTTTAGTGAAGCTGAGGGTGGCTGCCCATGGCGCTCAGCTCTAGTGCTAGAAGTGTGAAGTCCTTGGATTGTCCAAAAACTGCTCCCTGGGTGGTATTGTTCTCTCTGACATCTTGGGTTGTCCTAACTAATGACAGGGCCATCTGTGATGAGGAGTTCCTCTTGGTTGCACAACCTCCTTTGGTGGTTGGAGAGGTCAGATAGTTAGAGCTGGGTCTTTCACCTTTCTTCTGATTGGCACGTGGCGCGTTTCTCCGTTTGGAGTTCACCTCATCTATTGAGGTAGGACATTGGGGAGGTGGTGTTTAGGTCAAAGTAGTAGTAATAGTAGTAGTGTTAGTCGCTCAGTCATGCCCGACTCTTTGTGACCCCATGGACTGTGGCCCGCCAGGCTCCTCTGTTCATGGGATTCTCCAGGCAAGAATACTGGAGTGGATTGCCATTCCCTTCTCCAGAGGATCTTTCCAACTCAGGGATCGAATCTGGGTCTTCTTCATTGTAGGCAGATTCTTTACTGTCTGAGCTACAGGGAAGATCTTAGGTCAAAGTGTTGTCATTAATGCCAAGATGTTGGGGCATCCCCAGTGAATAGATGCTCTCAAACACCAGAGGTCTAAGGTCCAAAAAGTAAAACTATTGGGTGAGATCCCTATGGATGGTCATCTCCACAAAGGACTCTTGTTTGCTGGCTTCCTGCTCTTAGCTCTTCCTGTCAGATCTCTAGGATATTGTTGTCCTTGGTGAGGGGATTGAGGAGTGGGAAGTGAAGCATGTTATAAGGTAGGAGAGGTTTGACCTGAAGAGGACCACCATTTACTCTGCTAATAGATGACTCCTGATTCTCTAAGCCAAACTTTTCCATCTTCTGTGTTCTAGGAGCCAAAACAACTGAGGAGGATGGATTCCAATAACAATAAGGATATCTTACATTTGTGTAATGCTTTGTCCTCTGGAAAGCAGCTTTGCCTCTGTAATCTTACTTGACCCTCATGTAAACCCAATGAGGTAGTTTGGGAGGCATTATTTTCTTTATTTTACAACTGCGAAATCCAAGAAGATATAAAGTGTCTCGCCATGACCTCATAGTACGTAAGTGATAGAATCCGGATCTCTTGGATCCTTGTCTAGTGTTTATCACATTACACCAAATCATCCTGAGCATTCTTTTTTAAAAAATTAAATGAATTTTAAATTATTATATGTGTCTATGGTTTTAAATTAGAAAAGATTCAAAAGGATATAGAGTGGAAAATAATTCTTCCTCCCTCTCTCACACTCCTCAGCAATGTATTGATCCTTACTGGATACACTCACCATTCCCTGTTTCCCATGTGCTCCTTTGGTAATATTCTATGAATTTGTAAGTATAAACATATATCTTCTCCCTTCCTCCAGGGACTTAAAAAATAGGCAGTAAGAAACATCAGAGAGAAGTGAGCTTTGAGAAATTAGTAATTGATCTCACTTGTGGTTTTATGAGAAATATAGATGATCTATGTAGGTTAACTTTTGAGGGTCTAAATGATACATTTTAGCTTTTCAAACATAAAGGAAAATTGCTTTGCACTACAGGTCTTGAAAGTAATCGAGATAGGCATTTTAAAGAAGTTTTTCCTTCTTTAAAATGAAATTTTTTTCTCAAATGATTGTATTAATAATGGTCAGTAGTATTAAAAGATTCACTAAATGTGAATTACTCTTCTAATAATTTTTAATATTTCTTTTAATGATAACAGTACTGTGATAAAGATATTATTATTATTATCATCCATTTTTATAGCTGAGAAAACAGTCTCAGCAGGGTTAAATCATTTGCCCAAAGGCACACATAGAATAAATGTTGAAGCTGGGATTCAAAGCCTGACCCCGAGCCTCACATTCTGAACCCTTTTGTGAGTGTGAAGAAAAGAATTCTCATAAGTTGAATAGCTCCTGGGAATGACTCCATCAAGGATGCAGGCATGTTTGGATAGCTTGCCCTTTTCACTTCTGGCTTACTTCTGGTGTGAACGTTGTCACTTAATCTTGGTCTGCTTTTGCTTTCTGTCCTGTGTTGGTTCCTTCTCCTGCCTGAGACTGTGCTTGAGATACAGGAATTTACTTTCTGGTTCATAAGGCCATTTCCTATCTTCACCCATAGTCTTCAAACCAGGGTGGTACAAGCTTTCTTGTAAGTATTCCACACTGTTTCTGGAACATATAAAATCATTTAAATGGGACTTGAGAAATGGCAGCTGGAGAAAGCCACCTGCTATAATGGAAATTTGGGCCGTTACATTCCGAGACCTAACTCCCCTGACCAAGCCTCACTATTCCACGGTGTCACTAGGAGTCATGTCTCCTAGTATCAAACCCTCTGAGACACAGGACCAAGTTGGTCTTTTCCGATCCTTCACATACCTATGCTGATGATGTTCATCTCACCCCACCTGAAATTCACTAGGTGAGCTCCATACCCGGACTGACCCATAGCTTGTTCAAGGAGATGAGCCCACTAACTGTGCACCTGGGTGGCATGTCATTGTCAAATTGCTATAGAAGTTTCTGGGTGCTGACTCCTTTTGCAATCCAGTGGTTTGAGAACCATTGAGCAGCACTGTGTATAAGACCCTGTGCTCTGATTAGCCAGGTAAGTGGGCACTGGCATTGACTGCTTCACTGGGAGAATTAAAGCCGGTGCTTTCATCTTATTTCTTTACAGTTTTGAATGCCCTCGTATGTTTGGTCTGTTTGTACCTTTCACTTTTGTGGGGGGCAGACTGGTAGACATAATTTGTATTTGAACCTACTAGGATAGGTATTCATGTTACAAAGATGAAATAAAGTTGCCTGTGTTTTCAGGTACATAGTTTTCAACTTTATGTGATGATATGCCAAAAAAAAAAAAAAAAAAAAAAGAAGAATCGATATATGCCAGCTGGGGAAAACCCACAGACAAATAGCAAAGGAGAAACCTGGGAGTCAACACACCATGCAGTCATGTGTTCACCTGAGAGCTATAGAAGGACTGTGTACCTGTCATCCATCCCAAATCGTCTCATTGCTACCCACCGGGAAGAGGGCCTATCATTTAATTGACATTCGGAAATCTGGTTTCTGGGCACTTCGTCTCTAGGGTCAGAGAACTGGTTATTCGATTGAAAAACTGAAATCATCAACTGAGATTTCTCTCTCTTGAGTCAATGAAAAAATTTCCCCAAATACTATTGATCATTTCTGAGTATTTTTAACCTGTCACTGGATACCAGAGATCTTTTTGCTCTATAGAGAAGAGGGTTCTTGTGGTAGAGAAGAGGGTCCTTGTGGTATATTACTGTGAGCAGGGACACAGGCAGTGTGAAAGTTTCTGAGATGCAGCTACCACCTCCTGTGAGTGTTGCTGCATGTCATTGCAAACTTCCTTCCTCTTCATAGATAGATAAGACTTCATGAGAATTAGCAGGGACACTGGAACTGTTTTTGATAAAAGGCCAAGAAGAGAAAGTTTTTCCAGGAGGTTCTCAAGGTATGATCTGAATACCATCCAGACAAGATCACCTGGTGCTTGTAAAAGTACTGACCTCAGAACTACTGAATCAGAGTCTCTAGAGATGGGATTGTAGCATCAGAATTTTAACAACCTCCCTATGGAGTCTTAAGCATATAAAATTTAATAACCACTGATTTAGGGACACACTCATTTTAGCTTAATCATTAGGCTCTGCCTATATACGGGGAAACAGTGGAAACAGTGTCAGACTTAATTTTTTTGGGCTCCAAAATCACTGCAGATGGTGATTGCAGCCATGAAATTAAAAGACGCTTACTCCTTGGAAGGAAAGTTGTGACCAACCTAGATAGCATATTTAAAAGCAGAGACATTATTTTGCCAACAAAGGTCCATCTAGTCAAGGCTATGGTTTTTCCAGTAGTCATGTATGGAAGTGAGAGTTGGACGGTGAAGAAAGCTGAGCGCCGAAGAATTGAAGATTTTGAACTGTGGTGTTGGAGAAGACTCTTGAGAGTCCCTTGGACTGCAAGGAGATCCAATCAGTCCATCTAAAGGAGATCAGTCCTGGGTGTTCATTGGAAGGACTGATGCTGAAGCTGAAACTCCAATACTTTGGCCACCTCATGCGAAGAGTTGACTCATTGGAAAAGACCTTAATGCTGGGAAGGATTGGGGGCAGGAGAAGAAGGGAACGACAGAGGATGAGATGACTGGATGGTATTACCGACTCAATGGACGTGGGTTTGGGTAGACTCTGGGAGTTTGTGATGGACAGAGAGGCCTGGCATGCTGCAATTCATGGGGTCACAGAGTCAGACATGACTGAGTGACTGAACTGAACTGAACTAATATATCTCCACATTATCCCAAGTGTGCTAAAATGGAGGAATTTGTGTCAAGGTAATACTAGCAGCAATGAAAGGCCTAACTAATCTGCCCAAATGTCCCCACATGCCAAGGCTGTCACTGTTGCTAAGTCCCCAGCTCTGGCTTCCCTCAACTGCCTTCCTCACTCAGATGATGCAAGTCCCTCTGTGCTGGGCTGAACTCTGCCCTGAGCCCAGACTACCAGTCCCTCCTGTGAATTTATTACTAGCAGATTGCTGTCAGTGTGTGAAAGCTCAGCTCTGGAGGTCTGACACACTTGGGTTGGGTCCTGCTTCTGTGCTTATCTGTGACTTTGTACTGCTTACATTCTCTGACTCAGGTTCCTTTCTAAAATGGAGAGAATAATGTTGATGGTTCACACCTTAGAGGATTGTGTCTGGACTAAATGAAATAATCCATATGCCTAACACATAATAGATACTTGATAAATTCTAGTTGTCATAATATTAACACTAAATATGGAATCATGGCATTTACCACTATAACATCCCTGGATACAGAGGCATATCCTTGAACTTGAGCCGCAGTGTAAGTGGGGACCACTCAACCCAGTCCCAGGGCAGGGCAATTCTCGCCTCTTGGACGTTGTCTTCCTTGGCCAGAGAACTGTTCATGAACACACAGATCCACCTATGGTTTAACTGCCTTCTCAGCATTTTTGTCTGGATCTTCCAGAGGGCACCCATGCTCACATGCGCAAAGGTAAGCTTGCCACTTCCCCTCTCAGACTGTCCTCTTCTGAGTTCCCTTTCTCAGTAAAAGGCACCAGAATCTATCCAGCTGCACAAAACCAGAAACCTGAAAGTCATTCTTCGTCCTGATGCTGCCTTATCCTTGTCTGGATCTCTGAGTTACACCCACCCTACTCTGTTCCTGGTCTTGCTGGGGAGGTACCCCTGCTTTGCATCTCAGAAGGTTGACAACAGCCCACTGGTGTTGGTAACCTTGATGCTACCATGTCTCAGGGCTTGGTCCCATTCTGTTACCCATCTGCTTATCAGATGGAATTCTGAGATGATCTATGTCCCTGACTACCACTATGTCAAGTGTTACTGGTTCTCGGGGCACAAACGGAATTGGCTTTACCTCTGTTGGGTCTGGCCTATGATTAAGGATCCTTGCCTGCAATTCAGTACCTTTATCTCCATTTGCTTTTATCAGCTTCCTGCTGAAAGTCTGCCACCAGTTCAATCCCATCTATACTCCCCCAGGCTGAGTATTCAATGATACTACCTGGAAGCCGAGAACTGACCCTATCTAATTACATTAGTTATTAATATGGAGCCTAATAGGAAACCACCTGTGATTTATTATATATATGTATATATTGTTATTGTTGTTCAGTCACTAAGCCATGTCTGACTCTGTGACCCCAGGGACTGCAGCATGCCAGGCTTCCCTGTCCTTCACAATCTCCCAGAGCTTGCTCAAATTTATGTCCATTGAGTCAGTGATGCCATCTTAACATCTCATCTTCTGCTACCCTCTTCTCCTTCTGCCTTCAATCTTTCCCAGCATCAGGGTTTTTCCTAATGAGTTGGCTCTTTGCATCAGGTGGCCAAAGGATTGGAGCTTCAGTTTCAGCGTCAGTCCTTCCTGTGAATATTCAGCATTGATTTCCTTTAGAATTGACTAGTTTGCTCTCCCTGAAGTCCAAGGGACTCTCAAGAGTCTTCTTCAGCACCACAGTTCAAAAGCATCAATTCTTTAGTGCTTGGCAAAGTAGTTTTTGCTTTTTAATACACTGTCTAGGTTTGTAATTCCTTTCCTTCTAAGGAGCAAGCATCTTTTAATTTCATGGCTGCAGTCACCATTAGCAGTGATTTTGGAACTGAGGAAAATAAAACCTGTCACTGCTTTCACTTTTTCCCCTTCTATTTGCCATGAAGTGATGGACTAGATGCCAAGATCTTATTGTTTTGAATGCTGAATTTTAAGCCAACTTTTTCACTCTCTTATTTCACCCTCATCAAGAGGCTCTTTAGTCCCTCTTAACTTTCTGCCATGAGAGTGGTATCATCTGCATATCTGAGGTTGTTGATATTTCTCCAGCAATCTTAATTCCAGTTTGGGATTCATCCAACCCGGCATTTTGCATGATGTACTCTGTATATAAGTTAAACAAACAGGGTGACAATATATAGCCTTGATGTACTCCTTTCCCAATTTAGGATCAGTTATTTATTGCATGTAAGGTTTTAACTGTTGCTTCTTGACCCACATACAGTTTTCTCAGGAGAAAGGTAAGGCGGTCTGGTATTCTCATCTCTTTAAGAACTTTCCACAGTTTGTTGTGATCCACACAGTCAGCGGCTTTAGTGTAGTCAATGAAGTAGATGTTTTTCTGGAATTCCCTTGCTTTCTCTATGATCCAACTAATGTTCGCGATTTGATCTCTGGTTCCTTTACCTTTTCTAAACCCACCTTGTTCATCTGAAAGTTCTCAGTTCACATACTGCTGAAGCCTAGCTTGAAGGGTTTTGAGCATAACCTTTTTGGTATGAAAAATGAATGCAATTATCTGGTAGTCTGAACATTCTTTGGCATTGCCCTTCTTTGGGATCAGGAAGGAAAGATCTTTTCCAGCCCTGTGGCCACTGCTGAGTTTTCCAAATTTGCTGGCATATTGAGTGCAGCACTTTCACAGCATCATCTTTTAGGATTTGAAATAGCTCAGCTGAAATTCCATCACCTCCATTAGCTTTGTTTGTAGTAAGGCATCCTAAGGTCCACTTGAATTCACACTCCAGGATGTCTGGCTCTAGGTAAGTGAGCACACCATCTTGGTTATCCAGGTCATCAAGACCTTTTGGTATAGTTCTGTGTGTTCTTGCCACCTCTTCTTAATCTCTTCTGCTTCTGTTAGGCCCATACTGTTTCTGTCTTTGGTTGTGCCCATTCTTGCATGAAATGTTCCCTTGATCTCTCCAATTTTCTTGAAGAGATCTAGTCTTTTTCCATTCTACTGTTTTCCTCTACTTCTTTGCATTGTTTGTTTAAGAAGGTCTTCTTATCTCTCCTTGCTATTCTCTGGAACTCTGCATTCAGTTAGGTATATATTTCCCTTTATCCCTTGCTTTTCACTTCTCTTCTTTCCTCAGCTATGTGTAAAGCCTCCTCAGACAAGCATTTTGCCTTCTTGCATTTCTTTTTGTTTGGGATAGTTTTGGTCACTGCCTCCTCTACAATTTTATGGTCCTTAGTTCTTCAGGGATTCTGTCTACTGGATCTAATCCCTTGAATCTATTCATCACCTCTGCTGAATAATCATAAAGCATTTGATTTAGTCATACATGAATGGCCTAGTGATTTTCTCTACTTTCTTCAATTTAAGCCTGAATTTAGCAATAATGAGCTGATGATCAGAGCCACAGTCTTATTTTTTGCTTACTCTATAGAACATCTCCATCTTTGGCTGCAAAGCATATAATCAATCTGATTTCAGTATTGACCATTTGGTGACGTCCATGAGTAGAGTTGTGTTGTTGGAAACATATATACATATATATATATATGTACATATATATATATATATGTATATATAATATATTCCCATATAGATGTGGTAATATCACATATATCATATACCAAGATATTAATGATGGTTTTCTATGAATGATCTGATTGTGGGTGTAAAATTCTTTTCTCTCTTACTTTTTTGGTTTAATTTTCTCCAATGAATATAATATATATTCATATATATATGGCTTCTGTTATAAGAAAAAAGTTAGTTTTAATTTGAAAATACATAGCAACTCTTTAACAATTGAAAGTAATGGCATTAATTCCTGGTTCTTCATTTTAAAATTCCCATCACAAAGAAATAGTTCAGATTTAATATCACTTGGCTGTGATTAGGGAAGAGAAAACTTTTTAGGTTCTCTGAAGGAGGTAAATCTTATTTTTATCATTTGGCCTTGTTTTCTTTTCATTGCCATATGTGCAGCTCCAAGGAAAATTTATCTTGGGACGTTTGAACTTCCTGAACATATCCTAGTTAGAAGAAATAGGCTTAGTCATTAGGGAGGCCTCAGGGGCTCACTGTTACTGAGAATTTGAATATGTCCCCCATTTTGGAAGACAGGCCTGTAATAAGGACATGGCTACTGCTGTCTTGGGACCTCATTTGCTAGACTTCCCTGTCATGCCTGCAGTGTGGATGGGGTTCATGTGCCAATGTGTATGATGAAAGATAACAGACCCAAAATAAACCAGGCAGTAGGACAAGTTTTGAATTTTAATGCATATTAAAAAAGTTACCCCGTGCTGAGGCTGCCTTTCAAAGAGAGGTTGAAAGATAAATGTAGGTATTTGAAGGTCTGTTTACTAGGTGACATTGTGACATTTACTAGGTGACAGTGCAGTAAAGATTACTAACAGCTGCTTTGGACAGTGGCTACTTACTTAGGGACTCACTCACCATGAGTTTATTTTTGAGTCCGTGGAGTGTTTGGGTTAAGAGCATGAACTCTGAAGTCAAATTGTGTGTTTGAGGCTGTTACTTACTCTCTGAGTGACTTTGGATAAGCTTCTGACCGTATCTTTGCCTCAGTTTCTTCATCTATCAAATAGTGATAATAGAATCCCAAAGAGTTACTGTAAGGATTAAGTAAATTAATAGGTGTGAAGCATTTAGGATAATCCTTGGCACATGGTTAGTGCTATATAAAGGTATTGCTATTCTTTTTCTTCTTCTTCTTCGGAGAACAGGGTAGATGAGGATTTGCTGAGGATCACAATATGGCTGATGTTGTTTGGCTGAACCACAGGCATTCTCAGTCTTTTTTACACTTTTCACCAGGAGGCAAGAGAAGATAGCATTTGCTCTTCCATTTAGGGATGGCCCTATACACAGTTCTAGCCAGTGGGACATCCTTGAAAGTCTGTGGGGCAACTTCTTGGAATGCTTTTGCTATAAAAGAAACCTTTTAAGGTGGCCCCTTTATTCTTGCCTTGGACTTGAATGTGATGTCTGCAACTACAGCAGATACTTATTAACCATGAGGTGGCAGACAAATGGGAAACCAAGAGACTCTCAGGGATACTCCAACATCCTTAGGGCTGATGCACAGTAAATTTGAAAAATCCTCTCCTCAGATATTGACTTACTGAATTCATTTTTGTTAGACAAACTTTGGGCATTTACAAAGGCTAGGCTTTATATTAGTCACTGTGGATGCAAAGATGTGTGAGACTACTTTGCCCAATGTAATGTAAACTAAATTACATTCTGTTTTTAATTTCAGTCCAAGATGGTAATTGTCAAAAAATAAATACATAAATAAAGTATGCAAATGGTCAAACTAGTGTGGTAGATGAAGAAATGCTATCTGAATTGAAAGTACACTGCTAACTTGATTCTGTGGATGTTCATTCTTTGTGAAGGTAACATTTTAAATAATATTATCCCCACTTTGGTAAAATTTCCTGACAGCATATTTTATGGAGCTAATTCTATAAAGCCAATTTAATGTCTTAATCAATTTTATATTCAGAATTGTTAAAATAATCCATTATTTTCCATTTTCATTATTATTTCATCAAAATTATTTTCCTTTGGAGAAATTCTTTTTCATGGGAAATTTACAGAGATAGTTTACCAGTTTGCAGTTGTTGCATTGTTTTATTTTGTAGTCATTATGACAACCAAGCCCAATTTGCCTGTTTAAAATATTAAAGACCCAAATTTAGTCAAGGGTTGTTGATTTGTCTGTCAAGTTTAATTCTTAAAATTTTTACCATGCAAAAATTTCAGTTGTGGCTAGTTTCACAAGCTTTTAATTATTTTTCACAGGACAATTTTTAGTTTGCAACAAAGTAGCAATTTTTCAATCAGTTTTTTTTCTAACAAAAAAATTTGTTAGAAGTTTTCTATGAACGTTTTTTACTTTGTCAGTTATTTTTAGTTGATTATTTCTACCAGGGACATTTTGCATAAAATTAATCAAAATTAAATGTTTATGTATATATATTTCTAAGCTAAAATATGAGAAAATTAGGATCATGTTTCTCTGCTATTCTATTCCAGGTTTAACTTTTAGGCAGCATTGACCTATTGTTTTGAGAATTCAGTTATTCCGTTTGTTTCAGATCACTTGACATGCTGTGTGAGAAGAGGACATAGTTATACCAAAATGGTGTGGGTCAGAGAAGGTGAGTTAAGAGAGAGGGGCAGTGGGGACAGGAGCAAGGTGGCTATGACATTACGGGGACAATGGGAAGTAGGTGTGGATAGTGAATTGTACCTCTAAGCAGCTTGACTAAAAAGAGGAGGAGAAATAAAGGCAGGAGCTAGAACATTTTTAGGGTGGTGAGGACCTGTTGGGTAGAGGTTAATGGAAAGATCTCAATGAAAGAACAGGACCAAGGGAACAAGTGGAGAGGTAGCTTTGAACTGGAGGAAAAGAGATAAAGATTAGTGCGGGATAGGGAAAATTAACATCTTGATTTTCTCCGTGTAGCTGGAGGCAAAGTCCTCTGCTGGGTGGCAAGGGTGGTTGAGGGCTGAGTTAATTGCTCCCAAGGGGGCTTAGGAACAATTGCCTTGGTTTATCCGGCAGGCTTTCCCACCTCCCTTCTGGCAATAACACTCTCTTCATTTGGGAAATTCTTCCCCTATGGGTCATGGGATTTCACATGTGGCCCATATCCCTCACCGAGGGAGTGAGTCTCCATTGGTTGGAGAGAGGGACAGACAAGGAGTCCCGGGGCATCCAGCTGCTACAAGATGAGGGAGATGAGGCAAAGGTTCTGAACTAGGGAGAAACCTTGAGATGATGAATTTTATGGAATAAAGATGAAGAAAGTGAAGAAGGAGGGAGGGACTAACTGTGAACATGATGCTGGAGGTTGTGTAAACTAGAACTGCACTGATGTTGAGTGTGGCAAGGTGAAGTTCATCAACTTTGACAAGAATAGTTTTGGTGAAGAGGTGGTGACTAAAAGCTGCAATAGAGTGGGTTGGAAGAGGAAAGGGTTGAAGAAGAGGAAGCATAAGGAATCATTTGGAGGAAGAGAGACATGGAGCAGTAATTAGAGGAGGGATGTGGATGAAGGGAAGATGTTTGATTTGTTTTGCCTTAAAAAAAAAAGAAATATTACAGCATGCATATACACTGGTGGGAAGGATTCTATAGAAAAGGAGAAATTGAAGATGTAGGGCAAGAAGGGACTAACTCTAATAGTAAAGACTTTGAGAAAGTAAGAGGGGAGGGCCTGATTGTCAAGTGGAGGGTTTGGTTTTTGGATAGAATTGGGGACAGTTCTGTCATTGAGATAAGGCTGAGTACATGGTACAGATGAAGCCAGGTTGGTAGTTATTGATAAGAAAATGAGGCAGTTTTCTATTGATTGCTTTTAATTTCTTAAGTAAGAAGCAAGATAATCAGCTGTGGGATTAGTTGTGGTAATTTCCTAGGTTAAAGTGGACAGTCAATTTGGATAATGTGAGGAGTGTAAATAGATGGACCACTGGATTTGGAAAATTGAGGTCATTGGTGGCCTTGACCAGAGCCTTCTCTGGGGCAGTTTGTAGGGGACAGGTGAGTGATGTTGGGGCTGGAGAAGGAACAGGCTCACCAGTAGCTGGAGCTTTATGCGGTGTCGCTGCTACCCTGCTGAGGCCAGGATTCAGACTGGAGGAGGTTGACTGGCCACAGTGACAATGGTGGTTGATGGTATTACCAATAAGAGAAACTGAGGGAGTAAAGATCTTTTTCTGCTCTGGTTCCTAAGTTGTAGCATATAAGCCTGGTCCTTTGCCTACATGTATGGAAGAATCCTCACCCTAGAGAGGAGAAAAGTGCTGACACCCAGAGGAAGGGTAAAGTAGGCAATGGGGGTGGGGAGAAAGAGCTAGGGGCACATCGCTTGAACTGCTGGATCCAGCCATGCTCCCACGGTTTTCAAGGTGTAAGATAAACAAAGATCACCCAAATGAGGACAACCAAAGGCTGTGCATTCAGAGCCTGCTTATGACCAAGAAGTCAGCCACCAGTGTTTGTATTTGGTAGAGAGTCAGGGCGGGCAGAGGAGTGGGAAGGCTTTACAATGGAAATTGGAAAGACTTCATGTGTGCCCTACTATAGAGATTGTTGGCTCAGGGAAACTGGGAGCAGGCTAATGAGAAGCAGGGCATCCTATTTGATTGGTTAGGGTAGATATCTGATTTTCTCTGCTTGGTCCTAAGTTGAAAGCACATTCAAGAAATTAGGGAAGTTGGAAGTTATTGACCACATTTGTTCTGAGCTGATTGCTGCAGAGGCTGTGGTTTGACTTCCTGGGTTGGTTGCTACAGAGGCTGTGGATCAGAGTTCTCTTTTGATACCTGGTCTGACCATTGTGCATTTATATATTCAGCCTCTCAGTCCCTATATATGTATAGTCTATTTTTGCTTAAGCTGGTTTGTGTTGAATATTTATATTCTGTGATTACGAGAGTCCTGACCACTACAGAGAAGTTTGGGTAATGACAATTTGGAAAAGAGCTTGGAGGTTAGAAAGCTGGGAGGGTAAGCAAAACAAACCCCAGAGATGCTAAACACCACTTAAAAAAATCTACTTTTCCCTTTTGAACCTTTTATTTTGTATTGGAGTATAGCCATTAAATATTTACTTTTAACCAGGACCCTGCCTGTATCATCTCATTTAATCTTCAAAAATGCTGTGATATAGGATTATTTTCTCCATTTTTCACATGAGGAAATGGACTCCCAGCAGGAAAGTAGGTTGCCTCATGTTTTACAGTATCAGAACCAAGGATTCAAACTTAAAAAAAAACCTTTGATTTTGTATTGGAGTTTAGCTGATTAACAATGTTTTGATAGTTTCAGGGAAACAGCAAAGGGATTCAGCCATACATACACGTGTATCAAAAGGGATAGTGTTAGTTGCTCAGACATGTCTGACTGTTTACAACCCCTTGGACTGTAGCCCGCCAGGTTCCTCTGTTCATGGATTTCTCCAGGCAAGAATACTGGAGTGGGTTGCCATTCCCTCCTTCAGGGGATCCTCCTGACCCAGCAATTAAACCTGCATCTCCTGCATGGTAGGCAGATTCTTTACCGTCTGCGCTACAAGGGAAGCCCATACATATGTCCATTCTCTCCCAACTTCCCTCCCACCCAGGCTGCCACATAACATTGAGCAGGGTTCCATGTGCTATACAGTAGGTCCTTGTTGGTTGTCCATTTGAAATATTTCAGTGTGTATATGTCCAAGAGATTCAAACTTGAGTCCGCTGTTCTGAGGTCCAATGTTTCTGCTTTCAGGTTATGATATTTTGTATAAAATAGGAAATGTACTTTCCTCCTTCCAGGTACTGTGAGACACAGAAAGACACCTATGGATTTTCTGCATGTTTGTTGCATCATATAAACAGGATTTCTATGAACATGTGTTAACACATCCCTTGTGGTTGATTAATTAGTAGACATCTGTTTTGTGACCATGACTTTATTAAGAGCAGTTGTGATGTGGATGAAAAGTTAATTTTGAATCTTTGACGGAGTTTTTTCTCATCCCCGTCATATCATTTTGAAATTCATACAGTGTTTACAAATGAGTTATTGATCTTATCAATGATTATGACAGATAATTCTTCCATGAAAATTGATCTCTAAAGCACACATCTTAGAATCCAAAAAGCATCATGTCTTGATTTTAGTAGGTATGTGTTAAAATAAATACAAACAGCAAGAAAAAATTATTAGGGTAGTAATTTTATTATTTTCATGTATTACTGAAGGAACACTATGTAGGAAAGTTATTTCCAAATGTGAAGAAGAAAGTCTGTCCCTTGAGAGAGCTGTGGGGCAAGAAGAGAAACAGTCTTTATGGGGGTTGAAGAATTCATTAGAACCAACTAGAAATTGACTGGCCTGATCTGAGGGCTTCTCTTTTCACTAGGACCAGATTGCATGGCTTTAACCAAGAAAGAATCTGTAATTTTTTTTTTTTTTTGATCTGAATGAGTGATTAGGAAATTCACTGCTTTCTTGATCTGGGTGAAATAATTAAAACAAGCCCATCTTTTCTCTTATCTAAGATCCTGTTCAGAACTCTTAATTTTTCTCTTATTCCCCACCCTCAAATTTTTTATATCATTCCCCCTTAGAAACTGTAGTAAAGCTAATATGGTCATTATGGGCCAGTGATAAAATTATCAGTGTCCCTAAAGAAGCATTCTTAGTCTTCAATACGCAGAGAATTTTTCTTTTAGGGTTTGTGTGTGTGATGGATTTAATGTAGCTTGGCACATCAGTACATTCTAGGAGGGGTAGAAAAGATGCTCCTGGAGGGATTACAGTGATTGGTATGGTGGATGCAGATCCTCAGGCTTTGTGAATTTGCTGTAGTCAATCATGTGTGAGTTTGGTTAACACCTCATTAATTTATTAAAGCCAGAGAACAAAAAACGGAATAAAATAATGGCTGTGTTCCCAGTCCAATCTTCTGCAGATGGCTGAGTGAGTCTAGTAAACAAAATAAAACAAAAATCAAGGGTATCATTTAGCTTGTCTGTTGATGGTAGCCTCTAAAATTTCATATTCCCTTTTTAATGCCTTAGAATTGGGGCAAATAACCAGTCAGGCTTCCTGCAGTATTTAGTATTGGTCTCAGCAGCTCTCAAAGCAGCTATTTTGTGATAATGGATAACCAAGTAGACCTCTGAGCCTTCCCTGGATCCTGTCTTCTAAACATCACAGTGGCTTCTCTTGGGGAGATTTTTTATCTGGTCCATATAAGAGAAAAAGAAATTTTAGAGGTTATCGTCAACAGACAGGCCAGACAATACCCTTGATTTTTGTTTTATTTTGTTTGTTCAAGGGTTACAAGTGACATGTACGCTTTAATGTATAAACATCCTTTGATATAAAGGTTGAAAATTGATCTTTTTCTTGACATAAACACTTGCTTTAAAAATTATGAATTTTTCCCATATGTAAGCTAATGTTGGCAATGTAAAGACTAGCAAAATAACACTCAAGTACTCACCACTCAGCTTGAAAACTAAAACATTACTGATGGATATTAACCCTTCCCATGTAAATCTCTCCCTAATCTCATTTTCTCATGCCATGCACCTTCCCTTCCCCCAAGAAACCACTATCTTGAATTGCGTGTTGACCATTATGTTGATTCAGAAATATATATATTTCTACATCTGTGTTATCTATGAGCAAAATGTAATTTAATTTTGCTTTGGGAAAATTTTACATAACAACATTTATTCTTATAGAATTTGCCTTCCCACCTTTCAATATAATGTTGGGCAGTTTGTATTTGCTTGTAAATAGTTCTGGGATGTTCATATCAAGGATTGTGAGCTTGGTGAAGGAGCAGAGGTAGATACACAAATTGATTGTGTCTGTAAGAAAAGATTTAAGGTATTGGGCTAATGCATATGCAAAGGAAAAGATGGCTGAGATATCATAAAAACAATGCATTTATAATGGATTTTTATATAAGACTCTAGATTCAAATAGAGCTGAAGTCAAATCCTACCTTCACCACTGTAGGGGGATTCCTAAAGAATATTGTTATTATTATTTTGCCTTTGGAAAAGGTGGTGCTACATGCTAAGTTGCTTCAGTCATATCCAACTCTTTGCAGCCCTATGGACTGTAGCCCACCAGGCTTCTCTGTCCATGGGGATCCTCCAAGCAAAAATACTGGAGTGGTTTGCCATTTCCTCCTCCAGGTTGGAAAAGCTAGGGTGAACATCATTCTGAAAAAGTTCAGGTTAAGATATTGGATATATATTGGATTTCAGTGTTTCATCATTCTGAATAAATAAAACAGGACCAACCTCAGACAACTGTGTTGTCTGTGTGGAAAAGTGTTCAGACTGAAAACCTTCTGTTCTGGGGTATTGGTGGGGAGTGGGAGATGAGACAACATGGGAAGTGGTGGTGATGATGAGGCAATTAATACATTTCTTGGCTTTCTCCTTGACTTTTTCCCCTTTTCAGAAGTGTGTAGTAAGACCTCAATTCAGCTGGTCTTGGTGGATGAGTTAGGGAAAATTTGAATGTACCTCAACTCTTGTTAGTTCACTGAGATTGTTTGGAACAGTCACATACTTGTCTATGTAATCTTGCCCTTTTAAAGACTTAGATTCTTCTTTTGTAATGTAGAGATACTATCTAGACAAATGAGAAGGTGAATGCAAAAATTCCAGGAGCAACGCTGTGCTGATAGTTGTTACCACTATATTGCAAGTACTTATTTTGAAAGCTCGGTTGAGGAGTCACTGAACTATGGAAGTCTTCCCTGACCTTTCTGTCTCCTCCATTCCTCTTCTCAAATCTTCTTTGGAGTTTAAAATGTTTCTAGAGGACTTAGTGTTTTTTTAGCATTTACAGTTTATGTCAGTTATAGTACAAAACTTACTTACTTGTCTTTCTCACTAGCCCATGGGGTCCTGTATCCAACCACAGGCCCAGAACACAGAGCTAGTCAATAAATTTTGCTGCATGATTGGACTAAAATAAATATCCCTTAAGATGTTAATATTATATTTACTAAATGCAGTAAATATTAAGCCAAGTAATTCTCATTTTCAGATAATTTATTAGCAGCATTTGTTAACATTAATTTGTGTCTATGATTGTTAATTCTCTTAAACTCTCAAACCAGAGAGCATCATGGGAAATACTGGCCTTGCCTCACCCTGAATGGAGAGCCAAAATACAACTTTGAACATAACCCTTGGAAAATATATATTGCCCTTAAGGAATGACTAAAAACAGAACAATGACAACAAAGTAGAGCTCAAAAACCCATCCTTCAAGTGAAAACATCTGTCTAAATTTTTCAAAAGTTTGGAAGTTTAAAAATTTATGTTAGTTTAATTGAAAACCCATTAAATAAATCTGGGGAAAATCATCCTCATCTCTGGTAGAACTGCTTTCATTATCATCAACCCAAAAGCTAAAACTGTAAATTGGAAGAAAATTTCTTAAAATTCTTAATGAAAGAAGGCATTTTAAAACCGTTTTTGGCCATCATGTTCCCAAGAGCTTGGACTCTTCCTTTTTTTCTTTTTAAGAAGAGAAAAGTGAAGTTCAGGGTAGTTAACAAATATATCCAAGAAAATTTTCAGGGAGACAATTACTGTTTCAGGTTTTACATTACCTTTCCTGTTATTTATTTATTTGGCTGTGTTGGGTCTTAGTTGTAGCACATGGGATCTTTCCTTGTGGTGCACAGGCTCATTTGTGGTACATGGGCTTAGTTGCCCTGTGGCACGTGGGGTCCAATTTCCTGACCGGGGATTGAACCCACGTCCCCTGTATTGGAAGGTGGATTCTTTACCACTGGATCACCAGGGAAGTCCATACCTTTCTTAATTTAATTGAGACATTCTGGTCTGTTCTAATGTTCAGAGGCCTTCAGACACTGCAACACTTAGAGTGTTTTTAGGGTTTGCATCTTGTACCTTCAGTGGTTATCATGCTCTGTGCATGTGTGCTAAGTTACTTCAGTTGTGTCCAACTCTTTGCAACCCTATGGATGGTAGCCTGCCAGGTTCCTCTGTCCATGGGATTCTCCAGGCAAGAATACAGGAGTGGATTTCCATATCCTCCTCCAGGGAATCTTCCTGGTCCAAGGATTGAACCTAGGTCATGAATTAAAGTTAAAATGGTCTTTACAATTAGTAATTGCCATTGTATGAATTTTCTAGCATGTAACATCATGGTCCTTTCACATAGGCCCACTCTCCCTTTTGTGGCTAGTTTTCTCTGCTCCTTCCTGAGACTGGCCTCAAGCAGGAAGAAGAGGAGGGGGAACCAGTCCAATCTAGGAATGAGTTTAGATCCTATTTGAGGGCAAGGAGTCTACTGTGAACTCCAGAAGGGTCAGTGAGTTACATGAGGAATCAAAGCAGTCTGTTTTCCCACAAAACATTCTAGGAGCGAGATAACATCCACTGAAGAATAACTGATAACTGGCCTCTGTCATCTGGGGAGCCCAAAGCATTCATGGCTACTTACTCACCAAACTGTGGGCCACGCCTGTGCTGTATGTATGTCTTGTTTAAAGAATAAGAAGCCAAATTTTAGCAGGTTTGACCCTGTGACTCAAGGGGAAGCAGGGGAATGGATGAGAACATATATAAGGTTCCAAGTCTTCTCACTCAGATAATCATGGTGTGGAATGGACAGTTGAGAAGTGACAGCAGGCACCACCTTTATCTTTATGATTTTGGTTGGCCACTGTTTTGAACGAGGGGATTATAGGGAATGAGGAGGCAGTTTCTGTCCTAGCTGCTGCTTAGTCACTAAGTCACGCCCAACACTTGTGATCCCATGGACTATAGCCCACCAGGTTCCTCTACCCATGGGATTTTCATGCAAGTTTCTGTCCTAGAGGAGCTACTGAGAGCTTTGCTTCACCTGCAGAAATAAGTAGACAAAACTAGCATAGTCTAAGTGCCAAATAAAGAAATCAGGCAGGAAGTTCAAAGGAGGAAAATGTGTCTCAGGCTGAGGCAGTCAGAGAAAACTTAATGGGGAAGGATGTTGAGTTGAGACTTTGAGGAAAATGGGACTTGGGCATGAGGAGATGTGTGAGCAGGTGAATTTCATGCTGAAAGGTGTGATGGGAGTTGAGGGGCTGGAGGGGATGGTTGCCCCCTCGGGTGTAACTATAGAGAGGCAGGTACAACTTTTATCCACTGGGTTAGTTTACCTACCAACAAATCTCAAATCTGCCTCCTGGAAGGCAGGGACCCTGGGATGTTTATGAGATAAAGTAGAGTTATGGGGAGGTAGGGGTGTGTGTGTGTGTGTGTGTGTGTGTGTGTGTGTGGGCGCATGTGCATGTGCTCTATCCTGCCTAATTCTGTGACTCTATGGACTGCAGCCCGCCACCCTCCTCTGTCCATGGGATTTTCTAGGCAAGAATACTGGAGTGGGTTGCCATTTTCAACTCCAGGAGATCTTCCCCACCCAGGGATTGAATCTGAGGCTCCTGTGTTGGCAAGCAGATTCTCTATCATTGAGCCACCTGGGAAGCCCCCATGTGGGGAGGTGGGGAAAGTTAATTGAAGAAAAGAAAAAGGAAAGAGAATCATCATTCTGTGCAGGTTCACCTAAGCTACATGCGTCTTCCAGGGACGCATGTGCAGAAATGGCGGCATCGTCACCTGAGGGGGGAGGTGTTGACCCTGTGACATGAAGATGTCACCGAGGGGACATTTGTGCAGGCCCAGGTGGAGGGTTGCTGAGCCAATCCTAACCAGTTTAAGCTTGAGGTAGACAGCATTGATTCCAAGTTTCTGAAAAATACTCAGGCAAACATCTTTTTATTTATGCAGCATGAAGTTTGGAAGATATGCAAGTTTTTGTAAAAAATAACTCTAGAGTGGAGGCAGGTTATAGATGTAATGGATCTAACTGTTGAATAGACTCAATTTCACCACCTTTAGCGAGTTTTAAAAATCCTCACAATCGCTGATCAGGGAACAAGCTTTGACTTCTTGGAAGTATAGTTTCTTTTGTGAAGTATGTGTCTGACCTTGCCCGACCACCATCCCTCTGTGATGGTTAAGATGACCAGATCAAGATTCTGCCTCATCCACTGGATATTTTACTGGGCAGGATTCTGATATGAGAAGCAGTGCATTTCATTGCTTCCTTGTCCTGTGGGGTGACCTGCTTGTCCGTGCTTATAAGAAGTGACCTGATGCAGACTGGGACAGTACTGTTTTGTGAAAATTAAAGGAAGTATTTTAAGAAGGAAGAATGGTTAAGGTTTTGAGGAATATGAAGAAGTCAAGGAGAATAAGGTTAGAGAATCTAATTTTCTATGATTTATCAAGTCAGTTCAGTTGCTCAGTCGTGTCTGACTCTTTGTGACCCCATGGACTGCAGCATGCCAGGCTTCCCTATCCATCACCAACTCCTGGAGCTTGCTCTAACTCATGTCCATTGAATCGGTGATGTCATCCAACTGTCCCATCCTCTGTCGTCCTCTGGCCTTCAATCTTGCCCAGCATCAGGGTCTTTTCCAATGGGTCAGTTCTTCTCATCAGGTGGGCAAAGTATTGGAGTTTCAGCTTTAGCATCAGTCCTTCCAATGAACACCCAGGACTGATCTCCTTTAGGATGGACTGGTTTTATCTCCCTGCAGTCCAAGGGACTCTCAAGAGTCTTCTCCAACATCACAGTTCAAAAGCATCAGTTCTTCATCATTCAGCTTTCTTTACAGTCCAACTCACATCCATACATGACTACTGGAAAAACCATAGCTTTGATTAGATGGAACTTTGTTGGCAAAGTAATGTCTTTGCTTTTTAAGATGCTGTCTAGGTTGGTCATAGCTTTGCTTCTAAGGAGCAAGCTTCTTTTAATTTCATGGCTGCAGTTACCATCTGCAGTGATTTTGGAGCCCCCCAAGAATAAAGTCTCTCACTCTTTCCATTGTTTCCCTATCTATTTGCCATGAAGTGATGGGACCAGAGACCATGATCTTAGTTTTTTGACTGTTGAGTTTTAAGCCAGTATTTTCACTCTCCTCTTTCACTTTCATCAAGGGAATTTTTAGTTCCTCTTCACTTTCTGCCATAAGGGTGGTGTTATCTGCATATCTGAGGTTATTGATATTTCTCCTGGCAATCTTGATTCTAGCTTGTGCTTCATCCAGCCTGGCATTTAGCATGATGTACTCTGCATATAAGTTAAGTAAGCAGGGTGACAATATACAGCCTTGACGTACTCCTTTCCCGATCTGGAACCAGTGTATTGTTCCATGTCCAGTTCTAACTGTTGCTTCCTGACCTGCACACAGATTTCTCAGTAGGCAGGTCAGGTGGTCTGGTATTCCCATCTCTTGAAGAATTTTCCACAGTTTGTTGTGATCCACACAGTCAAAGGCTTTGGCATAGTCAATAAAGCAGAAGTAGATGTTTTTCTGGAACTCTCTTGCTTTTTCTATGATCCAACGGATGTTGGCAATTTGCTCTCTCGTTCCTCTGCCTTTACTAAGTCCAGTTTGAACATCTGAAAGTTCACGGTTCATGTACTGTTGAAGCCTGGCTTGGAGATTTTGAGTATTACTTTGCTAGCTTGTGAGATGAGTGCAATTGTGCAGTAGTTTGAACATTCTTTGGCATTGCCCTTCTTTGGGATTGGAGTGGAAACTGACCTTTTCCAGTCCTGTGGCCACTGTTGAGTTTTCCTGGCATATAAGTGCAGCACTTTCATGGCATCGTCTTTTAGGATTTGAAATAGCTCATCTGGAATTCCATTACCTCGCTAGCTTTGTTCATAGTGATGTTTCCTAAGGCCCATTTGACTTCTCATTCCAGGATGTCTGGCTCTAGGTGAGTGATCACACCATGGTGGTTATCTGGCTCATGAAGATCTTTTTTGTGTGGTTCTTCGGTGTATTCTTGCCACCTCTTCTCAATGTGTTCTGCTTCTGTTTGGTCTGTACGATTTCTGTCCTTTATTGTGCCCATCTTTGCATGAAATGCTCTCTTGGTATCTCTACTTTTCTTGAAGAGATCTCTACTCTTCCCCATTCATTTGTTTTACTCTATTTCTTTGCATTGATTGCTGAGGAAGGCTTTCTTATCTGTTCTTGCTATTCTTTGGAACTCTGCATTCAAATGGGCATATCTTTCCTTTTCTCCTTTGCCTTTAGCTTCTCTCCTTTTCTTAGCTATTTGTAAGTCCTCGTCAGACAACCATTTTGCCTTTTTGCATTTCTTTTTCTTGGGGATGGTCTTGAGCATAGCCTCCTGTACAATGTCAAGAACCTCTGTCCATAGTTCTTCAGACACTGTGTCTATCAGATCTAATCCCTTGAATCTATTTGTCACTTCCACTGGATAATCAGTAGGGATTTGATTTACATCATACCTGAATGGTCTAATGGTTTTCCCTACTTTATTTATCAAGTTCAATTAAGTTCAGTTCAGTCATTCAGTCGTGTCTGACTCTTTGCAACCCCATGAACCACAGCATGCCAGGCCTCCCTCTCCATCACCAACTCCCGGAGTCCACCCAAACCCATGTCCATCGAGTCGGTGATGCCATCCAACGATCTCATCCTCTGTCATCCCCTTCTCCTCCTGCCCTCAATCTTTCCCAGCCTCAGGGTCTTTTCCAATGAGTCAGCTCTTCACATCAGGTGGCCAAAGTATTGGAATTTCAGCTTCAACACCAGTCCTTCCAATGAACACCCAGGACTGATCTCCTTTAGGATGGACTGGTTGGATCTCCTTGCAGTCCAAGGGACTCTCAAGAGTCTTCTCCAACACCACAGGTCAAAAGCATCAATTCTTCGGCACTCAACTTTCTTTATAGTCCAACTCTCACATCCATATATGACCACTGGAAAAACCATAGCCTTGACTAGACAGACCTTTGTTAGCAAAGTAATGTCTCTGCTTTTTAATATGCTGTCTAGGTTAGCCATAACTTTTCTTCCAGTGAGTAAGTGTCTTTTAATTTCGTGGCTGCAATCACCATCTGCAGTGATTTTGGAGCCCAGAAAAATAAAGTCAGCCACTGTTTCCACTGTTTCCCCATCTATTTGCCATGAAGTAATGGGACCGGATGTCATGATCTTAGTTTTCTGAATGTTGAGGTTTAAGCCAACTTTTTCATTCTCCTCTTTCACTTTCATCAAGAGGCTCTTTAGTTCTTCTTCACTTTCTGCCATAAGGGTGGTGTCATCTGCATATCTGAGGTTATCAAGTAGAACAACATATTGATTTCTTTGGGGATTAAGGGGATGTAGGTAATGTGAGTCACACATTGCCAGGTCTCCTGCATAAGCTTGAGCAAACTTTCCTATGATCCCTATATGTAGTATTAAAATACTCCACTGTTATCCACATGTTAAAAATTAAACTCAGCTTTGATTTACCCTCCTGTAAGATACATATGTTTGGTGCATGTTTTCTGTAGGCTTTTATTATGTTCAAAAGTTGCTGTAGCCTGTTATTAAAATTAACTGGTTTATTTCAACATGAGGCAGAAGGGTTTGACTGATGTTAACATTCTGAGAAAAATTTATGGAAAACAGTTTTTAATTTGAAACATCGGCGCAGCTGGTGCTAATTGTGAATCTCCTAGTAAAGCTCATATATATTTTGTAGGAAAATTAGGACCCGTTTGATCTGGAAGTTTAGGCAAGTCCAGTAATAAACTAATGGGAAGAAAGGATGCTTTGAATTGGGAAGTAAAAGAAGAGTGAAATGAACAGGTTTTTTCTTTTTCTTTTTTTTTGCAAAATATGTAATTGTAACAAAAATTTTAAAGAAAAAGTGATAAATAAATTCCATACTTTCATAGCAATTGTTTTTGTATTTTGAAAGTGTTTTACTCCCGCCTTGCCAAGTTTCTGTCCATAATGCGTTTTTGAAAACATTGTCGTAGTATAGATAGGGCATGTAAAATTGAATAGACTGTGTTTTAACTTATGATGTGCTTGACATATGTTGGTATTTCTATTTGGTCTCCATAATTAACTTTTAAAATTGTTTTGTAATATTTCTGGTAGGGGTTTCCTCTCAGTTTCTGCATCTGGCCAGTGACTTCCGTTTTTCTCTTTGGTTGTCATCTCTCAGCTCAGGGGCAGAGTCATGTGAAGTTTTGGTTTAGAATCGTCATAGTAGTCACTTGTACTTGATTTCTGCCAGTGATATGCTGTCATTGGGCATCTCACACCACCCTCAGGCTGGGGGTTGGGGACCATGAAGGAGGAGAAATAGGACCAGAGTGTGGGGGAGAGAGAGAACTCACAGGAGGAGGGAGAGATATCATGGCCGTGAAGATGAGTTCCTTTCTCATCCTCGCCTTGCAACTTTCTTCTCTTGACTTTCTCTTTTTGCCCACATTCAAGCTCTGTCTGTACTCATCATTGCTTGTCCTCTCACTTGTTCTCGTTCCTTCTTCACCTCTCTTCATGTCTCTCCCCTCAAGCTTGATGTAGTTCAGAGATTCTCAACCCCAACAATGCCTACTTTTTAAATACATTTTAAAATTTCTCTTTTATTATTTTAAAATAAAATTTGTAGGTTATATAAGCTCAATATGCATAATTTAAAAAATAGGGTGCTCTAATTATAATATAGAGAATAAAAGGAAATCAGCTTAAAAGAAAATGATGCACACTTTCAAATGCTCAGGCCCAGCTGTACTAGAAGTGTTTATGAAGGAGACAGATGCTTGCACTTACAGATAATGAATACGCTTGGTTTTAACAGAAATAGCATTCAACTGGGTATTGTTGGCTTCCCCATATTTGATAGTGTACATAAGGAGTAGAGAAACATATCTGCTTATCAAGTATCTCCAGCTCCTGCTTGTTAAATGTCAATATACCCCCTAATCACTGTGATGATCAAAACTTCCCCAGTTAAGTTTAAAACCGTCTTTAAGGTATGGTACCATTTCCATTGAAAATCACTCTTGTAGTGAAAGGAGAAGTGAATTCTGAGCTTCAGTACCTAGACCTAAGTCCCATCTTTCCCTACCTGTCTCTGAGTGAACAGGATCAGTGGGTTTTTCATAACTGCTGGCTCTGGCTGATGGGTCTCTGGAAGAGGCTGCTCCAGTGGGAGTCGGTCCCGTAGGGAGACCCTCCTCCCTGATTTTTATAACAGGAACCACAGTATTCTTAGCCTGGCATGCCTGTATCACCACTTCTTTTAGAAAATGAGCCTTGTCTTCCCTTCAGTCAGAAGGTTCTGGAATCTGCCCCAGAATCTCGGGTTCATAGTGCAGTAGAGGATTCCAAATATAGCACATTGACCTCTGAGTTACATGGTGGACATGGTACCCGGCCTGGCTCAATCAGAGTGCTTCTCTGGGATCTTTCACATCAAAATTGATGGAGAGGAACTTTCTTTGTCTTGGGCGTACTGTTGAAGTCCAGAAGCTTCTAGAAGTTGTAGTTTAAGCTTGTGGACAAAGCTGGCATGTGGAAGCAGAAATGGAGACATTGATTTCTGATAGCAATCTTTGAGGTTGAGCAGTGTCCCTGCTCTTTCCCTTCCTTGCCTACAGTAGTTTGAATTGTGTCTCTGAGATGGGAAACCTGGCTGACCCAACTGTATTTCCAAGCAGTCCTATCCTTATCCAGGGCTGCAGTGTGATGAAATTCTTCTAGAACTGCACTGTTCCATATGATAGCCACTGATGCGACTTAGCAGCAGCAGCAGGCTTATGTAACTTTTTTAAGGGTCTACCCTGATGGCTCAGTGGTAAAGAATCCACCTGCCAATGCAGGAGATGTGGGTTTGTTCCCTGGATTGGGAAGATCCCCTGGAGAAGGGAACAGCTACCCACTCCAGTATTGCCTAGAGAACCCCCATGGACAGAGCAGCCTAGCAGGCTATAAATATAGTCTGTGGGGTCGCAGAGTCAAGACACGACTGAGCAACTTTTACTTACTTTTAGAGCAGTTTGAAGTCACAAAAGAATTGAGAAGGTACGCAGATTTTCCATATACCTCCTGCAATGGGAATATATGGGAATATGTGTGTTTGTTTTCTTACATGGCAGGACAGCTCAGGTCTAGAATACCGAATATGTGTGTTTGTTTTCTTAAATGGCAGGACAGCTCAGGTCTAGAATACCTACTCCCAATCCTTTCCAGCCCCATCAACTTCCCTAGGAATTCAGTCAACAGGTCAATTTTGTAGACTCATATGTACAGTTCCCAGATGCCATTTATGGCTTTTGTTTCTGTATTGTTGTGTGAATTTGCACCGTCACATTGAATGGATTTTGAAGAACACACACAGGCTCAGCTTCTAGTACCTCACCAACACCTCAGTTCACAGTGATCAGCAGGGCCATGGTTTAACAATCCCAGCTAATGACACACTGCTGGTTTCCAGCCAGTAGTTGGTGATATTCTTTCTATAAGAAGAAAGAAGCCTATAATCTCTGCCCTTCATGCCACTGGCATTTATTACTGCTTTTCAAAAAAGCAGTGACACAGATTAAGGAATCCAAGCTGCAGGTGCAGTCTCCACCATGTTTTAGTGAGATGTTGATGGAACAAGAGATTTTAAGGCTGTCAGCACCTCCAGTTTAGTCATTGAAAGTAATTGTGGGGTTCATGAGCATCAGAGATCCCTAAATTATAGTTTCACACCTCTCACAAATTAGGTCCCAATTAGCCCCTGAGAGGTTTGGTGGTAATTGAGAGAGGTGAATAGGCACATGTGTGTCTGTACAGACACACACACACACACACACACACACACACTCTCTCACACTCTTACACACATAGATATACAAATGTGTGTGATGTGTGTGTGTATATTCCAAAATGTTTCTCATCCCTAGAAACTGATTGAGGTCCTATGAGCATGTATGGTCTAGATTCTGAGAAATTCACTTGTTTAGAGAATTATTATTACCTTTACTGGGGCCTCAGAGTTAGGCAGAGTGAACTGATCAACATATTTTTGGATGTTTAGGGGCTCCTGAGTGAGTGTAATAGTCACTACCAGATATCTTAACTGCAGGACTCCCCAGGGCTACCAGTCTAGTAAAAAAAGGGAAAATTCTGGAAGATTTTGTTGAAGAATCACAGTGCATTGAGAAGAACATGGAATATTAAGTTACAAGACCTGAATGTGAGTCCTAGAAGCCATCATTTACTAGCTACTGTGAGTTCAGGGAAGTTGGCTAGTATAGTTTCCTAACCTATAAAATAATAATGGTGTTAATAATAATAAAAATAATAATCCCCAACTTGCATGGTTGTTTTGAGGATTTAAGATGCCATTTGTAAAAGCAATTTCATTAATAGAAATATTACTTTATAAATATTACTTAACTTCCTGGTTAATAAATGCTTTGGCTGGAATTCCCTGGTAGCTCAGCTGGTAAAGAATCTGCCTGCAATGCAGGAGACCCTGGTTCAATTCCTGGGCCAGTAAGATTCATTGGAAAATGGACAGGCACCCACTCCAGTATTCTTGGGCTTCCCTTGTGGCTCAGCTGGTAAAGAATCTGCAATGCAGTAGACCTAGGTTCAATCCCTGGGTTGGTAAGATCTCCTGGAGAAGAGAAAGGCTACCCACTCCAGTATTCTGGCCTGGAGAATTCCATGGACTGTATAGTTCATGGGGTTGCAAAGAGTTGGACATGACTGAATGACTTTAAATTTTCACTTTCATAGGGAATTGATAGTTAGAGTGGCAATTTTCCAAAACATGAACACAATCAAGTACATTAATAGTAAAGTTCCACTAAGTACTTAATGTCTTTGGATTTTTCTGTAGGCATGTTAGGGTTTTGGCATGTGCTATAATTCTAAATTGCCATGCCAATTACACCAGAAGATATGGGAAAATAGGATGACCGCTTAACCTTGGGACAAACAGAGACCTTTCTGTATAGTGTTTTAAAACGGACCCCTACTTTCTATGATCTTCATAGATGTTCTAATGATGTTCTAATGATAATTCTTAACTAAGACCTAGTATCAAAATTCTGCTTAGCAGATTCCAATAATAATTGCTGTGTCAGGCTAGACCATAGAGACTGGTCTGTGTTGAACGATAGGGGAGAATGAGGCCTGGGATTTGGCTCAAGGTTGCTTTTGCTTGACTTTTTCTCCTGCAGTGGCTTATTAGCAGTTTGAAGGATGCACATGTATAGGAACTGAATGGATACTGGTCTCATTGCTTCCTGTGTATTTCAGGGAGTTGGCCCACAGTTTGGTCTTGGCCAACTTTGAAAAGTAGAAAGTCTACCAGCCTGGAAAAGAACAGAATCAACTAACCCTGGCATCCAGAAATATCTTATTTGGGTATACAGTGCAAAAATTTGCCCCAACTCAGCAAGCAGAGTCTCCAAGGTCCAGGTTCTTGCTAGGCTAGCGCTGTGACAACATATCCTAGGCCAGGCCATGGTCTGTCTCATCCTTATAGGAATAGTCCTTTCAAAGGCTGCCTCTGTGGACTTAGCATGTCTAAAATACATGTCTGGGTTCAGGGTGCTTTACACTCTGTTGTCCAGATGAGACAGAGAGAAACAGCACTAAACACAGATTAGGGAGTCACTTCTTTGGATTTCCACTGTCCTTTTCCAGTGATTCTGTTTTAAAGTTTTAATTCCCCTTGAGAGGGCATCAACATGTTACTGTGAATTAGTTTTCACTTGTTCTATGAGATTTCTCCCATAACAAGAACAAGGCAGTAATAAACACCCTGGGTCCCTGTGGGATGAAATGAGGTTTAGAAAGGAGGACATTCCCCTCTAGATAGCTTGTCGGCCTTTCAGGAAGGAGGGTTGGTTTATATGTGTTCCCAGGTTGGGTTTATATATGTGCCAGGTTTGTCAAAAGTGAATCAGGAATTCCTACTATACTCTATTTTTCATCAAATGGCTATTACCACTGAGTATTGCTCCTTTCAAAGTGAGTTGGCAACTGGGACAGTGACTAGAAGAACTATTAGTCAGAGAACTTCAGAGAAATGTATAAATCCACTCTGAATATTCATTCGAAGGGCTGATGCTGTAGCTGAAGCTCCAATACTTTGGCCACCTCATGCAAAGAGCCAACTCACTGGAAAAGACCTTGATGCTGGGGAAGATTGAAGGCAGGAGAAGGTGATGACAGAGGACAAGATGGTTGGATGGCATCACTGACTCATTGGACATGAGGTTGAGCAAGCTCCAGGAGATGGTTAAGGACAGGGAAGCCTGTTGTGCTGCAGTCCATGGGGTCACAAAGAATTGGACATGACTGAGTGACTGAACAACAAATAAATCCACTCTATCCACCCACCTATTTATCTTTTCATCCATTTATCTATGCCTTTACCCATAGGTTCAATCTACCAAATTAGTCATTTCACGAATGTTTATCAAGTACTTGTTCTGTGCAGGACACTGGTTAATGCTATGAAGGAGACAGTCAGTTAGGTATGGTCCCCACCATCAACAGATTTGTTAAGGGAGATAAAACATATGCATATTAAACTTAAATAATTGGTGAACATTTATTTGTAACCCAGTGCACATGAAACATATCATGCATATATTAAAAAGTCGAGGAAGACACTTTCTGCTTTCAAAAAGCTTACACTGTGTGACTGCATTAGTCAAATGCCAAAATACTTATGATAAAAGTCATATTATGATACACGATATGAAAGAGGCACAAAGAAAGTGTCTTGGAAATGAGAGAGGGAAGGTCATGTAATTAATTGAGTGGGCTGAGGGGACAGGGAAGTAAAACTCATGAAGAAAGTGTATGTGAGCTGGGACCTGAAAGATGGACTGGGTTAGAAGAGATGGAAGCAGGGAATCATGAGGCGCATTTAAGAAAGAGTGAGATACCCAGTCTCAGCGAAGTGTAAAATAAATGTAGCGGGGAGTAGTGGTGTGGGGAAGCTTTGGAGTCAATAGGGAACCACTGAAGGTTGTTCAGTGGGTGAGTGGTGTGAGAGAGGGGCTTTGAACCGGGAAGATTAACTGGCAGCAGTTTACAAAAATGGGTTAGAAGAGACAGACAGAAGGTGGGGAGGTCCTTCTGGAAAGCAATTAAAGTAGTCGCCGGGGGAGTTGATGAATGCTTAAACTGAAGTGCAGTAAGAAGCAATTTTAGATTTAGGAACCTTGCAGAGTCTACTAATTATGTAATACATTTCAATAATAATCTTTAAAAGAATAGCAAATATTTATCGAGCCCTTTTTATATGTCAGACAGGGTGCTAAATGTGTTTTCTTGGTTAATTTTCACAACATCACATTATGATAGGACTTTCACTGTCTGTATGTTACTGAAGAGGAAACGATATTTTCTAGAGGCTAAGTCACTGGCTGAGGTCACTTAGCTTTAAATAGCAGAGCCTAGATTGGAATCGCTGTCAGCGGCCTACACAGCTCCAAACAAGCAGGCCACTTGGTTTCCCCTGGTTACAGCCCAACAAGGCCTTTGCAGAGCCTTTATGCATATGATTTTATGCTTTAAACCAGAATAATAATGACCTGATACTAAATAAAGATAAGATCAATGTCATGTTCCATGTTAAATGAATATGTAAGATAATGGGTGCTGTATTGTTGATTTCCTTTTCTGTTCCCTGTTTGTAAAACTTGTCAGATTCATTCTTCTTTGCAGTTTCATCAAGATGCTTATGGTGCTTTCCTGGTGACTCAGACGATAAAGAATCTACCTGCAGTGCAGGAGACCTGGGTTTGATCTCTGGAGAGATCTCCTGGAGAAGGAAATGACAACCCAGTCCAAAATTCTTACCTGGGAAATTCCAGACAGAGGAGCCTGGTGGGCTACAGTCCATGGGGTCACAAAGAGTCAGATGAGACTGTGCAACTAACACACACACACACACACACACGCACACACACACACACACACACACGACACTTGTGACTTTAAACTATGTTGTGGATAATAAGAATGTTAAGAAATTGTCTCCCCTGTCCAGATCCCTGGTCGTTGTCCAGGATTCGATGCTTTTATCACCCTGAAGAATCCCCACAGCACAACCACCCTGGAGCCAGACTGCCCAGGCTTGCTCTCTGGCTCTGTCAATGATTAGCTGTGTACTCTTGGACAAGTTGTTCCACTCCTGTGTGCCTCAGTTTCCTCACTACAGTTTCCTCATTACCCCTTTACAGAGTAGTAGAGAGGATTATATGAGGTATCTAGCAAGCCCTTTGAGCTCAAAGTAAGGGCTGTATAGGATAGTTGTTGTCACATCACTTGGGAATCACTCATTCCTGTGCCCCCCAATGCCTCCGTTTCCTATCCTTACCTCTCCAATCTACCTCCATCAACTCGTACACCCAGGTCCCAGTAACTTTTCTGTTGTTAAATATCATGAGAGCCAGGTTCAAAGGCATCTTCCTTCACCTTTCCCAAGGTTTTACAGTTAATATAGGAGGCAGTCACTTTTAATTGGCAACAGTCTGGACACTGGAGTCAGATAGAGTTGGTTCAAATCCTGGTTTTCTCATTTGCTCACTATATAACTTTGGATGAGTTGCTCATCTTCCCTTTATTTATTAAAGTTGTGCTAGTTGCTGTAACTGATAAACTTTCAAAGCATAGACCAGGTCCAGTATAAGCTTATTCTAGAAGGTAAAAAAGTCAGGCGCTCCTGAGAAGCGAGGTGATGCTGGCACCCAGCTTTTCCCTCTTCAGGAGGTGATTTCCAAAGCTGCTGTGGAGTAGAGCATGGGGGGTTCTGTGTGGAGGTTTGCAGGGCCAGGAAGTAGAGCTGTCTGTATCACTGTGGCTCAGATTTCATTGTCTAGGATTTAGTCACTTGGCCTCATAGGAGCCTGGGAAAACTTATCTGTTAGTGTAGGCATAACAATGCTGCTTCACATGCCACTCCGAACTCTGTGACTTGCTAAAACAGCCTGCGCTTCTTGAGGCACTCATGGGTTTGCAGTTGGCTGCAGCCTGGCTGACCTGGGCTGGGCTTGTCTGGGCGGCTTGGGCTCAGGTACACTCGCTACATGTTCATGCTGGGTGTCCAGGCTTAAAGAGCACCTGCCATCTGGAGGAACCTCATCTCATGGTGATGGCAAAAACATAGGAGGTGTATTCATTTTTTAGGGCTATCTTAGCAAAGTACCACAAATTGGGTGGTGTAAAATAGCTGAAATGTATTCACTCGTAGTTCTGGCGACTGGAAGTACAAAATCAAGGTGTCTGCAGGGCTAGGTTCCCTCTGAAGGCTCTAGGAAAGAATCCTTCCCTGCCTCTTCCAGCTTCTGATGACTCCAAGTATTCCTTAACTTGTAGCAACATAACTCCAACCTGTGCCTTTATTTTCTATGGCCTTCCTCTCTGTGTCTTTTCTGTTTCTTATAAGGATACTCTCCTTGGATTTCAAGTCTACCATATTTTACTATGATCCCATCTCAATCCTTAATTATATCTACAAAGACCCAATTTCCGTATAAGGTCACATTCTGAGGTTCTAGATGAACATGAACTGGGGGGAGAGGGACACTCTTCAACTCACTACAGGAGTTCAAGACCAAACAGCCACATCACTTCTCATGTTAGCCAAAGCCGTCAACATGGCTAAACCCAACCCCACCGCTAGGGGGAGCAGTTCAAATAGTGTTGACAGGGGGAGAAAAAGAAGTGAGCCAACAATTTAATCTACTTGAAAAGCATAGTCTGCCCTGGGTCTAGAAGAAGAGATTGTCTGGTGATCCTGTAACACTTTTTAACTCTCTGTATCCTCATCTGTAGTTTATTGAGAAGCACATGGGTGGTGTGATGTTTAAATACATGTAAGTTGCTTAGCACAATATGTGGCACATATCAAGCACTAAATTAATATTAATTGTTATTGTCCTTATAGAACTCCCATTCCTTTTCTCCCATCTGCTGCATGTTTCTTTATCATTTCTTATATCCCTCCCCACTTTTGCTAATTTCCACCAGCAAAGTAATTGCCATTTTGTATAATTCACATAAACCAGAAAAGAAATTCTCCTGGTGGTGAATCCTGTTATATTAGAATTTGGAATGAAAGAGTCTCAGTTATCAGGGGAGATAACACATAGGACATTCAGTGTGAAGATAGTGCGTAATGGTGGGCAGTAAACAAGGCAGACCTGTGCTTTGACCTCCTGGAAGGGAGGCTGCTGTGGGAGGAAGGTTTGGATGAGGCTTTCACAAAAGCAGTGGGAGTGGGACAGGACCATTACCTTTGCAGAGCAGAAATGAACCAGCTCAGTTTTTGAAGCAAAGGCAAAAGCGGATCAGGTCAAGACAACACTGCAAAGGATGCTGCGTCATCACCCAGCGTGGCCTCTTGGCCGAGAGATAAGAACGGGTTCCCCGGGAGCAATTGCACTCTGTTTGGAATATGAGCTGTTCTATGCTAATGAGTCATATTGTATCATTTCCGGGAGTTGATGCCAGAGAAGGGACTGTTGTCGCATGCAGCCTTTTTATAAAAACTGTTTATTTGGTGGAGTCTTTATGTTTAACTTTTGTACCAAAATAATTGCTGAATGATGACTCACTTCCAACCTGCATGGCATGCACGGACGCAGCTAATGTGACAGGCTGTTGACGTTCACTCTTTGCATTTTAAGGAGCTAGTGTGCTGCTTCTGTTAAGGTCTCAGGGTTTCCTAAGATTTCTGGGAGTGCAGCATTGCAAGCTTCACCCTAGGCAGGGTGTAATGGGACAGGGTGTGACCTTCAAAGGACTGTGTGGACAGTTGGAGCACTCAGGAAACGCAAACACTGCCAGTGGACTCAGGGACTCCCTTTGTGTCTGTTAGCTGTGGATGATCTTTGTGATCTTGAAAACTTTAGAAATCAATGGTTTCCATTAGTTGTTGACTACAAATTTCTGATGGTTTAAATGTAAACTTCTATGTGAAAATACATGTGATTAGTAAAATGGGTTCCCCTGCAAAGCCAGGAGCCAACTTTACTTTGTTCAACACACCACTGTGCAAAGCAGCACACTCTTCTGGCTAAGAGAAGTAGGTGTGGGTCAGGAAGCTCGAGTCCTTGGCTGAAGATTGAGAGGAGCTCCTAGACTCAGAGAGGGATGTGGTCTTGCCCAACAGAGGGCAGAGCGGTTGGGGGCCCTCCCAGGAAGTGTTGCATACAGGTCATCTGGAGAGTGAGGGATCATCCCCCTTCTCCCATTGACCTCTGGCTCCAGGGGATGACTGCATGCTTCTTGGTCTCCTCTGTACTGTTCATGAGCACATGGAAGTGTGCATTCATAAGTTTGTGTGTGTATGTGGCAGGGAGTGGGGAGAAGGCGGGACACCAAGACAAAGATGTCAGTGCTTCAGACTCACCCCTGTGCTCTGCCACTGTGCAAACAGCATCCAAATGCATACATCTGGGTTGTCACTCAGGCCTCACTACATGGGCTCCTCACAGTCCACGGTCTTCATTAGCGTATGGGGTGGACACTCTCTATTGCCGACCAAAAAAGAGCCATTTCCTTTTTCAACCCCTTTCTTTCCTATTAACAGAAACTGATTTATTCAGGGAGCAGGTGGAATAGCAGGTTGATCTTGGGGAACATGGTCCCTTTGTCATCATATAGGATAAAACATTGAAATCAGTTAAGGGAATTTTGTTTCTTTTGGTTAGTAAATTTGGTCTAAATATTTCCATATAACCAAGTTTTGATGAACTAGATGTTAAGTGGAAGTCTGCAGTGAATGTCCTTCTTTGATAGGGTGGGTGTGAAGAAGAAAAAGCTTCATGAGATGAAGCCTTTCAATCTTTTCTTCTCTTCCTACATGGAACATGGATGTGATGCTTGGAGGCTTAGTAGCCTTATTGCAACCATGAGGTTAACAAAAAAGGAGCACACTAAAGAAGTTCGAGTAAAAAGACAAACAGAACTTTCCTTGGTTTGTTTACCTCTAGATTTTTTTTATTATTAGGTAAGGAAAGTGTCTCCCCACCTGAATAAATGTAATCCACTGTTACTCTGTTTTTCTGATCCTTGTAGCCAAACACTTTGGCTTGATTTCACTATTGGCTATTTTTTTCCCTAAGCTCTGCAAAATGAGAAACTGTCCCAATGCAGGCAACAGGTGACAGTATTAGGGAAGAGAAGAAGGTGGTTCAGCCAAATGGTGGTCTCCTGTAGCTCACCAAAATCTCGAGGTGCTACTCTCTGATTACAGTACTTTGGTGACAGATGTGACACTAAGTATGTATAAGTGCATTGTGCTGAGTGGGGCTTTAGATTGGTGACAAGTAAAGGCTCCCTTAGAAAGGGAGCCTAGAAGTAACTCTCTTATTGGAAAAGTGGGAGAGGGGAGAAGAATCAGAGGAAACAGAGGAGAAGATGTGGTTATAAAGGAGATAAAAAGTTCTCATACTCTCAGCCTCCTTTTACCCTTCTGTTGGTTTCATATTAAATGTGGTCAGCTGCTGATGGGGTAGTGAGACTGGAAAGCCAGGGGTGACCCAGAGCAGAGAACCCTTAGTCCCTAGGGCTGATCATGAATATCAGGGGAGATACTTCAGCAGATTGTGGCAGGACTTCCCATATTTAGTGACAGAATGTATAAGATCATGGTGACATGGGAGAAGGGCTGCCTGCTAGCCTTATATACCACCCACAGAATTAGTATTGTTACATATTATTTTATGTATGTGTAAACCTACATAACACTAGCAACAATGCTGTTATTCACGGATTGGACCCAGATGCCTTGAATGATCAGGCAGTTTATGTAAATAAGAGAAACACATGCCTCATTTAAGAGGAGCAGAGGTTACTAACCTCTAGCCCAGTATTGCCAGAACTTATAAGTTTTCCGGAGGACCTGAAGAAAATACTGATTTTTATATAATTCCTCTAATTTTAAAAGTTGGCAGTGAAGTCCAGCTTTTAAAAATGCTGTGCCATTAAGCAACTAGTAGGGTTCCTCGTTGGTGGGTCACCAGTGTACAACCTTGGTGCCATATAGTAACTCTCCAAAGTTGTTGTTATGTAGTCATTAGTTGTGACTCTTTGGTGACCCCATAGGCCAGAGCCCACCAGACTCCTCTGTCCATGGGATTTCTCATACAAGAATACTGGCGTGGTTGCCATTTCCTTCTTCAGGGGATCTTCCTGACCCAGGGATTGGCATTGGCAGGTTTCCTGCATTGGCAGGTGGATTCTGTACCACTGTGCCACCAGGGAAACCCAACAAGGTACTTGTTTTGAAAAAATTTTTCTTATTGAAGTATAGTTGACTTACAATGTTAATTTCTACTGTATAACAAAGCTAGTCAGTTATATATGCACATATGTCCTTTTTCATATTCTTTTCCATTATGGCTTATCACAGGATGTTGAATATAGCTCCCTGTGCTATATAGTAGGACCTTGCTGTTTACTCACCCTATGTATAATTCTTTGCATCTGCTAATCCTGAACTCCCAGTCTGTCCCTCCCCATTTCTCCCTCCTGCTTGGCAACCACAGATCTGTTCTCTATGTCTGTGAATCTGTTTCTGTTTCATAGATAAACTCATTTGTGTCATATTTTAGATTCCATATATAAGTGATATCATATGGTATTTGTCTACTTTACTTAGTGTGATAATCTCTGAGTAATACTCCATCACACACACATACCACATCTTTATCTGTTGATGGACATTTAGGTTGTTTCTGTGTATTGGCCATTGTGAGCAGTGTTGCTATGAACACAGGAGTGTGTATATCTTTTTGAATTATAGTTTTGTCAGGATATATGCCCAGGAGTGGAATTGCTGGATCACGTGGCAACTCTGTTTTTAACTTTTTGCGGAACCTCTATACTGTTTTCCATAGTGGTTACACCAATTTACATTGCCACCAACAGTGTAGGAGGGTTCTCTTTTCTCCACATCCTCTCTAGCATTTATTGTTTGTAGATTTTTTGGTGATGGCCATTCTGACTGGTGTGAGGTGATACCACATTGTAGTTTTGATTTGCGCTTTTCTCTAATAATTAGCAGTGTTGAACATCTTTTTCATGTGCCTACTGGCCTGCTGCATGTCTTTTTGTCTCTATTACTGTTGATGGAAATAGGCTGACGGGTACTGGAAGGAATGGGATACAGACCCAGAGAGGACAGGTGAGAGAGAGGTGGGGAAGTTCTGCATAATAAAGCTATTTTCAATTAACAAATAAAAATTGGAATCCAGAAATTTACATATTGAGAACAAATCAGGCCTTCTTAAAATACCTTTTGATGGAAGACTTGGTATTCATAGACAGTGTGGACAAGTATGTAAAAGAATCATAAAATCTCTGTGATTACATGATAACAAGGGCCTGATATAAAAAAATGGACATCTCAATGAAGATGATGCAAAATAAGGAAGATATAAACAGGTGGAAGAGGACTAAACAGGATGGGGAGTGTCCTGTTATCCATAATATTTGAGTTATCCCAGTTCTTTAGAAAGAGAATGTTGATGTCAGAATGCCTTTAGAGTCTACGTAGAGTCCCTCATCTGTCCACGTAGGAGGGCCTGCTTTCTCTGTCTTAGGCTTTTTTGGAGACAAATGAAGCAAGTGGAGAAAGGGGACTTATTACAGGTTTCTGAGGGTATTTGGAGGAGAGCAGACTTGGTGAAAGGGGGGCTTTTAAATACTGCGGTAGTCTCTGGTTACATCCCACCCCTAACCAATAATCCTAGGGAATTTCAGCAACTTCTTTCACTTGTGATATAATCTTTTAAATGTTGTCTTGACTCAGTTTTGAGGCCCTGGCTAGAGGCCAGTCAGTTCATCTTCTTAGACAGGAGGTTAAGTCCACACTCTTAACTATTTCCCTTATTGGGCTCACAGTCTGAGCCCTAATCACCCCATGGCCAGGTACCAGGCAACCAGGGACAGTCCCTGTGCCCCAGAGCCCGCTGAAATTATTCAAACTAGCTAATCCTGTTTACCCTGCCTCACCTGCTCTTTCCTGCAGAAGCCATAATGAAGGCTCTTGCCCACTCTTCCCTGCTCTTCCTCGACCTAGTGATTGACCTTTGTGCTTTACCCGAAGGCCCCCTCTAGCCTGATGTGTGCTCCCACTCTTGGGATCTGTGAGTATGAAAAGCTATCTTTTCCCTGGCTGTCACCTCTTGACCTGTTGGCCTTACCATACCTAAACAAAACATATCAAAAGAGGTATATTGATCGTCCGACTGCATCTTGCCTCTGGGATAGTGGCTTTGTAAGTTTTAGGCCAAAGGGTAGCAAAAAAAGAAAAGATCACCTTGACTGTGGGTATCATGCAACTTTGCTTGCCCGTGCCATTCTGGATGGATCCTAGGTTACCAGGGAGGAGGTGTGGATTGGGTACTTTGGTTGGAGTGGGAGAACTTTGTCCTTCAGAACTCACTTTCAGTTTTTATGTGGGAAATATAATAGTTGGTTTCAAGATTTTTTTAAAGTAGGGTTTTTCCCCTCTTGATGGACTTTATTAAAGATACATTAGTACAGGGGCTTCTCTGGTGTTACAATGATTGAAAATCTACCTCCCAGTGCAGCAGACACTGGTTCCATACCTGATCAGGGAACTAAGATCCTACACACCGTGGGGCAAGTAAGCCTGAGAACTTCAGCTAGAGAGGTCTGGGCGCCACAGCTAGAGAAAAGCCAGTGTGTTGCAATGAAGAGCCTGCAAGCCCAACACAGTGGATAAAAAAAAGGATACATTAGTACAAGAACCAGTATCAACCATTGTATTATGTTAATGTATTTCTTTCTTGACCTTTACTATGCATTACTTTTTTAAAAAATTATTTATTTTTGGCTGTGCTGGGTCTTCATTGTTGCCTGTGGGCTTTCTCTAGTTGCAGTGAGTGGCGCTATTCTCTAGTTATGATGAGCGGTGCTATTCTCTAGTTGCAGTGCACGGGCTTCTCCTTGTGGTGGCTTCTCTTGTTGTTGAGCGCTGGTTCAGTAGTTGTGGTGCACAGGCTTTAGTTGCTTGAGGCATGTGAGGTCTTCCCTGATCAGGGATCAAATGTCTCCTGCATTGGCAGGCAGATTTTTTTTTTTTTTTTTTAACACCACTGAGCCATCAGTTCAGTTCAGTTCAGTTCAGTTATTCAGTCGTGTCCGACTCTCTGCAACCCCATGAACTGCAGCACACCAGGCCTGTTTGTCCACCGCCAACTCCTGGAGTCCACCCAAACCCATGACCATCAAATCGGTGATGCCATCCAACCATCTCATCCTCTGTCGCCCCCTTCTCCTCCTGCCCCCAATCCCTCCCAGCATCAGGGTCTTTTCCAAAGAGTCAGCTCTTCGCATCAGGTGGCCAAAGTATCAGAGTTTCAGCTTCAGCATCAGTCCTTCCAATGAACACCCAGGACTGATCTCCTTTAGGATGGATTGGTTGAATCTCCTTGCAGTCCAAGGGACTCTCAAGAGTCTTCTCCAACACCATAGTTCAAAAACATCAATTCTTTGGCACTCAGCTTTCTTTATAGTCCAACTCTCACATCCATACATGACCACTGGAAAAACCATAGCCTTGACTAGACGGACCTTTGTTGGCAAAGTAATGTCTCTGATTTTTAATATGCTGTCTAGGTTGGTCATAACTTTCCTTCCAAGGAGTAAGTGTCTTTTAATTTCATTGCTGCAATCACCATCTGCAATGATTTTGGAGCCCAGAAAAATAAAGTCAGCTACTGTTTCCCCATCTATTTGCCATGAAGTGATGGAACCGGATGCCATGATCTTAGTTTTCTGAATGTTGAGCTTTAAGTCAACTTTTTCATTCACCTCTTTCACTTTCATCAAGAGGCTCTTTATTTCTTCTTCAGGGAAGCCTTAATTATTTTCTTTACATAGATAATAATATTCATTGTGTGTATGTGTATATATATATATGTCTGTACATATATGTGTTTGTATAATGCTATCATTTCATATAATATTAGAACCTAAAATATCATAAAGAATCCACCATTGTAATTTATTTATACTAATAATTTTAACTACTTTATGGTATTTTATTTTATGAATATATCATAATTTACTCAGTGATTCTGTAATTTTGAGTTTTTTCCCCATCAAATTAATGTGTTAATGAGCATCTTTGTGCAAAAATCCATCTACCCTTGGGACTATTTTCTTAGAATAGATTCTTTAAATTAAAATTAATGAGTCAAAAGTTATTAATATATTTTCTCTTTTTTAATATTTTCTCTTTTTATGTACATTGCTTAAATCTGCATCTAGCTTATAGTTTGTCAATAGAAAAAATATATTCCACATTTCATAACATTTAGAAATTAAGGAAGAATTAAAGGTAGAATGTTAAAAATTGAAAATGAAATTACATTCATATATTATGTTGTGGAATGAAATTTGGGAACTATATGTCTAGAAAATAAGATTTCTGAACCATGCCTACTAAATCAAAATGTCTTGGAAGAAGACACAGTAACTTACATTTAAAACAAGCTCCCCAAATTATTCGTATGTGTGCTAAAGGTCACTTTCTTTTACAGGTGAGGATTAGAGACAGATTGTATGTCTTGCCCAGAGACACAAACTCCTGGGTTATAATATGGATGGTTTTGAGCACACCTCGAAAAGGTTAAGCCAGCAGCCAACTGAGAGAGTCATTAATTCCTGCAGTCTCTTGCTCATTAGAGCTGTCTCCTGACCTAACCTGCTATAATTAAGGGTCAGGAGATGGTTCCATTACAATCTCTTTTTAACTTGGGATTGTCAGTCAACTTATTTTTGCCTCACTCAATAGAGGAAGCCTATTTATTAAGCCATTAGTCAATTTGCTCTTTTTAAAGACAGCTAATGTCCTTTGTCCTTTTCTAGTGCTTAAGCCTCTGTTTTCCCATTTGGAAGCTTATTGTCATGACCTGGCATTTGGTTCAGTAATTTGGAGGAAATTGAAAAGGGTATGGAGATGGGCAAGAGTGATGCTCGGTTGCAAAGTGAAGGTCATGCTGAGACCTCTCAGATGGGTCTCATCATCTTAGCTGTTTTAGGAGGGTGGGAAAAGACTTCAGTTAGCAAGCATATTTGAGGACATGACTCACGTTTCTGAAGTCCCATCTTTGGACCCTAATCAGAGACGTTTCTGGAAAATTCATGACAGAAAAGAGCATAATTCCTATATGTTAATTTGTAGGAATGTCAGTTTTTTGGAGACATTTTAGCAGTTAAAAAAATCTCTGATGATAATATTTTCTTTTGAATGACACACACACCTATATTCTCCATTGCTTCTCAATTTTTAGGAAGGATCAGAGAGAAGCTACCAAACACTTATGGGATGGTAATGACAGCCATTTACTGAGGATGCAGAGGGCTGTGTGGCCAGGTGTTAGATGACTCGCTTCTGTACCTCATCTCTGCCCTTTGTTAGATCTGTGATCCACATCAGATGAAGCGGAAGAAACTGGATTGCCTCTCTTTGCTATGAATTGCCTGCCAAATATTTCTTCTTATTCTATTTCCAATCTTCTGGGCATTTAACCTACTTGCTATATATCTCTCTCTTGCCTTTTACTCCTCAGATTCTACCATATTGTGGAAGAAAAAGAAATGATGAAGATGAATACCAGTTCAAGTTCTTAATGTAAATACGAACATTTAGATCTGACAGTGGTATTTTCAAAAGGAGAATTCCTACTTTTAGTGCAGTTGTAATGTCAACTGATAACATTTTAATCTCTCTGCCTGCAAGCACACAAACAAAAATGAGCATTTGTGTACCATCTCTGGAAATTTTTTTAAAGATGCATAGAGTGTACAAATAATGCCTAGAACTCATTAGTTCTAAATTCTAAAGAAAAAGATAGCAAAATGATTGTTAATAGATGCTTCGTTACTGTTTGTAACTTCTGAGCAAAATGATTAGTTTGGACCAAATTAATGATCCTACAAATTTTAATTTTTCTATAATCTGTGTGCACATTAGCACATTGGGATTGATTTCATATTATTTAAACCATGTGTGCACCAAGTTTATAGTGGAGGGCACAATCTTAAATTATAATGTTCCAATGGGAACATACAAGCTGTTTTATAAAGATGTGCTTTTCAATGACCTGCCTTATTCTAATTCCCTTTATAATGATCTACTTTGCTACACTCTTTTAAGGGATTTACTAGTAAGAAGAACAATAAAAAACTTCATAGGCTTTGAAAAATTTCATCTGTCACTCATTTCAAGTCCTACCTTTGGTATGTTCATCTTTCCACATCAGTTGCTATAATTTCTTTCAGAACATAATTATATATCTGGGTTATTTCTCTTCTCTTTTCCTTACTCATTTCAGGAAAAGAAATTTTCTTTTTTTTTTTTTTAATATCATGACATTCAAAACTACTGAAGGAAATCAATTTGGGGGAAGACATTATGAAACTACATAGTAAGGAAATATAATTTTTCAACTTAATTAAGTCCTTGTGTATTTCCAAAAGATAAAAGAATTTCACATCATAAAGGAAAATAAATGTAACTCTAAGAGTAGTGTATTTTTTCCCTCCCAGATGGTTTGTTGACTATTCTTAGTGTGTATTTGATCTTTGATGTTTTCCCAACGTCTGAGCCAAAGTGAATATTGTCAAAGACCATCCTCTTAAATGAGTACATGGCTCCTTGCAGGACTCCTTTGTGCAACAGACGTTTGTTCATTCCCTCTGCATGCAGGGTGTGATCGAGATGAGAGGTGCCATCAGCGCTTCCTTTCTGAGAGGAAAGGACACACCAAGAACATAAGCAATGACAGTGTCATTGGCAGAACAGTGATTTCTTCCGTTCTTTCTTGAAGGAAAGAATTCAGTAGGGAGGCATAGAGTAGTTTTAAGTAGCAAGAGTTTTATTAAGCAGAGCAAAAGTACAGTCCTAAGAAAGCTTGAGAGTGGGCTGTCTGGAAACCAACGGCAGTCCTACAATGGGTAGGGTTGGGTTTTTTAGAGGGTGGTCGCTCCCTCCCTGTGTCCTGTGACATTTGTCTGACAAGCTGATTGACAGCTTTATGTTATATAACTTTACTCCTAATGCACAGTTGCTTACTCATAAGCACCCAAGTGAAGAGGGGGTGCAAAAAGCATAATTTATTATAATTAGGGCATGATGAACCCCAGGTTAACTTGAGTCACCTTTTAGATCTTGTTGTTTCTGGGCCAACCTGTGCTGGTGACTTTATCTTGCTTGATCCTGAGATGGCTGGAAACTTAGCTTTGGATCTTGACCACGGGAGGGAGGATCTCTGGACAAGCTCTGACCACCAGTGTCCGAGTGTGTGAGGAAAAGGTGAACCATCCAGAAGATGGCAGGACCCATTCGTGTTTAACTAGCTACCTAACAATAGGGGAATACAAAGTGGATGCTGGGTCTGTGCGTGCTTAGTTGCTTCAGTTGTGTCTGACTCTCTGCGACCCCATGGACGATGGTTGCCAGGATCCTCTGTCCTTGGGATTCTTCAGGCAAGAATACTGGAGTGGGTTTCCATTTCCTTCTCCAGCTGGGTCTGTAACAAGTACTATTTTTCATAATGCAGGGAACGCTGAGCTAGTTTCTGTGTCACCTGTGAGAAGAAGAAGACATGGTCTTTGTCCTTAAGGGTCTTAAAGTCTAGTGGGGGCATGGGGAAAAAGAGAATGAGAGCAAGAGAGATAGAGTAGAAGGAATTAAATACAGAAATCAATATAATTACAAAGTGTAGCAAGTGCTATAAACTAATAGGGTGCCATGTTATACATGATGATCTAGTTTGTGGTTCTGTATCTCTGACGATATGACATGTAAGCCAAGATGAAGCATGATATAAAAGTCAAGGTCTCGGTGCATGATAATAATAATGTCTGAGGAGAACTTAACAGAAGCACTCTTTACAAAGGTGTGGGTGAGCGTAGAAAAGTCAGAAGGAATGGTGCAGCATCTCAGGGATGGCAACATTGGACCATCCCCTCCCTAGGGCTGGAAGGATGAGGAGACAGATTCAGAACCCACAAGAAAAGAGCCTCTGGACAGGAGCTGGGAGGTCCGACTGAAGAACTCTTTACTCTGGAGTGACCCTGCAGGGAAGGAGCTGAGGAGGTAAATGATGTAGCCTCACTCACCCCCCTCCCTCCTGCTCCTGCTGGGGCCTCCTGTTCCAAGAGCCTGAGCACTTCCCAGGTGGTGCTAGTGGTAAAGAACCCGATTGCCAATGCAGGAGATGTGAGAGATGCGGGTTCGCTCCCTGGGTCAGGAAGGTCTTCCCCTGGATGAGGAGGGCACAGCAACCCACTCCAGTATTCTTGCCTGGAGAATCTTATGAACAGAGGAGCCTGGTGGGCTACAATCCATGGGTCGCAAAGAGTTGAACACCACTGAAGTGACTTAGCATGCATGCACGAGGGGAAGCCAGTGGGCAAGACAGCTAGACTCAGTCAGCTTGCCTTGTTGCGGCAGAGAGCAGAATGGACAAGGGTGGAGGTAGGTCTGGAAGGGAGAGGAATTGTCTAATGGAGATGAATAGGACTCTGTGCATTTCTAAGGAAAGGGGCAGAGTAGGGGGCTGGGGTGTGAGGCAGAGGCAGGCAGAGAGAGAGCATGCACGAAGGCCGGGTGGTGACATCCAGCAGCAGGAAGAAACAGTCCTCCCAAATGGTCAGTGGGGAGCTGAGTGTGGACGTCAAGTTGGATTCTGGTCTGTATCCAGGGAGCAGTGGGAAGAGATTGGAGAGGTTTTCATGAGGTGGGGCAGGGGAAGTGGCAGGAGAGAGAAGGAACCTGATGAAATCCTGCTGACTGAGCTGTAGGAGGGACAGGCGGAGGCCAGAGTTCCAAGGCTGTCACAGTTGCTTTACAACGTTCCTATATTTTATGTTTCAATATGCTGTACATGGGGCTTCCCTGGTGGCTCAGGCGGTAAAGAATCTGCCTGCAATGCGGAAGACCTGGGTTCGATCCCTGGGTTGGGAAGTTCCCCTGGAGGAGGGCATGGCAACCCATTCTAGTATTCTTGCCTGGAGAATCCCCAAGGACAGAGGAGCCGGGCAGGCTACAGTCCATGGGGTTTCAAAGAGTCAGACATGGCTGAGTGACCAAGCGCAGAACAGCAGGCTGTACATACGACTCTTTAAATTGCTCTTGTTATTATATATGTAAATAACTTTCCAGCTGATACCTGGAATAGCTAGGTAGTATTTTGTTACATATGTAAATGTCTTCTTTACTGAAGGACCTTACTGAAGGACACTTAGGTATGGCCAGTTTTTCTCTTCCATGTAGCGTTTCAGTGAATGCTCTCAGATCCGAAGAACAGATTCCTAGAGGTAGAATGTTGTGTGTGTGCATGTGGCCTTTTTATAGGTACTGCCAAAGTGACCTTGAAAAGGGCTGTGCTGGTTTTCCCTTGGGAGGAATATTTCTAACTGAAGGAAATCATGTATTTTTTTCATAAACCAGAAAATTACACCTCACTTATAAAAATGTGTCTAACTTTTCTCCAAAAACAAATGCTAACTATCCACTTCACATTCCCTTATAGATGTGTCCCTGTCTAGTTAATGTCTGTTGTTGTTTAGTCTCTAAATCGTGACCTATTCTTTGTGACCCCATGGACTGTAACCCTCCAGGCTCCTCTGTCCATGGGATTTTCCAAGCAAGAATACTGGAGTTGGTTGTCACTTCTGTCTCCAGGGGATCATCCCAACCCAGGGATTCAACCTGCAGTCTCCTGCACTGGCAGATGGATTCTTTACCACTGAGCCATCAGAGAAGGTCAAGTTAATATCTAGGTGACCATTTATAGACATATCAACTCTGGGGTATATTCTTTTCTTTTTCTCCTCTCCTCCCTCCCCTGCTACTTCCCTTCTTCCTCACTCCTCTTTTTAATAAAATAACTTGAAAAATAGTAAACAATTAAAATGTTACTTGATTTTTGTTAAAATCTATATAGAGCCAATTTTAAAGTTTAGATGCGATTATATTACAGCATTAAAATTGTTGATGGAAAATATTAACATGATACATTTAGAATATACCACAGATTGTAATAAATTCCAATGGGGAGTTTTTAGTTTGTTTCTTTTTTATGGACTATATTGATTTTTTTAGATAGGTTAATATTTTGTTAGTAACCAACAAACGTTTGAGTGGGTTAAGACAAAACAAACAGAAAGCAGCTGAACAAAAACCCCATGAAACTTGCAGAAATGCCCCAGAACTTATTTTTTTTTTAATAATTTTATTTATTTGCTTATATATTTATGTCTTTAATATTCTGGCTGTGCTGGGTCTGTTTTGCTGTGTGGGTTTTCCTCTAGTTTCAGGGAGCTGAGACTATTCTTTGTTGCAGTGCTCGGGCTTCTCACTGTGGTGTCTTCTCTTGTTGCAGAGCACAGGCTCCAGGGTGCGCAGGCGTCAATAGCTGTGGCGCGTGGGCTCGGTACTTGAGGCAGCCTCCATAGTTGGGGTGCACAGGCTTAGTTGCTCTGTGGCATCTGGGATCTTCCCGGATCAGGTATTGGACCTGTGTCTCCTGCATTGGCAGGCAGGTGAGCCACCTTATTTACTGCCGAGCCACCAGTGGTAAAGGCCCCCCTAGAACTGACTTATTTATGTTGGATACTTTTGAATTATAAATGAAAAACACAATATGCTTGTATTATTTCATTAATCATTGTTTTTGTTGTTCAGTTGTCCAGTCGTGTCCGACTCTTTGCAAACCCCATGGACTACTAGTAGCATGCCAGAATTCCCTGTCCTTAACCATCTCCTGGAATTTGCTCAGACTCATGTCCATTGAATCAGTGATGCCACCCAACCATCTTGTCCTCTGTTGTCCTCTTCTCCACTTGCCTTCAATCTTTCCCAACATCAGGGTCTTTGCTAATGAGTTGGCTCTTTGCATCAGGTGGCCAAAGTATTAGAGCTTTAGCTTCAGCATCAGTTCTTCCAATGAATATTCAGGACTGATTTCCTTTAGGATTGATTAGTTTGATCTCCTTGCAGTCCAAGGGACTCTCAAGAGCCTTCTCCAACACCACAGTTCAAATGCATCAGTTCTTCAGCACTCAGACTTCTTTTTTAAAAGTTTTGTTTTAATTGGAGGCTAATTACTTTATAATATTGTGGTGTTTTTTTTTGCATACATTCACATGAATCAGTCATGGGTGTACATGTGTTCCCCATCCTGACCCTCCCTCCCACCTCCCTCACCAAACCATCCCTCAGGGTCATCCCAGCGTACCAGCCCTGAGCACCCCGTCTCATACATTGAACCTGGACTGGTGATCTATTTCACATATGATGATATACATGTTTCAATGCTATTCTCTCAAATCATTCCACCCTTGCCTTCTCCCACAGAGTCCAAAAGTCTGTTCGTTACATCTGTGTCTCTTTTGCTGTCTCGCATATGGGGTCATCGTTACCATCTTTCTAAATTCCATATACATGCGTTGATATAGCATATTGGTGTTTTTCTTTCTGACTTACTTTGCTCTGTATAATAGGCTCCAGTTTCATCCACATCATTAGAATTGATTCACATGCATTCTTTTTAATAGCTGAGGAATATTCCACAGCTTTCTTATCCATTTGTCTGCTGATGGACATTTAGGTTGCTTCCATGTCCTGGCTATTGTAAACAGCACTCAGCCTTCTTTATGGCCCAACTCTCACATCCATACATGACTACTGGAATATGACCACATCCATACATGACTACTGCTATATGATAATCATAGTTGTAGGAATATCAAAAGGAAGAGGAAAAGAAAAAACTGTAGTGATTTCTTGAGCAGGAGGATATGTTAGTCATTTGGTTGCAAGCGACAGAACTTAAGTCATCTGGTACTAGGCACAAAAAGGAATTTGTTCATCACATCACTAGAACACACAGAGGAGAAATGACTACAGGCACCTGGGCTTCCCTGATAGGTCAGTTGTAAAGAATCCACCTGCAACGCAGGAGATCCTGGTTTTATTCCTGAGTCAGGAAGATCTGCTGGAGAAGGGATAAGCTACCCACTCCAGTATTCTTGGGCTTCCCTTGTGGCTCAGTTGGTAAAGAATCCACCTGCAATGCAAGAAACCTGGGTTTGATCCCTGGGTTGGGAAGATCCCCTGGAGAAGGGAAAGGCTACCCACTCCAGTATTCTGGCCTGGAGAATTCCATAGACTATATAGTCCATGAGGTCACAAAGAGCTGGACACAACTAAGCGACTTTCACTTACTCACTCACCTGATCTAAGCAACAAGTGATGCTGGCAGACTTTGCTTCCCACTTCCTCATCCTTTCCTCTCCTTCATATTTTAGCTCCATTGTTCTCAATGTTTCTCTCTCATTGTGTGTCAGGCAAGGTGGCTGCCAGCCGTCCAGGATGGGATTGTTCAATTTAGCACCCCTGAGAGGAAGGTAGCAACTTCTTGCAGAGAAAACAAGGATGAGTGTGAGCACACAATCAGCCAGCTTGGTGCTAATATTAAGAAGCAGCTTAACCTCTCTGAAATATACCATTTCTATACTCTTAAAAGATTTGTGGATTGAGATGAATGTTGGATGTCAAGTTCAGAACACAGCACCATGCATAAGGCAGGTGTCCAATAAATGGTAGTTCAAAACACAGGAGAGAGTTGGAAGGTGGTGCACTTCGGAGGGGAAAGCGGTAGATTTGGTGGTGTTAGTAATGTCTGAGGTGCCCATCGGGGACTTAGAAAGGAATGTCTAGCAGGCAACGAGGGACAAGGATGTAAAACTTGGGTAATGTTTCTGAGAGGTGGTGGTTATCATTAGAGGAGTTTGTTACAGATTTAAAGGCCTCTTTGTTTTGCCAAACAAATCTTAGCTCCTCATAGTTACGGATGAGGATTTTGTACTGGGAAGAGTTGACTGCGGTAGTGATGCCCTGGAGGTGGGTTGGAAGAGTTTCTGACTGGGGACGCTTCTGCCAAAACAGGATTGTGTTCCTCAATTGTTCTCTCAGGAGGTTCTGCCCTAGAGCTTGAGTTGTTCCTTTTTCCTGTTGCTATTTTTATCCATTGGACAGTGTGGGGTTTTCTAAACTCTCACTTCATTTCTTTGCTTAAAAAAAATTCACTCCAATCTTATTTCCAAGTAGTATGTGAGGTCACACAGGTGAATATTACACAAAGTAACATGACAGATCAAGACAATTCCTTATGGAATATCTATCTATAGGATAGATAGATGTGGAATATCTATCTGCAGGGTTCTGGAAGAATCTGTGACCTTCAGAGGGGACAGTCAACCCCTGACACTTGTTGGGAGAGTGCAGGACAGAGAAGACAACCATGGATATAAATGAGTGTAATGTCTTGTTTATGATGTAAGCTGCTGATTCTAAGGAGTCATTTGTAGACTTTGCATACATTTGATGATCATAAGGTAGGTACGATGATTCTGGTAGGAGGGTCGTGATGTTCCTTGTTTTAAAATAACAGGAAAACTGGGATGGAAGGTAAGGTGATTCAGGTTCTTGTCTCAACATTTCAAGTAACTAAAAATTTTACTTGGACAAGTTGCTACTTTTCTTTATAAAATGAAATGTTTGAATTCCATAGTTATGTGAATCATTAGTAAATGTGGATGACCTAGATGATTTAAAATGTGGAATCTGAGATACACCATCATAAGAAGATGAAGTTCAGACTCTATCTGGGAAGTGCGAAGAAGTTCATAACTTCCAATGCTATGGCACTTCTATTCTTGAATTTCATGTAGCTATTCCTTTGTTTATCTAAGAAGAATGATTTTGCAATAACCCTCCTTTTGGACAGGATCAAAGTTCAACTCAGGAAACCTCAGAGATTGGCTATTAATTTGCTTTCTATTTTTAACCACACTTCACTCCAGAGAATAATATTTTCTTCTGTGTTTCAATGGAGCTATAGAAACAGAATTTAGCAGTGAAAACACACTTTTACAAAACCCCATACTGCCTTAGTGAGCACCCACCCTGCAGGGCATGACCAAGTTCAAAATGTGGAACTCTGAGAATGTAAAATTTTCATCTGTGGTTAATTATAGCTGTATGTATCCAAATTCCTGAAGTCAGATGGTTTGTGTTAGCACATTACATTTTCATGTCCAGTAAATATTTGTATGCACATCCCCTGAATGTGTGGAGCAAACAGACTGATTTCCAACTTCCTGTAAATTGAGCTTATTTTGAATTTGAAAATGCTTACAGAGGAGAAAAAGCATCCAGGCAAATGACAAGGTTCAGTTCGTGTTCACCTTCCCAAGGATTTACTGGAGCAACGCTGAGAGCATGAGGTGTAGGGTCTGGATATAAAACTAGAGAATCCTTGCTTGGGCAAAATTTTCATTAGCTTCAGTCTATTCCTTCACTGGAATGTAAAAAAATCTTTTGAGCAAAATCCAGCCCAATTTTATTAGTTTGGCAGGCTATTTCACCCTAATGAAAAATGAACAAAACGTGCACTTTTTAACATCCAAGACATTTTACCGCTAGACCATGAATTTCTTTGGAAAATTTTTATTTCTTGGATGAGATACATCTTCTGAACTTGGGAGCTTTCACAGGCCCAAATGTAGAATTTGTAGTTGCTCATCTTATATCTATTGAAATTATTGTAGGGCTTCTCAAACCTTTTTTGGGGGGGGGGGAGGTCATCATTAAATGTTTCTTACAGATTTTATTGAAACGTTTAAGAGAAAGCCATGATTTCCAGGGAATTATAAAGTAAACATTTAAAAACATTATAAAAAGTTAAGTTGGAATTTAGAGTAATTAGGGGTGAATTTGAAGAGCAGGGGAATGAAGAACTAGTCACTTACAGAGCAATGAGAAGAAAAGTAGAAAATGAAAAGCTTCTCTGTGGCCTTAAGTTTCATTGAGAACAGCGCTACAGTGGGCGCTTAGGTCTGAAAAAACAAGTTTTATTTGATCATAAGGCACTAAGTTTAAACTTTTAGCTGGAGCCCCAAATGGCCCTAAATTAATAGGAGTTTGTCTCCCTGTGTGCTAGTGTGTGTCAGGGGGTGGAGGAGTAGAGGGAAGCTTTGGGAAGATACACATACTAGGCACTAATCAGAATGCAAAATAGTGAAAATGTGCTAACTTGAGTGACAAACGCATTGATGAGAGGCAGAGGGAGGAGTTAATGATGGTTTGGGCTTAAGCAATTGAGGAAGTTTCCATGGGGAAGTGCACTATATCAGGGCCTTGAAGAATGAATAGTTTTTGATAAATACAGGCAAATTAACAATAGCAGTGACAGAAACTAAACTCTTCAATATATCATCTCTTAAATCTCACAAAAGCTCTAAGAGGTATATTTAATTATTGTCCCTATTTATAAGTGAAGAAATTGAGGTAGATACAACTTGACCCATATCACACTTGAATGCAAGTGCACTTGAATTCAGATATTTAGCTTCAAGCAACTGTGCTTTTTTAAAAAGAGAAGGGCAGTCTTGAAGGAGGAGAAGCCTTGAGCAAATAATATATGAGTGTGTTTTGGAGAAATTGCAAGGCTCTGTGTAGCCAAAGTATAGGATGTTTGGGGAAATCAAGTTGAGTAAGATGGCAGAGCCTTGAATAGCATTTCAAGGATTTTTTCTTCCAGGCAATGGGGAGACATTATGGGTTTTTGTGTAGGGAGGTAATGTGATTTGATTAGCAATTTTAGAAAAGTCTGGAGGTGGCCCGAAGCATGGGTAGAAAAGGGAGAGATTAGAGGTCAGGGGAACAGTTGCAAAGCAACTGTGGCACACAGGTGTGATGAGAGATGAAAACCAAGGTGAGGTTATTGGGAACTGGAAGGGGAAGATGTGGGAGACATGGTGGGAAGTGGAACTGGCTGGATACTGTAAATGCTTGTGTCTCAGAGTGAGGAAAGAGAGTTTTAGTTTCCACTATTTGGAATGTTTGTTGTTGCTGTTTAGTTGTTCAGTTGTTCAGTGTCTGACTCTGCGAATCCATGGACTGCAGCATGCCAGGCTTCCCTTTACTTCACCATTTCCTGGAGTTTGCTCAAACTCATGTCCATTGAGTCGGTGCTGCCATTCAAAAATCTCATCCTCTATTGTCCCCTTCTCCTCCTGCCTTCAGTCTTTCCCAGTATCAGAGTCTTTTCCAATGAGTCAGTTCTTCATATCAGGTGGCCAAAGTATTGGAACTTCAGCTTCAGCCAACAGTGAATATTCAGGACTGATTTCCTTTAGGATTGACTGGTTTGGTCTCCTTGCAGTTCAAGGGACTCTCAAGAGTCTTCTCCAACACTACATTTCAAAGGCATCAATTCTTTGGTGCTCAGCCTTTTTTATGGTCCAACTCCCACATCCATACATGACTACTGGAAAAACCATAGCTTTGACTAGACAGACCTTTGTCAGTAATGTAATGTCTCTGCTTTTTAATATGCTATCTAGCTTGGTCATAACTTTCCTTCCAAGGAGCAAGCATCTTTTAATTTCATGACGGCAGTCATCATCTGCAGTGATTTTGGAGCCCAAGAAAATAAAGTCTGTCACTGTTTCCATTGTTTCCCCATCTATTTGCCATGAAGTGATGGGACCGGAGGCCATGATCTTAGTTTTCTGAATGTTGAGTTTTAAGCCAAATTTTTCACTCTCCTCTTTCACTTTCATCAAGAGGCTCTCTAGTTCCTCCTTGCTTTCTGCCAAAAGGGTGGTGTCATCTGCATATCTGAGGTTATTATTGATATTTCTCCCTGCAATCTTGCTTCCAGCTTGGGCTTCATCCAGCCCAGGATTTTGCATGATGCATATAAATTCGTACACTGCATATAAATTAAATAAGCAGAGTGACAATATACAGCTGTGAGGTACTCCTTTCCCAATTTTGAACCAGAATATAGTGATGCATTTGATGTGATTGATCTAAGAAGTTCAGCAACAAGAAACTAAGAGGAAGACTGTGCATTAGCTTAGAAACATGTTGAATTTGAGGGGCCATGTAATATTCAGATAGAGATGTCCACTGGAAATATGGAAAATCTTTGTCCAGGGCAAGATAAGAAGATTGGGCAGGTACAACATAGACGTAGGAGCTGAAATCTTGGAACAGAAATAGGATAAAACAGAGGAAGATATAGGCTAAATCTATTTCTGCTTTATTGACTATGCCAAAGTCTTTGACTGTGTGGATCACAATAAACTGTGGAAAATTCTGAAAGAGATGGGAATACCAGACCACCTGACCTGCCTCTTGAGAAACCTGTATGGAGGTCAGGAAGCAACAGTTAGAACTGGGCATGGAACAACAGACTGGTTCCAAGTGGGAAAAGGAGTACGCCAAGGCTGTATATTGTCACCCTGCTTATTTAACTTATATGAAGCATACATCATGCAAAATCCTGGGCTGGATGAAGCACAAGCTGGAAGTAAGATTGCAGGGAGAAATATCAATAACCTCAGATATGCAGATGACACCACCCTTATGGCAGAAAGTGAAGAGGAACTAAAGAGACTCTTGATGAAAGTGAAAGAGGAGAGTGAAAAAGTTGGCTTAAAGCTCAACATTCAGAAAACTAAGATCATGGCATCTGGTCCCATCACTTCATGGCCAATAGATAGGGAAACAGTGGAAACAGTGGCTGACTTTATTTTTCTGGTCTCCAAAATCACTGCAGATGGTGACTGCAGCCATGAAATTAAAAAATGCTTGCTCTGTGGAAGGAAAGTTATGACCAACCTAGATAGCACATTAAAAATCAGGGACATTACTTTGCCATCAAAGGTCCATCTAGTCAAGGCTATGGTTTTTCCAGTGGTCATGTATGGAAGTGAGAGTTGGACTATAAAGAAAGCTGAGTACTGAAGAATTGATGCTTTTAAACTGCAGTGTTGAAGAAGACTCTTTAGAGTCCCTTGGACTGCAAGGAGATTCAACCAGTTCATCCTAAAGGAGATCAGTCCTGGGTGTTCATTTGGAAGGACTGATGTTGAAGCTGAAACTCCGATACTTTGGCCACCTGATGCGAAGAGCCGACTCATTGGAAAAGACCCTGATACTGGGAAAGATTGAGGGCAGGAGGAGAAGGGGATGACAAAGGATGAGATGGTTGGATGGCATCATCGACTCGATGGACATGGGTTTGGACTCCGGCAGTTGGTGATAGACAGGGAGGCCTGGCGTGCTGTGGTTCATGGGGTTGCAGAGAGTTGGACACGACTGAGTAACTGAATTGAATTGAACTAAAGAATACTCCATTTTGAAGAAGTAGGTGTATGAATAGTGTGTGTTAGTCATTCAGTCATGTCCAACTCTTTGTGACCCCATGGACTGTAGTCTACCAGGTTCCTCTGTCCTTGGGATTCTCCAGACTAGAGTACTTAAGTGGGCTGCCATTTCCTTCTCAGGGCATCTTCCCAACCGAGGGGTCAAATCTGGGTCTCCTGCATTGCAGGCAGATTCTTTACCGTCTGAGTCACCAGGCAAGCCACACCATGATGTACAGACATCAGTAGAAAAAGACTTAAAATACATGGTCAAGAAAGGCTTTCTTCAGATTATCCTGAATTCCAAAGAAGAGAGTTTCATAAGGGAAAAATCATCATGAATGAGAGCCAGGTGTATAGAACACATTCTGAGAAAAGACCATTGAATCGAAACAGTATTTCTCAAATCTTGTTGTGTCAGGGCACCTTTCCTCTTAAATATTATGAAGGGTGTCATCTTGGTCATCTTGGGCTGCTATCACAAAATGCCATAAACTTGGCGGCTTAAACTATTATAAAACTGTTTCTCACATTTCTGGAGGCTGTGAAATCCTAGACCAAGATGCCAGCACATTTAGTTCCTGTTCTGGTAGACAGACTCCTTCCATCTGGGTCCTCACATTGCAGAGAGAAAGAGGGTTCTGCACCCTCTTCCTTTTCTTATAGGGACACTAATCCCATCATAGGGACACTACCTTCATGATCCCATTTAAATTTAATTACTTCCCACAGGCACCACTTCTAATACCATCACATCAAGAGTTAGGGCATCAGCATACAGATTTGGGGGTATATAACAGAACCCCCAAAGTCTCATTTATGTGGTTTTTATCTATTGATATTTAAATATATTGGAAATGAAAATGGAGAAAAAAATTAAAGTAAGTAATTACTTAAAAAATAATAAGAACTCATTGCATGTTGCTGCAAAATAAATATTATGAAAAACAGCTCTATATTACAAAGCAAAATTAAGTAGAAAAATGGTATCCTTTTACATATTTTGCACATCTCTTTCATATCTGGTTTAATAAAAGATAAATGACTTTTCATAACTGCTTCTACATTCAATCTGTTGCCAAGTTACACATTATGGAACCTCTGGAAAATGCAGCTGTGTGCTCAAAATAGAACGAGAGTGACAAAGCGCCCCACCATTTTGTCTAGTGAGCTTCTGCATCTGCAACCCAATAGTTCTATTTCAGGTTCTTGTTCGTTTCTCTTGTTGGATTTCATGCAATTTGTAATTATTTCATTTACTTTTCCCCAGTTTGTTTGTTTTTGTTTAGTTGGCCATCTTTGACTGTAAATTCCACAAGGGGAGCGACTGCATCATAGATCTGCCTTGTCCATCACCATTTCACAGTAACTCCGCTTCAGTATATGCTCAGTATAAAATGATTGAATGAATGAAATAAATGAACTAAAGCAAATAGGACTAAAGCTAACGGAGAGTTGAGTATACCAGCTGGTGAGTGTCCGTGAGGAGGCTAGGAGGAGCTACAGGGGTGCTGACAGAGGCTTCTCCTGGTGTGTAGGATGGGCAACAAGAAGCCCTAGCTGGACAGTCCTGATGCCCCTCCCTTCATGCCGCGGCTAAGTCTGTGTGAGGAGAACGCCAGAAGGGGAGGGCAGAGTCACAGAGGCATGGCGGAATGTGTGTGGTGAGAGAGCCTTTCTCTCCCCTCCTTGTGATGGTGGATGAGCTGGGGCTGCTCCAGCCACCCTCCTAGGTCCAGGGAAACCACTCAGATTTGAGTGTGTTTGTAAGAAAGGCAGATCGGCCTCCGGTTCCCTGAGGGGATGCTTGCTGTGGGGCAACTTGCACCCGCCATGGACACAGAGGAGTGTGTGCCGAGGGGGCTTGGGGGAGAGCACGACCTATGTCCCCAGGTGAAGGGAAGGGGTGTTCTTGCATCTGAGGCTGATGCTGCTTCTCATCTGGAGACTTCTGAGTCTGAGAGCCCCACGAAAGGAGTCTGGCCAGGCAGGATGAGAAGGAACTGGGGCATAATTTCTTGGGGAAAGGGAAAAATGGGTGAGGAATGCTTCTCACCGCTCTGAGCCCTGCAGAGGCTTCCAGAGGGACGTCAGTGATTCATGTAACTCCACAGGAAGGAGCACTGAGGTTCAAGAGTCAGGCTGTGCTCCCAGGACCAGCTGGGAGGAGGGACCACCTGGCTGCTGTGAGGGGGGGCTGGGGTGAAGCTGAACAACGCCCGAGAGGAAGACACATACAGATGCATACACACACACAGCACACGCGCACATTCACACACACACACACACACGTAAAGACACACACATCACATACACACACACACAGAGCACATGTGCACATTCACACACACACAGCACACGCGCACATTCACACACACACACACACACACGTAAAGACACACATCACATACACATACACACACACAGCACACGCGCACATTCACACACACACACACACACATGTAAACACACACATGACATACACATACACACACACAGCACACGCGCACATTCACACACACACACACACACATGTAAACACACACACATCACACACACACACACATGTAAATACACACATATCACATACACACATTCACACACACACAGCACACGTGCACATTCACACACACACACACACACATGTAAACACACACACATCACATACACATACACACACACAGCACACGCACACATTCACACACACACACACACATGTAAACACACACACAGCACATACACATACACACACAGCACACGCGCACATTCACACACACACACATGTAAACACACACACAGCACATACACATACACACACACAGCACACGCGCACATTCACACACACACACACACATGTAAACACACACACAGCACATACACATACACACACAGCACACGCGCACATTCACACACACACACATGTAAACACACACACAGCACATACACATACACACACAGCACACGCGCACATTCACACACACACACATGTAAACACACACACAGCACATACACATACACACACACAGCACACGCGCACATTCACACACACACACACACATGTAAACACACACACAGCACATACACATACACACACAGCACACGCGCACATTCACACACACACACATGTAAACACACACACAGCACATACACATACACACACAGCACACGCGCACATTCACACACACACACATGTAAACACACACACAGCACATACACATACACACACACAGCACATGCGCACATTCACACACACACACATCACATACACATACACACACACAGCACACGCGCACATTCACACACACACACACACATGTAAACACACACATGACATACACATACACACACACAGCACACACGCACATTCACACACACACACACATGTAAACACACACATCACATACACACATTCACACACATGTAAATACACACATATCACACACACACATTCACACACACAGCACATGCGCACATTCACACACAAACACACACACACACACATGTAAACACACACATCACATACACACATGCACACACATCACATACACACATTCACACACACACACACATGTAAACACACACACAGCACATACACACACACACACAGCACATGCGCACATTCACACACACACACGTAAACACACACACATCACATACACATACATACACACACAGCACATACACACATTCACACACAACACACACACACACATGTAAATACACACACATCACATACACATACACACACAGCACATGTGCACATTCACACACACACACACACATGTAAACACACACACATCACATACACACACACATGTAAATACACACACATCACATACACATACACACACACACAGCACATGCGCACATTCACACACACACACAAACACACACATACACACATGTAAATACACACACATCACATACACATACATACACACACATCACATACACATATTCACACACAAACACACACATACATACACACATCACACACACACACATATCACATACACACATTCACACACAAACACACACACATGTAAATACACACAGATCACATACACATACACACACATCACATACCCACATTCACACACAAACACATACACACACGTAAATACACACACATCACACACACACACACACACACACACACACACACACGTTATTTTGGTCAAAACCACCATACCAGTAGATGAAACCACACTAAACCAGAGCAGAATGGGGGCGCTGGTCTCCACCAACAGGCTGTCGGCTGAGGTGAACTCTTCTCCCTGCATCTCCAAGCCCTGAACTCTGAAGGGACTGGCTCCAGAAGGGAGGTGTGGGGAGGGATGAGATGACTTCCCCCATCCCCTTCAAGGGGACTTGAGGGAGAGGGGGAGCAAAGGGACTGATCTCACCTTCTTCTTGACCAAGTTCTCTGAACCCTGATATGGAGAAGATTTTGAATCCAATGTGGGATTGGAGTTTTAAACAGAGTTGGACTTGTAATCATTTCAAGTAAACAAAAAACATATGACATGTATGAAATGTGAAGTGTGGTTGAACGCGGGAACTAGAGAAAAGGAAAACCATTTTATGTTTCTAGTTGAATTAAGCCATGTTTTAGTAATCTTGCTCCTTGACATCAATTAGTGGTGCCTTTCGTGTAATGGAAAACCTGTAGATACTTGTTATATTGAGTGCACATTTCTGTTCCAGGAAGCCAAGAACACGGTAGGTTCAGTGGGAGGGTAGTATGTATTCCTTTAGCCTTGACCTCCCTTAATAGCAGACCCATGAGTGACACAGTGAAAGGCAAACAGCCCTGATGACCAGTTCCCTATTAGTTTTATTCTTTATGCTTTTGAATTTTTCCTTCTTCTAATGTAACAGTAAGAATAATCATGTCAAAGAGGACAAGCAAGTAAGGTCAAGTTGGGAAACGCACACATGCCTGCTCATAGCACCATATTTTAAGAAAAGAAACTTATCAGGAAGATGGAAAGGCAAGTGGAGAGAGTGGGTGTAGAGTGGTCTATTGACTGAGAAAGTCGGTGCTTGCTCTGTCTCTTTAGGTATAAAATGGGGACTATATTGTCTTTTTCATGAATTTTACTGTAGAATTATACTACATGTTTAATAACCCAGAGGATGTATTTACAGATTAACTTGGCAGTGATAGTTTTAAAATAGCCTTCCTGTTGCTGGAAATCATCACAGACATGTTTAGATAAGAAGGGCTACAAATGATCCAGTAAACAGCTTTTCAATGTGATATTTCCAAATCTCATGACCGATTACGGAGGACTAATGCAATCTAACAGCCTCCTCTGAGCTCCAGACTCCATGAAAAGATAAGCTCATAGTAGAGTGGAAGAGTACTTAACCCCTAGGCTGAGGACAGGGGCTGAAGTGTTGGATTTTGGAGATATACTGACTGTTGCATAATGGGGGAAAATGACTGTGACCAGATCCCTGCTTCATTTTCTGCTCTCAGCACTAGAAGCCTTGATACCAGCTTGGTTCATGCCTGAGTGAGATAGATGCAGACAGTGGCGTCCTTTAAGTCGAGCCAGAATTTAAAGTAAAGGCAAGAGAAGATATCATCAACTAGAAGCTATTTCATTTAGGACTAGGGTGGTCAGATAAAATAAAGATTCTCAGTTAAATTGGAACTTCAGGTAGGCATCAAAAAAATGTTTAGTGTAAGTATGTCCCAGACAACATTTAGGACATACTTATACTAAAAAATGTTTATCTGAATTTAAATTGAACTGAATATCCTGTGTTTTTATTTGACAAATCTGACGACTCTACTTGGGAGTGAGTCCCATCAGTGAGAAGTTGTTCTTCTCTTTTCTTAATTCAAATCAGGATCTGGTCGAGAGTAACAGGAAAACTGGCTTCAAAGGTTTGGGTTGGTCCTGAAGAATTTCTGTGTGTACCAAGCTGAGAACAGGCAGGTTTGCAGAAAGAGGGTGTCCCTGATTTTGCTTTTATAGATGTAATCTTTTATTGTCATAAAATATACATAACATAAAATTTATTATTTTACCCATTTTAAGTATACAATCCATTGGTATTAAATGCATTCACATTATTGTACAACCATCATCACTATCCATCCCCAGAACTTTTCTTTCTCCCCAGTCTAAAGCTCTGTACTCATTAAACAATAATGCTATGTCTTCTGCACACCCACCCCCCCATCCCCATCCCGCCATCTCTGGCAACCACCATTCTCCTCTCATCTCTCTCAGTGTGAGTATTTCAGGGACCTCATATAATTGGAATAATATAATATTTGTCTTGTGTCTGACTTATTTTATTTAGTGTAACATCTTCAGGTTTATCCATGTTGTAGCGTGCATCCTTTTTAAGCTGAGTAGTATTCCACGGTGTGCATATATCAGATCCAGTCATCTGCCAATGGGCATTTAGGTTATTTCCATATTTTAGTTATTGTCACTCTGCTATGAACCTTGGTGTACAAATATCTGTTCAAGTCCCTGCTTTCAATATTTTGAGCATCTCCCTAGAAGTGGCTTTGCTGGACCATGCAATAGTTGTGTGTTGAATTTTCTGAGGAATCCCCACGCTGTCTTCTATAGCAGCTGCACCATCTTAGATGCCCACTAGCTGTGGGAAGGAAATGGCAACCCACTCCAGTGTTCTTGCCTGGAGAATCCCGGGTACAGAGGAGCCTGGTGGGCTGCCATCTATGGGGTCGCACTGAACTGGACACAACTGAAGTGACTTAGCAGCAGCAGCAGCCATGCGTGAGGGCCTAATTTCCCCACATTCCTGCCAATTCTTTTCTTTCTCTTTTCTCCCTCCTCCTCCCCCTTTTCCTCCTCTTTCTCCTTTTGCTAATAGCTGTCTTGATGGGTGTGTGTAGAGGTAATTTTTTCCCCCATTATGCAACCCACTTCAGTACCCACAGCCTGGGGGCACAGAGGCCAGGCAATAATTTGGGGTCACACTGTGCTCTGACTTGGGCACTTCCAGACAGAGATAATTTTTAAGCATGGTTTGTTATTTCTGCTATTTGTTTAAACAAGAATAGTTCATTCTTTCTTGCTCTGGAGTCACAATGACTTTTGCCACTGACATAAAATTATGTATTTATTGCACAAGATAGGTCTAAATGTTTGGGTACAGATTTCCCAGTGGGGCTTTTAAACTAGACCTTGGAAGTCCTATTAAAAGAGGAGCTCTAGAAACGTTTCAAACAATTATATTGTAGCAGGAGATGGCATGGATTTCTTTATGCAAGTTCTGGTTTGTTTGCTGAAACACGGGCTTACACTCAAACATTATGATTTTGTAGTCATGTCTCATAGACCCATACTGAGGGGTCTGGATAGATTCTGGGAGCCTGGACCTAGACTCTTTCCCTGGATATTATTTCTCAAGATATTCTGAATTTTCAGTAATAACATCCAGGATGGCAGTATCAGAAAAGGAGTGGGCTGAATTCAAGGTTGAGATAGAGTTTGCTTCTCTTAAGTCTAATTATTAACCACCTTTCAGAAAATAGAGGGTGACTGTTCCTATGGCAACAAAAGCCTTAAAGCAAGAAAGCGTTCACAGCCTGACATTTTAAGCCAACTCTTTACTGATCCAGTTGACTGGGGAGGAATTAAGACTCAGGGTCAAATGTAGCCTCTCAACAGAGAACTCCTCATAGCTCTCCTTTCCCCATAGTTCTTCAAGAGATATAAATCTGGGGCTGACTGTCTTGCTTGTCCCCCAGACCACTTCGCCAACATCCTGGTGTGTGTGTGTGTGTGTGTGTTTCTGTATCTATTCATATTCTATCTGCCTTACTCATTTCTCTGCAAATCCAGATTCATTTTCTTCACAGTTGTCAATGAATCATTCAAAATGTACTTTTAGCTCAGAATTGAATAATGCCTTAGGAATAAAGCAGATTCTGTTGTTGAATGTCTCCTTAGCAGGACTTTTGGATTGCTTGTTAAGTGCAGGCCACATTTTCTTAGCTGTTCTTTGTTTTCTTTTAACAATGTTTTTCATGGATGCACTCTTCTGAATTTGTTAGTTTTGTTTTCATTGGTACTAATAGCACTTCTAATGGTTGTTTCTTTACTTATAAGTAAATATCTGAGTGGCCTGCTTGCAGGTTCCCCAGTTACAAATACCATGTTATTTTTAGTTCCTTCAGCTTTACTCAATCAATGTAATCTTAAATTATATGTGGGGTTGGACTTATCATTTGCTTTTACTGTGAATGCCACAAACAGACAATGATATGAGTAACTGAACACTCAGCATATACGGACATGTTTTTACTGTTGAATAAAGAAGACTTTATGCCTGAATTAATCTTCTGTTTCAGGGCTATGTCTAACAGGTACTCACTCAGTAAGTACTGTCAATGGTGCAGGGCCATCATAAATGATAGTCAATGAACCTATGTTTATCCAGAAATGTTAATCATGAGGTTTTTTCCCTGAAATCAGGTACACATGAAACTTGATATGTGCAAAATGAAATGCATGTAACATCTTTCTCTCTTTCCCTTTCTCCCTGCCTTCCATAACACATACGTGTTCCAGAAGCACTTTCTTTTCTGATAAAGGCAAAGATCTTGAGTTCGACTTTTCAGATGTCAGGGTTTTCTTGACCAGAGGAGTAGGAAAGAAAGCCTAAAGACATAATCTTGTGTCCAGTTGAGGGATGGGAACACATCATACAGTGTCTCCCCTCACTTCCATTCTAAACTCTCATGGTTTTGTCTCAAAGACAAGACTGAAATTTTAAAGTGAACTGAATGGAATCTTAAAACACAGACATAAATCCATCTTAATGACTGTATGTGATGGAAATCACCCCAGGGTATCATTTCAGGAACCTACTGACCAGCAGGAGATGGTTTGACAAACTTGTTGGTAGCAGGATGAAGTTGGTAGGAGTTGCTGGAAACAGGTTGTATCATGTTTACATCTGGAACATTGAGACTGTTTGCCAATCTCTTTACATTTCTTTTTCTGGGTTCACCATCCCACACCTGAAAAATCTCTTAGTGGAACGTCTGGTTATCTGTTATTGGCCCACCAACCCTGAAAGCCTAACCCCAGTGCTCGAGGAACACTGAGCCATGGAAACGCTGTGATAAAGCATTGCTGATATGTTAACAGCCTCCAATTCTGAGAAACAAATCTCAACTTATTATGCTTGCCAAGCTAGAGAGCCCTGACTTTAGGAGTGCAGTCTCCCCAAGTAGTGTTGAGCAGAGCTTATATATGTTGCTAGGAAAGCACAGACGATTCTAATTAACAGAAGTGGCGACAAGAGTACTGCCTGACTCCTAGACCAGAGCGGGCTTGCCTTAACACACTCAGCATTCCATCTGTCTTAGGTTAAAACTGGTTTATTTTGGCCTGGAAGTTCCTGATTTGATTTCAAACAGTAAGGTCTCAGTACGGTATCCTTGATCCTGATGTGATTTAAAGAACAAGATTCTTAAGGTTATGTCCTACATGTTCGCTGGCAGAGCTGTTCTGTAGTTTTATTCAGTGGGGGTCGGCGTGCAGGAAAGACGGAGGGAGCCAGCAGCCGTGGGTGGTGGTAGAAAGTAGGGGAAAACAGTGTTGAAAATAGATCCTGGATCCTGGCCACGTAGAAGCGCTTGTGCAGAAGGGTGGAGGGGGCAGGCCTGCTCCACCTGAGCACACGGACAGCCCGTTGGACCTGCTCCGCAGACCCCAGGCCGAGCCGGGTGCCCAGCACAGCCAGTGTTCTCTAAATATTTGTTGAACGAATTCATGGTGGAGGAAGATGAAGAAAACAGCTCTAGGAGAACCATTTCAGACAGTCTCCCTGAGACTGTGGCTGGAAAAAGTAGATGAGCGCTCGGGTTCCCTGGCCCCCAGTAATGCCAGGGGCAAATCCACTGCCCCTTTGCCTCCAGCACAGTCTCACCCAGTGGTGACCGAGAGCAGGTCCAGCTTGGCTGTCGTGGTGGAGTAGGGGTGAGAAGCGCAGAGGCCAGCTCCCCAGGGGGCTGGTGGAAAATGAGTGAAAACAACCCCCTCCTCTCTTTCAGAGCTGCAGTGAGACAGTTCTCTTTTCAAGCAGAAAATGGACTCAATGACTTCTTTGACCTCATGGCTTGTTGTAAAATGCTAAAGTACTATAGAAGTGTGCTGCCTAGAAACAAATCTTTCCCCTTTGTCCCTGCTTTAATCCCACTCCCCTCCCCATGAACCACTGCTGCTACAGTAAATGCACCTACACAGTCCCCTGAGCAGGCAGGCTGAGACACCCATGCAGAGACAAACACACGCACAGAGACGTACAATCAGAATTAGAATGGATATATACATGGGACTTAGCTATCATACTGTCATTGATTGGAAGTTGCAGTACACTGGTCCCGGTTCCCCTCTTTAGTGGAACCTTCCCCTAGGTTTTTTAATGGGACTCTGTGGATTTTCTGGGGAGAACAACTTAAAGGACTTCTATATTTTCACTGAAATGCTCAGGAGAGCAGGGTAGGGGCATCAGAAAAAATGTCATTGGAAGGGAGAGCTATTGATGTGCATTTAGCTGAAATGAGATGCAGAGTTTTTGATTTGAGTAGTTCGTAGTATAGCAAGTTTAAGAATTTGGGTTCCAAACGAACTTATGATTACCAGGGGGGGAAGGATGAGAGGAAGGGATAGTTAGGGAGTTTGGGATGGACATGTACACACTGCTGTATTTAAGATGGATAACCAACAAGGACCTAACCCTGCTCACTGTTATATGTCAGTGTTGTTGGGATGGGAGTTTAGGGGAGGATGGATGCATGTATATCTATGGCTGAGTCCCTTCGCTGTTCACTTGAAACTATCACAGCATTGTTAATTGGCTACACTCCAATATAAAATAAAAAGAATTTGGGTCTCCAAAATTTGATTTGAAATAAGGGTTTCACACTAATTAACTATATGACCTTGGGAAAATTACTCAACCATTTAAAACCTAGTTTACCTCATTTGCAAAAGAAGAATATAATTGTCCCTATTGTGTAAGATGGTTTGGAGGACTTAACTGGCTTGCAAAATGCTTATCACATTGAAGGCATATGGTTGACGACTCAACTGAGTTAGACTTTATCATATTTTCAGCGTCACTTTTGAACACTCATACTTCTCGTCCATCTGAAAACTACTTTTCTAAAGATTTGACTTGCCTTTATTTTTAATCCTGGGCTCATGTTCGTTTTCTTTTCAATCTATCATATCTGCTTTAGCATGCCAAGCTTCCTACACAGCATTTTGGAAGTGAATAAAGATCAAATCCAAGTGTTTCACTCATAGCTTCTTGGGCGTTCCTTTGATTGAGTTATGGATGATCATTCCTTGTCTTTTTAAAAAAAAATCATCATCTTTTGGTTCTTTTTTTTAAAAATTTTTTAAATTTTTTTATTTTTTATTTTTCAGTGGGTTTTGTCATACATTGATATGAATCAGCCATAGAGTTAAACGTATTCCCCATCCCGGTCCCCCATCCCACCTCCCTCTCCACCCGATTCCTCTGGGTCTTCCCAGCCTCTTTTGGTTCTTTAATGACATAACTTTCCAAGTTGGTTTTTGGTGTCAAAGAATTAAGAGGTCCCTTGTGTTTGGACCCATGAAGATTTGGCTGTTTTGTGCTAGCTAACTCTTGACTCTGTCAACCCACAGAAGATTGACATGTGTTAATTTGGTATTAAATCATATTATGTCTTCACTGTCCATCTGTTTCACTGACTGATGAATTTATTGTTGAACATCACAGTGTGCCAGGAATTAATTTTACTATGTTTCAGGGATGTGGTGTAGATGCAATGGAGATGGTCCCTCCTTTCATGGAGCATAGGGTCGAGCAGGGACTGTACACATTAATGATGAATCACTAACGTAGTAGTGCCCTGAAGGGCTGTGATATCTCGTTAACTAGCCCTAGAGAGGGGCTTAGGGGGCCTCCCTTGAAGGAAGTGATGCTGATGTGAGATCTGATCAAGTGGCTCCAGTGAGTAGGAGGTGAATATTCCAGGAGAAACAGCACCATATGCAGAGAACTGGACATGGGAAAAATCTTGCAGCATTTGAGGAACTGGAGTAAAACTAATGATTGGAAAGGAAAACTAATGATTGAGTGCTGAGGTGGGACTTAAACCTTATGAAGGATTCATTCTTCTTAGGAGCTTCTTTGATGTCTTTCTGATGTTAAGTGGTTACATACTCTAGACGGTTGCTAAGTTCACCGATGATAGTGTATTTGGAACCTCATTAAACAGCAATATTTTATTGCTCTTTGGTGATTAATGAAATCTTGTCTCTGGCCAAGTAAACAGATTCTTAGTACAATGTGTTTTAAATCAAGTCAAGAAGACAAAAGTACAACTGCTAGTGAATACCTCAAGTTAATCCATAGACAGAAGAACACGGAACCAGAGCTTGTTTCGTTTGTCTGAGTAGTCTCATCTGCTCTTTGTTAGTTTTCCTGTCTCTTCTACTTTCAACTGTTTCAGTTTTGTCTAAATGTTGTCAAATAGAGCAAACCGAAAGTCCAGCAATAGATCCTGCTTCAAAGCTGTGGAACTCATGGCAACCTCAGTGATTCAGTAGTTAAACTTTTCCTTTCAGTTCCTGTAGTTATAATTATCTCTAGTGTCAGCAAGGGTGGTGAGGGTCACAATTTCCAAGACCCAACTCTCAAGGTGTGTGGAACTGGGATACTACATAAAAAGGGATTCTAGACTTTTACTGATACATACATACTTTTTTTTTTTTTTTAACAGCAGCAGAAATCGGTTTATTCTATATGTGAAAAAGGAAAATTACCAGTTAGAGATAATAAGTTCCATTTATCCCTTGACAGAAATTCTATTGTTTGTGCTTATCCCTTCGAGGGGATCAAGGACTCTATCTTTGGAATTTTAGAAGGGTGGGCAAACATATTAGACTTTCTGTGGAAGTGTTATAATAACTAGCACCTTTAAATTCAGAACATTTTGCTGCTGATATCCATTTAAGAAGTATTTCTCCAAGAGGGGCTTCAAGTCTGCCTGCTCTTGAATCATCCATAGAGCTTAATTAGAAAAGAAGATTTCCTGACCCCACAGTGAAACTATCAAATCTGAATCTATAGAGCAGGGGGAGGAGGAATTGGATAAAGTGTAGCCTTCTATTTTCTGTAGAATTTAAAAACTTATTAGCTAAAACTCCTAAACCTTAAGAATAAAATGATGTAGAAAATCAATAAACATAAAATACATTTTGGGCTGCCATTGTAGCTCAGGTAAAGAATCTGCCTGCAATGCAGGAGACCTGTGTTCGATCCCTGGGTCAGGATGATCCCCTGGAGAAGGAAATGGCAACCCTTTCCAGCATTCTTGCCTGGAGAATCCCATGGACAGAGGAGCCGGGTAGGTTACAGTTCCTGGGGTCACAAGAGTCAGACAACTTAGTGACCAAACTGCCAACCACCACCACCATATTTATAAAAATATAATACTCTATAGAATATCTGATATACATTTTTAGTTTTAATCTATTAATCATACCTAAAGAGTTTTACCTATGGACTTTTAAAAATCTTATTTAGAAAGCAGAACAATTTTTTATTTTCTCATTTTCCTTGTTATTATGGCTTGTATGACTTCTGAGATACACCCATAACTTAAAAGTGAACATTTAATTTCAAAATATATGGGGTTTTAAAAGTATCCTTGATATTAATTTCTCATTTTAATATTAATTTCTCATTTAAATGCTTTCTTCCCTGCAGTCACCCTCTGTGTTTTTTTCAGTCTTCTGACTTTATTGAGGTTTTTCAATGGCTAAGTCAAAGATCTCTCTTGGTAAATGTCACATTGAACTTGAAAATATGTGGTTTATTTTCAAATATCTTTTGATATTGATTTCTAACATAATTCCACAGTGGTAAGAGAGCAGACTCTGTATGATTTCAGTACCTTTAGACCATAAAATTTTTGCACCTGTTTTACATCCCCGGATGTATTCCAGTGTTTTCTAATTTATAGTCTATGGTAATTTGAATAGAAGTTGTATCCTGAGGTTGTGCAAAAACTGTATAAGTCTTAATTATGTTGAATTGGTTCATAGTGTTTTTCAGGTCTACTGAATGCTACTTTTCTGTCTATTCATTCTATTAATTTTTGAGAGCTTGATATTGAAACTCCAACTAAAGATCTTAATTTATCTACTGAAAAAAGAATTGTAATCTATAGTGGAACTACATATAGCTTTGCTCTGTGTTTTCTAAGTCTCCTATAAATGTGTTATCATACTTTCATAATTTAAAAATAAAATAATTAAAGGAATAAAAATCAGAACTTTTTATTTTCTTAGCAAGAAAACTACTGGTTCCCAGTTGCCCAGTCCCATTCTTCTTAGGGAATCAAAACTCTCTTTCCAGCCCAGATTTCTCAGTGAATTTTCTAGTATGTGTATAGCTCTCACTCTAGATATTTCAAGACGTTTGACAGCTTTGTAACTTGTGTATTTATAGGCTTCTTTTCCTAACATTTAAACTATTTGGAGGAGGGGTCAGATAGACGCAACCAGAAAGTTAAGGCCCTTGGACAGCAAGGAGATCAAACCGGTCAGTCCCAAAGGAAGTCAATCCTGAATATTCATTGGAAGGACTGGTGTTGAAGCTCCAATACTTTGGCCATCTGATGCAAACAGCCAGCTCGTTGGAAAAGACCCTGATGAGAGGAAAAACTGAGGACAGGAGGAGAAGGAGGCGACAGAGGATGAGATAATTGGATGGCATCACCGACTCAATGGACATGAGCTTGAGCAAACTCCGGGAGATGGTTAAAGACAGGGAAGGCTGGCGTGCTGCAGTCTATGGGATCACAGAGTCAAACATGACTGAGCAACTGAACAGCAAGAAAGTTTTGACCAATGAGAAAACCTTCACTAAAGAAGTGAATTTTGGTCACGGAAGGATTCCCAGAGCACAGCACATGCTTGGCAATCCAGAAAAGCATGCTCCCAGGACACCAGAAAGTGTTGAGATAAATTATAATAAAAATGAGTGACAGGTGATCCAGATAGATAGGAACGCAGTAGAGAGCCTAGATTTTGATGAGAGAGCAGAGGGATAATATATAAATAAAGGGTGAGAAAATGATTGCAGGAAAACGAGCTAAGAGAAAGCCCTGTTTGGTTGAATTTAAAATAGACCAGAGGGAAACATGGGCTTCCCTCATAGCTAAGTTGGTAAAGAATCTGTCTGCATTGCAGGAGACCTGGTTTCGATCCCTGGGTCTAGAAGATCCTTTGGAGGAGGAAATGGCAACCCACTCTAGTATTCTTGCCTGGAGAATCCCATGGATAGAGGAGCCTGGCAGGCTACAGTCCATGGGGTCACAAGAGTCAGGCACGACTTAGGGACTAAGCCACCATCAGAGGGAAACGTGGTCTGAAAAGTAGCATGACTGAAAGATATCTTGTGTGTGGGTGGGGGGCTAACAGGGGGAGGGTAGATTTCAGAGAGGGGAAGGGCCTTAGGACAAGGTAAAAAATGATTCTTAATTAATAATGACTAGTGGGATTCTTAGTGTAGGTACTGTGATGAAAGGATAATTACAGGAATAAAACTATACGGTTATTTTCTCATCCTTCCTAAATGCTAGCTGTCATAAGAAATAGCATTTTGAGAGTTAGATGAAGAATTTGTGCATGGCTATCATCTTCTTAGGCTCAGCTAAATATTTAGACTCACTTGATGATCACAGGTCACCTTTGGCACGCCCCACTCTCATCTATTCAGAGTGCCAGGTGCTCCTTGGCCGGTGGAGGGGGGTTCTTGCAGTAGTCTTTACTGGTGTCCACAGAACTGTTCAGGAACCACTCTCTTGGTAAACAACCCTGATTTAGAAGCCTCTTGTCCCGCAGGAGCCAGTACCTCTTTTTATTTTTTTTAATTGGAGTATAATTGCTTTCCAATGTTATGTCAGCTTCTGTTGTACAAGGAAGTGAATCAGCCACATGTATACATATATCCCCTTCTTCTTGAACCTCCCTTCGAAGCCAGTGCCTCTTATAACAATTCCCATTACCTGTTCATTCCTAGGTCTACCCAGTCCAGATGTGACTAACCAACAGAAGTCATTTTTATCATCACCAGTGTGTCCTGGCAACAGATTTGGCCCTGTTGTAAGCAGGTCAGCCAGGCGATAGAGAAAGTTAGTTGAAGGTCATGGAAAGTTAACTGAAGGTCATATTCTCACTTGGAAAGAAGAAGGGTTCTATTAGCCCTGTATCCACAGGTACTAAACAAGGCTCCAAAGGAAAATATTTTAACAGGAGTGGACTCCGGTTAAAATGAGTCACTGGGGACTTTTCTGGTGGTTCAGTGGCTAAAAGACCTCAATCCCAATGCAGGGGGCCTGGGTTCAATTCCTGGTCAGGGAACTAGATTCCCCATGCAGCAACTATGATCCAGTGCAGCCAAATAAATAAATATTAAAAAAAAAAAAGAGTCGTTGGTGGGGTGTTGGGGTGGGGGTGGTTTGGAGTTTATCATTGTAAGAAGAATTACCCTTTTCATCTTTGCCTTTTATCTGGCACTTTGATCTCCCCTTTGTTATTGGACTAACCTAGTTGACTCAACACTTCAGCTTGGATGTTATCTCTTCCAGGAAGCCTTATCTGACATGCCCCCAAATCTGGGTTAGGAACCGCTTTTATATACTCCAGTACCCGCCTTATAATTCTACACTTTATGTTCATCTCTCCTGCACTTCTGAGCAGTTGTTCATGTTTTCCCAGAACTAAACATAGTTCCTAGCACATGATAGATGCTCAATAAATAATTATTGAATTTCATTAAGTTAAATTAATTAAATTTAATTATGTCCACTTGGCCTGGGTTGGTAAAGAAAGATTATGGAAGTTCAAAGGGATTCTTGGAAGATACAAAAGTTTGTGTGTGTGTGTGTGTGTGTGTGTGTGTGTGTGTATACGTGCCCCCATGTGCAGGAGAGAGAGAAATGAAGAAACAGAACATCAGTGAAATCAGTTGTGCTTTTTCATTTGGGTCCTTCTTTGATATTCTTTCAGAGGCTAAGATATAAATTATATTTTCAATTATTTTTGATTGTCATGTTATCGGTGAGAATTTTCCTATTTAAATTGAACCTCATCTGTAACCCAGAACTTCTATTCCCTTTCCAGCTTTACCATAGCACTTACTGCCCTCTGATATGCAATAGATAGTATTTATTTATCCAGTCCCCTCCCACAAGAATGTAAACTCTGTAGGGGAAGGAAATTTTATTTATTTCCTGCTGTATTCCTGTTGCTTAGAATGGGGCTTAGCATGTAGTAGGCACCCAGCAGGTATATAATAAGTGAATATTGATGGGAGTGGTTTTATTTGAATGCAAGCCTATGATAAGATTGAATGATATGGACCATAGGGGTTTGTAATTTACAGAAGGGATATCCTAATTTCTATGTGCTTTATATCAGTGCATCAGATACCAAATTTGACATCTTCAACAGATGAAATTTGCTCTAGGATGTCTAACCTGAAAATATAATGAAAATATATACATTAATGTTGCATAGTGTACTTAAGTCAAACTAATACAAATAAAATGCAACACATGCACCTATAGAACAGCTGTCTCCCTTCTTCGGTTGAGCTGGTTTCTGGCAACTGAGGAATGGACCATGGTCTGTGGTCTAGAAAGACCTTCATTCTGTTGAAGCTATAACACTGCTTAGCGTGCTCTGTGCTGCTCTCGTGGCCCACGCATCTCTGTGACCAGTCAATACTCCTGAACTTGTTAGTTACACCTCATAAAATCCTGTGATGTGGGTCCCCACTTCCCTGATTTTTAGATAAGCTAACAAGAATATAAAGAGAAACCTACCAAGAAAATTATTTTTTCTTTGAACAAATATTTTGATAATGAAAACTGAAAGTGTTAGTCGCTCAGTCGAGTCTGATTCTTTGTGACCCCCATGAACTATATAGCCCACTACGTTCCTCTGTTTGTGGAATTTTCCAGGCAAGAATATTGGAGTGGGTTGTCATTCCCTTCTCCAAGGGATCTTCCCAACCCAGGGACTGAACCCAAGTTCCCTGCATTGCAGGCAGATTCTTTACTGGCTCAGCCACTCATGATAATGGTGAAATTAAAAAAAATAAAGGTACAAATTATAGAGGGACTATGGTTTTGTGTATATAGCTTCTACTAACTTGAAGTGAACTTCTCTCTCTTAGTGTTAGAAAACACTTTGAGATTTTTCTTTGGGATAGTTGCTGTTCAGAAACATAAGGAATAGAGAGAACTTTTAGAGAACTGTAAGTTAGTTCGATGTACAGGCCGCTTCTGACTTATTTGCTTTCTGTTAAATTTCTGTTTTAGGCTGGACAGTCCCACTTCCAGGTATTCTGCACTTTCCCCCCCGACACTGTCTGTGACCTTTCTTCATGGCTTCAGGGTTTTGCCTTCTCCCTCTCCTTTGTTCACAGAGCATTTGCTGAGTGATGCCCTACTGGCCACCGACGCTATGTGACTGTCATCTTCTGATCAGAGGACTCAGATGTTGTTGGCAGAGAGACTTGTCATGTGCATTTGCCCATGCTGCTAAGTTCACATCAGGCACCGGCCTCACACTGATATTTTGTGCATATGACAGATGTCTGGTAATCCTCCTGGAGGAGAGCTCATTAAGATAGGATGGTCAGCTGAGAGGATCCTCCTCTGATTGGCCACCTCCCACAGTTGCTGAGGGGTACACATGGCACAATTCCAGGGGACACTGTCCACACAAACAAGCTGCAATGGGACCTGGGCCCTCAGGGCTGTGCCTAACAGTGGCTGGGCTCTCCCAGAGGTAGGCTTGGAGATGAAAGTGTAAATTGTATATTTGGGAAGTGCAGAGAATACCAGTAGGGAAGCAGGGAATGATACAGAGAAAACTAGGTGATAACATAGGGTATGCTACTGTGCCTGCTGCCACAGCGGACAACTGAAGCTTCCTCCTCTGGAGAACCCTGGGCGATGGTGCAAACACACGTCTTGGAATGATCCCATCTTAGGGGAGCAGGGAACTGGGAGCTTTATATAGCAGTTCCGTATAGTCGTTGGTCGAAGGTCTTAATTCTGTGGCCCTCTGGTCTGCTGCATGTGGGCAGTGAGGATTTCTGGGGAAAAAGATCCCCTGAGTCAAGAGATACAGATACTAGCGTCTGAAAGTCACTTGAGTGCAAACATCCATGGTGGGGGCTGGTCGGTGAGGCGTATGGGGTTCAGTGAGGTGTATATAGCATCTCTACCAGCAGCCTTGCTTTCTGGGTCTGGAAATGACATCACAGAGCAACTCTCCTTTCTCTCCTTTGAAAGATGAGGATGCAACTCTTAATCTGATGTTGATGAAACAGCAGACCTGCCTGGTGAAGGCAGAGTGATTAAGTGCTGTTGGGAGGTTAACACTTCCTGGGTTTAAATCCCCTCTTTTGCCCTTGCACAGCTTACCTGTCAAGTTCTGTAAGCTCTCTATGCTTCATTTCCTCATTTACAGAATTGGCACAATAAAGTGCCTGTGAAGATTCAATTAGACAATATAAACAAAACACTTAAACATATAAGATTGTTGGCATCAGAGATGAATGTGTGTGTCTGCCCTCATAGAGTTTAAATTTTAACAGGGAAAATACTTGAGCAGTAATCATATTACTTTAATGGAACATGATAAAATTTAGGACAGTGGCAGGCACAAAGTATTTTAAAAGCATTTGGTGCATCCTGAGGAATCAGAAAGGCTTCCTGAGAGAGGTGATGACTAAACTCCTAGACAAGAGGGACTGGATGAAGAGAGACCTGCTAGGTATAGGGGGTCATTTATTCCATGTAGAGAAAAGTGTACCCCACTCACCTTTTCCTCAAATTTGAGTTGTGTGGGATGCAGAGACTGAGGAGTGAGTTTAGGCCAGTCTTCAAAAACATTAGGATGTAACAACCTGTGAGACTGCCCACAAGTCCTTCATCCTCTTCCAAGCCCCTGGCTCCCCTTCTGGGCTTTGTGGGACCCTATGTGGTGATAAGGGCTATGGCTCTATCCAAGCAGATACCTTCAGAAGCTTTGGTTTTGTGGGCAGAGTCTGTGGCTGGTTGTATGGCTGCTCCATCCCATGATTTAGAGGGTTTGTGTGGAGAATGCCTGCTCCTTCCCATGCTTCCCATCTGGAGTTCTCAGCTCTTTGCCAAATTTCTCCCAGCTCCTGGGTACAGAGGCTGCCCAGCCTGGTCCCAGATGGACTGTGCTTTAGGTTTGGCTTTTCCGGATACATTGTTCAACTCAGGCTTGTGATGTGTTCTTGCTCATGTGGTTTCCATCAGTGCTTGTTGGGATGTGGCTGGCAACCCCCCAGCCCAGACTCACGATAGAAGACAATGGGAGCCCCTCTCAGGGCTCCCCAGAGTGTTGAAGGACCATGCTGTCTGGGTCTTCAGTCTCAGATGTGATCTCTAATGCATGATTTGGTATCAGATCTAGGCTTCTGATATTTGAGAGGTAAGTGTAGCTTTTAAAACATCACATCAGAGGATGTAACTCCCAGCTCTGTGATCTCCCTTTCCACTGGATTGCTCCTTAGAAAAGGCTGACAAGAGGTTGGATAATTTAGTTTAGAGGGAGGATGTTAATATAGTTGCTTCTCTACCCCAGAGGACCAAGAGAGCAAAATGAGTTTTAATGCAAATTAGCTGGTCAAAAGCCCCACAGAAATCACCTGGTTTTTCTCCCTCAGCTGGCCATTTGTAAGGAAACCACCTGCTCTCATCAGGTCATTTCTCTCTCTGATCGTTTGTGTCTATCATATTGCAGAGGAGGAGACAAACTACTTATCAGTTAGGACTTAGTTCTCAGTTAAATTTAGGTTTAGTTAAAGCCCTAGTAAAATCAAAACAACACTAGCTTAAACAAGGCAGAAGTTAGCTCTTTCATCGAACTCTGATATTTCTTTCCCATATTAATGTCAGGCTGTAGGCTGTCCTGGATAGCATGGCCGCTTCATGCCACAAAGTCTGTAGGCCCCCAGTTTTCTTCTGTCTGTGACTCTGCTATGCAGGACCTTCATGGCCAGGGTTACCTCATGGTCCAAGTTGGCTGCTCCTGTTCCTGCCATTATCTCCATAATGTAGCTAGTAGGGCAAAGAAAAGTATAAAACAGCACATGGTACCTCTTGTAGGTTCTTCCTAGAAGCTGCATATGCTTTAATTACCATTGGAAAAAAATCAGTGGTTTGGTCATACCTCACTACAGGAATATGCCTGTAATGCAGGAGACTGGGGTTCAACCCCTGGGTTGAGAAGATCCCCTAGAGAAAGGAATGGCTACCCACTCCAGTATTCTTGTCTGGAGAAGTCCAAGGACAGAGGAGCCTGGCAGGCTACAGCCTATGGGGTTGCAAAGAGTCAGAAGTGACTGAGTGACTAATACTTGCAACTACAAGGAATTTTGGGAAATGTAGTGTTTATTTCAGGGTAGAATATGATAGTGGAGTATAAGGCCCATCTGGAATTAGAGGGTTCTATTACTCAATGAATAAAGAGAGAGATGATATTAAGGGACAATTGGTAGTTTCTATCAATAACTGGATTGGACTCTTTACAGTAGTTTGTATTCTTGGGCATAGAACCACAATTTTTTGAACCTCAGTTTTCTTATCTGGAAAAACACATGAGTAATATTTACTTCATTGAGTTTTTGCAAGGATAAAACAAAATTAAATGATGTAATCTTTGCCATTATTGAAGTGCAGAATGAAGCGGGGCAAAGGCTAACAGAGTTTTGTCAAGAGAACATGCTGGTCATAGCAAATACACTTTTACAATAACCTAAGAAATGACTCTACATATGGACATCACCAGATGGTCAATACCAAAATCAGATTTATTATGTTCTTTGCAGCCAAAGATGGAGAAGTTCTATACAGTCAGCAAAAACAAGACCTGGAGCTGACTGTGGCTCAGATCATCAGCTCCTTATTGCAAAATTCAGGCTAAAATTGAAGAAAGTAGGGAAAATCTACTAGGCCCAGGGAAAACCACTAGGCCATTCAAATATGACCTAAATCAAACCCCTTATGATTATAGAGTGGAGGTGATGATAGATTCAAGGGATTAGATCTAGTAGACAGAGTGCCTGAAGAACTATGAATGCAAGTCCGTACCATTGTATGGGAGGCAGTAACCAAAGCAACCGCAAAGAAAAAGAAATGCAAGAAGGCAAAGTGGTTGTCTGAGGAGGCTTTACAAATAGCTGAGGGAAGAGGAGAAGCAAAAAGCAAGAGAGAAAGGGAAAGATATACCCAACTGAATGCAGAGTTTCAGAAAATAGCAAGGAGAGACAAGGAAGGCTTCTTAAATGAACAGTGCAAAGAAATAGAGGATAATAATAGAAAAAATAAGGCTAGAGATCATTCAAGAAAATTGGAGACATCAGGGGAACATTTCATGCAAGGATGGGCATGATAAAGGACAGAAATGGTAAGGACCTAACAGAAACAGAAGAGATTAAGAAGAGGTGGCAAAAATATATAAGAAGTTCTTGTATAGAAGAACTATACAAAAAAGATCTTAATGACCTGCACAATCACTCACTGAGAGCCAGGCATCCTGAAGTGTGAAGTCAAGTGGGTCTTAGGAAACATAACTATGAACAAAGATAGTGGAAGTGATACAATTCTAGTTGAGCTATTTCAGATCCTAAAAGATGATGCTGTTAAAGTTCTGCACTCAATATGTTAGCAAACTTGGAAAACTCAGCAATGGCCACAGGACTGGAAAAGGTCCGTTTTTATTCCAATCCCAAAGAAGGGCAATGCCAAAGAATGTTCAAACTACCGCACAATTGCTCTCATTTCATGTGCTATTATAGCAAGGTTATACTCAAAATCCTTCAATCGAGGCTTCAGTAATACATGAATTAGGAAATCCCAGATGTACAAGCTGGGTTTAGAAAAGGCAGAAGAACCAGAGATCAAATTGTCAACCTTCATTCGATCATGGAGAAAGTAAGGGAATTCCAGAAAAACATGTACTTCTACTTCATTGACTATACTAAAGCCTTTGGCTGTGGATCACAACCAACTGTGGAAAATTCTTGTAGAGATGGGAATAGCAGTCCATTTTACCTGTCTCCTGAGAAACCTGTACAGGTCAAGAAGCAACAGTTAGAATCGGAGATGGAACAATGGACTGGTTCAAAATTGGGAAAGGAATATGTCAAGGCTGTATATTGTCACTCTGCTTATTTAACTTATATGCAGAGTACATCTTGTGAAATGCTGGGCTGAATGAATCACAAGCTGAAATCAGGATTGCTGGGAGAAATATCAACAACCTCAGATATGCAGATGACACCACCCTTTTGGCAGAAAGTGAAGAGGAACTAAAGAACCTCTTGATGAAGATGAAAGAGGAGAGTAAAAGAGCTGGCTTGAAACTCAACATTCAATAAACCAAGATCATGGCATCTGGTTCCATCAATTCATGGCAAATAAAGGGGGAAGAAGTGGAAGCAATAACAGATTTTATTTTCTTGGACTACAAAATCACTTTGGGCAGTGACTGCAGCCATGAAATTAAAAGATGCTTGCTCTTTGGAAGGAAAGCTATGATAAACCTACACAGCATGTTAAAAAGCAGAGACATCACTTTGTTGTCAGTGGTCTGTCTAGTCAAAGCTATCGTTTTTCCAGTAGTCAGGTATGGATGTGGGAGTTGGACCATAAAGAAGGCTGAGCACCAAAAAATTGATACTTTTGAATTGTGGTGTTGGAGAAGACTCTTGAGAGTTCCTTAGACTGCTGGGAGATCAATCAGTCAATCCTAAAGGAAATCAACCCTGAACATTCATCAGAGGGAGTGATGCTGAAGCTGAAGCTCCAATACTTTGGCCACCTGGTGTGAAGAGCTGACTCATTGGAATAGATCCCAATGCTGGGAAAGACTGAAGGCAAAAGGAGAAGGGGGTGGCAGAGGATGAGATGGTTAGATAGCATTGCTGACTCAATGGACATGAATTTGAGCAAACTCTAGGAGCTAGTGGAGGACAGAGGAGTCTGGCATGCTGCAGTCCACGAGGTCACAAAGAGTCGAGATGACTTAGTGACTGAACAACAACATCAAAATGTTTGTCAAAATGCCCTGTCAACCAGAAAGCACCATGCAAAACAATAATTAGTTTTTTTACATTAAAAAAATAAATTTCTCTCATTATGAAAATGGACAAAAGAAGGAGTGTGGTAAACACATTTAAGTAAAAAAAATTACTTCAGAGACAAAAGTGATCTTGGGGAAAATGTGGAGTTTCATCATGTTTAATCAGACAGAAAACTCTCAAAGGCAAATGTTCACATGTGAGTTTTTAATTGCAATTGGAAAGATGATATACTCCACTTAAAAGATTTTCCTTTGGTATTTCAGCATAATTAGCCTTGGCTCAAATCTATAACATGAGAGGCACTCATAACCAACAAGTAGTAATGAAATCTTCAAAGAGTTTTTACAACAGAAAGGCTTTATTTGAATTAGGGAAGAAGGTCTTAAAAAAAACCCCAAACCCATTTGCCTATTTTGCCTAATAAGGAAGTACTTTATAGCACAAGATGCAGCGCTCTGGGAAAAGAATCAGCACTTTTTATTTTAATGGGACCCGATGTAATAGAAATGGCCTGCAGTTAATATTGCATATAATTATTTATTAGACTTGTAAAAACCTCCTGTTGCCAAGGCCCCTGGGCGTACGGACAAAGTTGGAGTATTAGCTAGTAAAAATGCAAGTCGACTCAGCAAGCACAGATGCAAGGTCATTCTACGGATGGACTCAATGGAGACATAAGCTCCCCTTGCGGCCAGAAGTAGACGAACTCTCTGGGGAGAAAGATGACCAGGTCATGGGGCAAGACCCCTTCTTTGGCCTGTATTATTGTAGGGAACCACACCTTGTTGGAGGGAGGAGGTCTCCACAGTTTTCTGTGCCCATAGTGAATAGACCTTTGCTATATTGGCCACTCAGATCACAGCGCAGCTCACAGACAGATTCCTTGATCCACGGACCCAAGCAGTCACATGAGGCAGTTTTCTCCTTTCATGTGAAAGGAGCTGGAGGGGATGAGAGTGAACGATCCTCTGATCTTCTTGTCATGCAGAAATAGCTACAGTAACAAAGAGGTGGTTAAAATAAACCTTGAATCAGGCACATTTGGTTACACTTCAGATTCAGCCAATTAATATCTAGATGCTTTGAAGTAAATTACCTATATTTCTGAATTCTGCCAGGTTATTTTGCAGATGGAGAGAGCACACGATAGACCCTCAATACATGCTTCTGAGATCTAGCTAAGAGATATATTAAAGAAGACCAAATATAGATGACTTACAGTCCTTTGTCTTCCCAGTGAAGCACATCAGGCTTTATACTAAGCATGGTCATGTTCTTAAGTCTTACATTTTTTTTTTTCAGTCTTACATTTTGTAAGCATTGTATCTACTATGTGTCCAGAGCATTCTAACTCAGTGAAACCAAAGCATTATTTATGGGAAAAAAATCTTTTTGGCCTAATTACTTTCCTTAATCTACTTTACCTTCAGTTTTGGATATTTTATGGAATCCTAGTAAGGAATGGATTTGGTATGTTGTCTAGAAATGTTTTGTCTTTAGATAGAATTGAAAGCAAGCCACAAGAAAGAGTTAAGGATCCAGCCTTTTATCCGACTTCCCAGTGAGGTGCTTGGACACTGTAATGTATTTCAATAATTCATTCCATGTGGTAGTTATGTCATTCCACTTGGAATTATTCTTCTGTATATATAAAACTTCAGTTCCTTATGGTGGAATTTAGGTCCACTTAAAAAATGTTCTCATTTGACATGTATTCATTGAAAACCTACTATGTTCTTGATACTGGCAAAGTGCTGGAATATATATTAATATTTGATCCTTAATGCATCCAAAATATCACTGGTGTTCCACTTTAAATAGACACTTCTTATATTTGAAGAAAATTATTTCTTTTTAATTTTTAACTCTTTTCCTATTTATAGCTGAAGCTCCAATACTTTGGCCACCTGATGTGAAGAGCTGATTCATTGGAAAAGACCCTGATGCTGGGAAAGATTGAGGGCAGGAGAAGAAGCGGGTAACAGAGGATGAGATGGTTGGATGGCATCAGTGATTCAATGAACATGAGTTTGAGCAAACTCTGGGAGTTGGTGAAGGACAGGGAAGCGTGGTATGCTGCAGTCCATGGGGTCACAAAGAGCCAGACATGAAAGTGACTAAACAACAACAACAATTCTCTTGTTTAAATTTTTTGACTCAATTATTTCAGTCTTCATATCTAGGTATTGAGTCATATCTGAACCTTGCCTAATTTCTCCTTCTCTCACTCTCATTTTTTTTTTTTTTTTTTAGAAAGAAAAACAACTGATTCTTTGAACTTAAAAAATTAATTTTTCCATTTTTGGCCACCAAATGCCTCCTTAAAGAGACCAGATATTTTCTATGTAAATGTATTTTGTAACACCAAAATTCAAGTGGAAAAAAATTGAATTAAGGAGTTGTAATTCAGTCAGGAAATTCAAATGAACTCATAAAATACAACAGCTTGATTGAATCAGTCCCTTGCTAGGCAGTTCTCTACCCACATAAAATATGAAATGAAAAATTCTTTTGCCAAATGGTTTGAAGCAAAAGTTAAACAATTTTAAAGTCCCCTGATCAGCAAGAAGAATCAGATTTGTTACTTTATTTTCTCCTCTACTGATATCACTGAAAGTAAGACTTTGAGAGAAGTGCTTTATAAAAATGTTTCATCTAAAACTGTCATCAGACTAAAGAGTAGAGAGAAAAGCAAACCACTGTTACCTCTATGTAAATAATTTCCCCTGGATATTTCAGTAACCTTCAGTGCCACTCTGATGCAACTTTATCATTATACACAAAGCTTAAAACTTATGCTTCAAATTTCTGGTACCATTAAGAACATAATTTTATTGGTTTCAATGATGCAGTAAAAGAATTACAAAATATACATTTGTAGAGACCTTTGTAGTTTAGAAAGTATTTCACTAGGTCAGGGAGATACTGCTCTTTTTCTCAAATAAGAAAACGGAGGCTCAGAGGTCGTGGAGCATGTCTTGGGTCACCTAACTTGAATGGCCATGTTGTGGTTGTAATTAGGTTTCCTGTGCCTCAAGTTCATGTTGATAGCCTATTGTACTCAAGTCTGTGAAAGTCCCATTTCAATGGATCCAGGGAGACATTTGAGTCACTTCCCATAAAGATCAACCTTTACCTTTGGAACTGCTCTGGCCAACTTTTGTTTCATATGCATGTGTTGCTTATCACGATGTCTTGTGTTTCTATTGCTCATTCCTCTGAGAAAACCCAGGCACATTCCAGACACTCAAGTCTAATCTACTCTGATAGCGGGGGAGCAGGATTGGACAACCATGGGGGTTGTTTGGCGTGTGCCCAGAGGCTGTGGGGTAGACTGCTCATTTCTGGCCTTCCTGAAACAAGAATGGGCCCTGGTCACCTGCCACCTCAGGTGTGCTGTGTACTTGGCCGGTTTTCCCTTCTCCTTAGACTCATACTCACATGTCTCTGCTGCTGATCTCTTGGCTATCATCCCTTTGTGCCTAACTTCTCAAAAGAGTAGTGCTCACCTGCAAATTCTAATTCCTCAGCTCTTAAATTCAACTTGTCCACCAGGCATTAGCTTTGACTTTCCCTCTGACTTTTCTCTCCAAAAATGAAAGTGAAAATTGCTCAGTCACGTCTGACTCTTTGTGACCCCATGGACTGGGGCCTGCCAGGCTCCTCTGTCCATGGAATTCTCCAGGCAAGAATTCTGGAGTGGGTAGTCATTCGCTTCTCCAGGGGATCTTCCCACCCCAGGGTTCAAACCCGGGTCTCCCGCACTGCAGGCAGATTTCCCTTCTCCAGGGAATCTTCCCAGCCCAGGGGTTGAACCCAGGTCTCCGGCATTGCAGGTGGATTCTTTATTGTCTGAGTCACCAGGGAAGCCCATGAATACTGGAGTGGGTAGCCTATTCCTTCTCCAGGGATCTTCCTGACCCAGGAATCGAACCAGGGTCTCCTGAATTGCACGGGGATGCTTAACCAGCTGAGCTACCAGAGAAGCCCTATTTTCTCTCCAAAGGTCAACTCTAATATGAAGAGCTTTATATGTTTTCTCAGGTTTCTTTCTTCTTCACTTAAACTTGGCTGTACTCCTCTTTCTGAAACTCTCCTTCTCTCTCTAATCCCCTGCTCTGGTTCTCTTTCTAGCTCTCCAGACACCATTTTCTCTCCTCCCCTCTTTTTGTCTTTCCTTCCTTCCTTTCTCCCTCCCTCCCTTCCTTAGTTTCTCGCTTCTTTCTTTCTTTTCTCCCCCTTCCAGCATCATTTTCTTCCTCCATTCCACAACAATGGATTTAACCTATAATCCTCTAAACTTTATTCACTTTTGCCTCCTAGAATACAACTGCTTTTGTGGTTTCATCTCTGACTCCAGTTTTTAAAACTTATTTTCTAATTGGAGGATAATTGTTCTTCATTGTTGTGTTCATTTCTGCCATACAACAGTGTGAATCAGTCATAACTATATATATATATGTATAATGTACACATAGCCCTTCCCTCTTGAGCCTCCTTCTCACTGCTACCCCCACCCCGCCCCTCCAGGTCATCACAGAGCACCCGGCTGGGTTCCCTGTTACATAGTAATTTCCCACTAGCTATCTATTTCACACATGTAGAGTATATATATCTGACCCGAATTTTGAATGACTCCCAGATCCAAAGTTCAAACTAAATTCTTACCCTTGGATTCTGCCTCTAATGTCCAGGTGCCTATGGCACAGCTTTTCTACGCATCCAGCCACCACCTCAAACTTACATCTAAACATTGACTCTTCTTAATCCCTCCCAGACATCTTCATTTCTGTTGGTGGTGTCATTTCTCGGTTCACCCAAGATCAATGTTTTGTATTATTTTGGGCAGCTCCTTTTTCTTCCCCCAAAGCAATGTAAAACCTTTTTCTTCCTTTGTTGTTGTTGTTTAGTCACTAAACCATGTGTGACTCTTTATGACCCCATGGACTGCAGCACGCCAGGCTTCCTTGTCCTTCACCATCTCCTGGAGTTTGCTCAAACTTATGTCTTTCAAACTCACATCCCACTTTTCTGTTCCCAATGCCATTGTCTTTCTTGGTTCAGACTGCCTCTATGGCAACAAGTAACCTATCTTTCTTTTGTTTTTACAAACTGCTGTACAACCGTACAGTGTTGTTACCCCTGACTTTTATTTTCATTTGTTATGCGCTATCTCTTGACTTCCTACTCTTGCATTCCAGTCCCCTATGATGAAAAGGACATACTTTTTTTGGTGCTATTTCTAGAAGGTCTTGTAGGTCATCATAGAACTGTTCAACTTCAGCTTCTTTGGCATTAGTGGTTGGGGCATAGACTTTGATTACTCTAATATAGAATGGATGCTTTGGAAATGAACAGAGATCATTCTGTCATTTTTGAGATTGCACCCAAGTACTGCATTTTGGACTCTTCTGTTGACTATGAGGGCTACTCCATTTCTTCTAAGGGATTCTTGCCCACAGAAGTAGGTATAATGGTCATCCGAATTAATATTGCCCATTTAATGCAAAAGTAGGGAGTTGAGAGATACCTGGAGTAACAGGCAAGTTTGGCCTTGGAGTACAAAATGAAGCAGGGCAAAAGCTAACAGACTTTTGCCAAGAGAATGCACTGGTCATAGCAAACACCCTCTTCCAACAACACAAGAGATGACTCTACACATGAACATTACCAGATGGTCAATACTGAAATAAGATTGATTATATTCTTTGCAGCTGAAGATGGAGAAGCTCTATACAGTCAGCAAAAGCAAGACCAGGAGCTGACTGGGGCTCAGATCATGAGCTCCTATTGCCAAATTCAGACTTAAATTGAAGTAGGGAAAACCACTAGACCATTCAGGTATGATCTAAACCAAATCCATTACAATTATACAGTGAAAGTGACAAATAGATTCATGGGATTAGATCTGAAAGACAGACTGCCTAAAGAACTATGGATGGAAGTTTGTAACATTGTACAGGAGGCTGAGATCAAGACCATCCCCAAGAAAAAGAAATGCAAAAAAGTAAAATGATTGTCTGAGGAGGCCTTACAAATAGCTGAGAAAAGAAGAGAAGCTAAAGGCAAAGGAGAAAAGGAAAGATATACCCTTCTGAAAAAACAGTTCCAAAGAATAACAAGGAGAGACAAGAAAGCCTTTCTCAATGGTTAATGCAAAGAAATAGAGGAAAGCAATAGAATGGGTAAGACTAGAGATCTCTTCAAGAAAATCAGAGATACTAAGGGAAATTTTCAGGAAAGATGGGCACAATGAAGGACAGAAATGGTATGTATCTAACAGAAGCAGAAGATATTAAGACGAGGTGGTAAGAATACACAGAAGAACCATACAAAAAAGATCACGATAACCACGATGGTGTGATCACTCACCCAGAGCCAGACATTCCTGGAATGTGAAGTCAAGCAGGCCTTAGGAAGCATCGCTATGAACAAATCTAGTGGAGGTGATAGAATTCCAGTGGACCTGTTTCAAATCCTAAAAGATGATGCTGTGAAAGTGCTGTACTCAAGATGCCAGCAAATATGGAAAACTCAGCAGTGGCCACAGGACTGGAAAAGGTCCGTTTTCATTCCAATCCAAAAGACAGACAATGCCAAAGAATTCTCAAACTACCGCACAATTGGACTTATCTCACACGCTAAGCAAAGTAATGCTCAAAATTCTCCAAGCCAAGCTTCAGCAGTACATTAACTGAGAACTTCCAGATGTTCAAGCTGGATTTAGAAGAGGCAGAGGAACCAGAGACCAAATTGCCAACATCTGCTGGATCATTGAAAACGCAAGAGAGTTCCAGAAAAACATCTACTTCTGCTTTATTGATTATGTCAAAGCCTTTGACTGTGTGGATCACAACAAACTGTGGAAAGTTCTGAAAGAGATGAGAGTAGCAGTCCACCTTACCTGCCTCCTGAGAAATCTGTATGCAGGTCAAGAAGCAGCAATTTGAACCGGACATGGGACAACAGACTGGTTCCAATTTGGGAAAGGAGTACATCAAGGCTGTATATTGACACTTTGCTTATTTAACTTATATGAAGAGAACATCATGTGAAATGCTGGGCTGGATGACACACAAACTAGCATCAAGATTGCTGGGAGAAATATCAATAACTTCAGATATGCAGATGATAAACACCCTTAGGGAGAAAGCTAACAGGAACTAAAGAGCCTCTTGATGAAAGTGAAAGAGGAGAGTGAAAAGGGGGGCTTAAAACTCAGCATTCAAAAAATGAAGATCATGGTATTTGGTCCCATTGCTTCATGATAAGTATATGAGAAAACAATGGGAATGGTGACATTCTTTATTTTCTTAGGCTCCATAATCACTGCTGATGGTGACTGTAGCCTTGCAATTAAGACACTTGCTCCTTGGAAGAAAAGCTATGACCAACCTACGCAGCATATTAAAAAGCAGAGACATTACTTTGCTGACAAAGGTCTGCCTAGTCATGGTTTTGGTTTTTCTGGTAGTTGTGTATAGATGTGAGAATTGAACCATAAAGAAAGCTGAGTGCCGAAGAGTTGATGCTTTTAAACTGTGGTGTTGGAGAAGACTCTTGAAGAGTCCCTTGGACTCCAAGGAGGTCAAACCAGTCAATCCTAAAGGAAATAAGTCCTGAATATTCATTGGAAGGACTGATGCTGAAGCTGAAGCTCCAATACTTTGGCCATCTGATGTGAAGAACAGACTCATTTGAAAAGACCCTGATGTTGAGCAAGATTGAAGGCAGGAGGAGAAGGGGATGACAGAGGATGAGATGATTGGATGGCATCACTGATTCAATGGACATGAGTTTGAGCAAGCTGCAGGAGTTGGTGATGGACAAGGAAGTCTGGCGTGCTGTAGTCCATGGGGTCGCAAAGAGTTGGACACAACTAAGCAACTGAATGGGCTTCCCTGGTGACTCAGAGGTTAAAGCGTCTGCCTCCAATGCGGGAGACCCGGGTTCGATCCCTGGGTTGGGAAGGTCCCCTGGAGAAGGAAATGGTAACCCACTCCAGTATTCTTGCCTGGAGAATCCCATGGACGGAGGAGCCTGGTAGGCTACAGTTCACGGGGTCACAAAGAGTCAGACATGGCTGAGCGACTTCACTTTCACTTTCAAGCAACTGAATAGAACAGATGCTTTATCTCTATGTTCTGAGATGTCTCTTCTCCACCATTTACTGTTCTATATATTTCTTCATCCAGTTTTAAAAGATGAAAGAGTTATAACTCAAGCAGATTTCCGGTTTGTTCTCAAGGAAGCCATAGATTCCCATAACTTTTAGCAGGGTTTTTGCTTCCTGATGCCTTCCCCTATTTGGGTTGAATGCAGGTGGTAAGGAAAACAGAATCATCTGTTTTCTCTTCCTGTGTTGTGGTTTCTCTGGGTTGATTCCCTGATTGGAAGAACTGGCTCCCATAGTGAGGTCTGATGTGCTGTCTCTGGGCTGTGGTTGTTCTCTATTAGACTTGAATGTATGTCTTGCTCAGCCTCCCAAACGTGGTTTGCAAAATTCTTTATTGTTTTTCCCTTCTGGGGAGCGATAAGGTATAACATTTCTTATTGATTTTGGAACTGTTTCTACAATGCAAGCAAATACTTATCTGAAAAACCTTGTACTAATCACAGAAAAATGTGACCATGTGGGTCCTTGAGTGTAAGAATTTCCATAGCTTTAGGTCTGTGGAGAGTTTTCTTCTTATTATTCAGGGTTCTGTTAAAAATAGTTCTCTCTTTGGAAAATGAACAATTCAGAAGCAGGATATTGGAACTCTTTCTGCCTTAATTCTCATGGTAGCTTAAGATTAGAAAAACCCTGGCCTATGGTATCTCCCTGTAGGTGAATCAGACTCTAGATTTCTTTGGTTGCTGAGTGTTGAAATTTAATGGAACTTCTAGCTCAATAGCCTTAAGAGGACTCTGAATACCAGAGTGAATGTTTCTGGCTATAGGGCATAAAGCTTGTGGTTGGTGACAGCCTGGACAGACACCCCTACCCCCACCTCGGCCTGCCTTCCCCACGTCATGTCCTGCCCTTGTTTTATTGTTTTCCTTCTACTTGAGAAAACAGATTTAAGTGAAATCTGGTGGATCCACCCTCAAACTTTCAGGGCCCAGGGCAAGAGTACAGATAGAAATCTATTTATCCTGTGTCTACATTTTGAAAGTTAGAAGTCAAGCTACAAGATGTTGAATAAGATATGTTATTTTATTTATCTTTCTAACTTGACAAATATATCTTAATAATGAACTGGAAGGCTAGGTTTACATTCTGACCTTTTAAAATCTGGTTCCCAGACATCACCCGTCTTTTACCCTTCCCGGCATCAACTCCACCCAATACTAGGAGGAGCCTGGTGTGCCAAAACCTAGTTCTGTCCACTGTCCCCTTCAGTTAGTGGCCCCTGTGGCTTATGTGGCATTCACCAGCTCTGCAGCCCATTCTCAGTAGGACAGACCTGGGAAGAGGCCCTCACAGGCCCAGTAAGCAGGCTTAGGGGTGTTTGGGCAAGAAATTCCAGGATCCTCAGCTCCCAGTAGTCTAGAAGGGGGATGCGAGCTCCCCTTGGCCATGCAGACTCCTTATCCCATGGAAACTGGTTATAGCCTCAGTGGGTATCCAGGGCAGGACTCCACGTACTTGGGTCTGTGAAAGTCACTCAGTCGTGTCCAACTCTTTGCGACCCCATGGACTGTACAGTCCATGGCATTCTCCAGGGCAGAGTACTGGAGTGGGTAGCCTTTCCCTTCTCCAGGGGATCTTCCCAACCCAGGGATCGAACCCAGAGTCTAGAAGCACTGAAATACATCCCAAACACCATTTGGAGGCTCTTTCACTCTGACTTCATGTCATCTGTTAGGGATGGCTCCCACCTGGTTTAGACAGCACACAAACCCCTTGGACAAGCCTTGAAGGTAGGTGGAAAAATTCCAGCCAGTCTTCTTTCCCTATCTTATTGGCCTGAAATACCCTCATCCTGTATTTCCTTGTGTTAGTTTTGCTCTCCAGCATCACTGCTAGGAGTCCATGTAACCCCTGGTACAATTTCAATTGAGAATCTCTTCTCTGTTATGGCTCAGTGTCTGTTCTAGGGAATGCTGTGCAGTAGAAAGACAGTGTGTCCAAGGCTTCCTTTCTGTTCTCTCTCTCGTTTCCCAGATGTCTTCCCCCAGCCCCCGCCCTCATGCCCTGATTATCAGATGCCTCTTCTCCCATGTCTCTTTTGTCTCCTTCACCTGTCCCCTTCCTCACGCTTTCTGTGCTTTGAAAATATCATCTGCTTCCAAGCCTTGTCTTTTAGCTCTTTCCCCAGTCATCAAAACTCTCTTTCCTTCAGAAAAGCTGTGTTAAGTGTATGAAACATTTTCAGATTAATCCCAAAGAAAAGACTGGAAAGGTGAAGTTCACCTTTAAGCATCAGGCTGACTTTGTCCACCTTTGTGTGGTTCTCATCCTCTCCTCTCAAAATCAGCTCTCAGGAGAGAATCCTAACAGATCACAGGTGGTGTCTCTGAAGTGGAAGAAAAGACCTGAGTCCTTCCAGAGGACCTGCGGCTGTGGGGGCGGGGGAGTAGTCCTCTAGGGCATTTGAAAAGCCTTTTGTCCCGCTATGCTGGATGCTGGCACAGCACAGAGGCCCCACCTTCAGGACTGAGTCTACTTGTCCTGAGGGACATTTCGTAGGAAGAGATTGTAATAGCAACAGTTTATGCCCAGTTGGTACAAATCAAGATTGTTTTCCATTTAGACAGGGAAGCGACAGGCATAGAGGCTTCTACTGAGACTGAGCGCAAAGTGCAGACAGCCTGTTTTCTGGCTGCTTCCTCCCTTGCATTGCACCTCCTCACTCTTCCAACACCCTGACTGCTGGAGTGGACCCAGCCGGCACAGGGCTCTGAGGCGGTGCTTCTGTGTTCTCTGCCACACCTCCTGTCAGAATGGATCAAAAGCCTAGAAAACATAAAGTCCGTCACTTCTTTCTGGTATAAACGATCTGGCTGCAGGAACGGGGTCTGGAGTTTGAGGCCTAGGTATTAATCACATCAGTAGTTTTACTTTCGGCACAAATGACCTTTTCTGCCTATGGAGAGAGAGAGAGGCTAGGAAATTCTCTTCAAGTGTAGATACATCAGTGTGTGACACATGTGTGTGGGTGTTCATGAGTGTTACCAATGAACTAGTTTGTAGCTCTCTTTCTGCAGTTCTTACAAAGTAGTTGAAGTTACTCCTTCATATTCTCCAGGGAAGAAATTGAGAAATGATTTTAAGTATTAATATAAGAGAAATCGTGAAGATGTACATGGTGTTTCAATTTTGGCAAAATATTTTTCCTTGGAGGAAACTTTAAAGGTTGAATGGTTGTCGATAGAGTTCAAGTTTTGAAGTTAGAACTGGTTTAAGTGTTTCCCCTGTGAAGAGCTGGGTTGCTTATTCGCTCTGATCCCATATTCTTATCTGTAAATGTAATGTTAATTTTCAAATCTTTCTGGGTTGTTATGAGGATTAAATGAGAAAATTTATGTGAAGTGTCTGGCAGGGAGTTGATTCTCAATAAAATTTACAGCCCTTCTCTGGTCAGAGGCTGCTTATTGTCCAACCAATTTTCATATCCATTTTTTGTTTAGTAGCAGAACCCTGATTTAATTCAGATAGCACTGGGCTCAGTAGTGAGACTATATTTACCAGCTTCCTTTGCTGCTAGATATGGTCACGCAACGAAGTTCCAACTAATGAAATGTAAGAAGTTGTTGGGTGGGAATTCTGGGACGGTACCTTAAAAGGTAAAGAATCAACTAATGCAAGCTTATAAAAATCTTTTAACTCCCCACTTCCTCTAGAAAGTAGACGTAATGACTGGATTTGCAGCAGCCACCTTGGATCATGAGGCAGCCTTGAGGGATTATCTACAAAGGATTGTAGAGAAAGATAGGTATCTGGATTCCTACTGAGTGTGAGCTCTAGTCCCATCCTAGGACTGGCTACCTCTACTTCTTCTTCTTCTTCTTTTTTAATGTGTGAGATGAATAAATTTTTATCTTGTTGAAGCAGCTGTTACTTTTGGCCTTTCTTATTAAACAGTGAGTGAAGTTCCTAAAACACCTTTCCTTTATACTCATATGCTCGTATTTAATTCTCAAATTTATCCTGAAAGTTATTATAGCTTTTCCTATTTTTCAGATAAAGACACTTAAGTGGAGGAGTTAAGTATTTTGTCCCTTATTATATGGCTATTCTGTGCCACTGCTGATTTTTGACTCTGTTTATTGTGCTTTTTACTGGAAGGGTGATCTTGGGTTTTCCCCCAATCCTTCTCTTCCAGATCTTGTCAGCAGTATGGCATAACAGCTAGAAGTTCAAACTCAGGAGCCAGATTGCCCAAATTTGAATCCTGCTTCTGCCACTTATAGCTAGGAGATGTTCATGCAAGTTGCTCAATCTCTCTGGGCCCCAATTTCTTTCTCTGTGACACGGGGATAACAATAACCTCACAGGGTAGGTATCAGGATGCATAAAACTTAGAAGTTAATGTATGTAAAATGCCTGGCATATAGAAAGAAATATTAAGTGTTAGCTAAAATCATTCTTTTTTTTCTATAGTAGGCAGACAGATCCACTCACTGGATGCAAAGCCTTTGTTAGGACCATAGCTGACATTTGAATGTTTTACCACATTTCTATCAGTGTTACAGGCTGTAGGTGTTCTTAGGTAATTCATTCCTTATCTAATTCTGAGGCATTCCTGAGAGCACATGGGTCCAAGCAGAGACTTCATTTAATGGCACCACTGAAGACCCGGAGAGCCCAGGAATCCCTGCTGGTGGGGCATGAAGTTTGCTCTGCAGGATACGGGAAGAGGGACTCTTGGATTCTGGTGGAGAACACCAGGGCATGGGAGACTAAATGCTAAGCAGAGAATGAAGGCTCAAAAAATTCTGCTGAGATTCTGGGGAAAAAGAGAGAATGCTGTAGGCCAGAGGCAGATAAGGGGGAAAAAAGAGAGCGGATTAGGAGGAAAGGAAATAAAGTCAAGAGAGAGCAGGAAAATCCTCCAGCCTCATGAATTATAGGTCATCCAGATGTAAGGTCCATGGGGTTTCAAAGTATGCCAGTCTCACATGGAAAGGGAGAAGGATGAAGGGAACAATGCTTTCTCATGGAAATATTATCTAAAAATGTAACAATATATATTGTTATATTTATATGTAGGTAGCTTCCCTGAGACAGTAAAGCATCTGCCTACAATATGGGAGACCCGGGTTTGATCCCTGGGTGAGAAAGATCCCCTGGAGAAGGAAATGGCAACCCACTCCAGTATTCTTGCCTGGAAAATCCCATGGACTGAGGAGCCTGGTAGGCTACAGTCCATGGGGTTGCAAAGAGTCAGACACGACTGAGCGACTTCACCTCATACACACACACACACACATATATAATTTGTCATCTGACAATGAAGACCATGATGAAGTTCAGAGGAAGTGACAGACCAGAGCAGAGAAGGCGGTTAGAGGATGATCTCCCGGTCAGTGCTTGTTCTTCTGTGAGTCTCTGAGGGGGACTCGGCCAACCCCTCCCATGCAGCCCTGCCCGAGGTCCACCTCCTTCCTAGATGTTAAAGCTCCATAAGATTTCTAGACATCTACTACTCCCCTTTGTTGATTATTATTGAGGCTGTGTGTCAGTTTCCTCCTAGAATTTGCCATAAAACCCTCACATTAAAATAGGCCTCTGCACTTGTCCCTGGGGCTTCCTTGGTGGCTCAGCTGGTAAAGAATTTATAGGAAATGAAGGAGACCCAGGTTTCATCCCTGGGTTAGGAAGATCCCATGGAGAAGGGCATGGCAACCCACTCCAGTATTCTTGCCTGGAGAATCTCATGGACAGAGGAGCCTGGCGGCCTACAGTTCATGGGGTTGCCAAGAGTCGTACACAACTGAGTGACCGAGAACGCATGCACTTGTCCTTATTAAGGTCAGCTGGGGGAAAGGTGCAAAGACTGTCCTGGTCAGCAGGCTGAGGAGGGCATGGAGAAGGACAGGCTCGGGGAGCAGGCCTGACCCCAGGGTTGGCCCGGAGAGTCACAGAACCAGCATGATCCTGGGACCCGAGGGCAGAGAGGCTGGTGAAGGTCTCGTCCACCCGCCCCCACTCTGTTTGTCGAGCCACACTGGGCGACGTTTGTTTCTCTTCCACCTCGGTTTTAAGTTCCACTGAAGTTCATTGTCAGCCATAAAGGGGGTGCCTCTGTTTTCAGGGGACAGCGTGTGGCCACACAGTGGGCAGGAGTGAACTTAGCACACTTGACCTCTGCACAAGAAGCCCCGTGTTTTTGTTTTCACAAGGTTCACTGCTTTCCTTTTCTCCACCCCCACGCTCAAAGTCACATGGCAGAGTCGTGTGCCTTACACAGGCGCTATGGCTCTTCTGGGGACAGCACGCTAGAGGTGAGTCAGCCCATCTGGGACCGGAGGTGGAGTTGCCCCAGGTCCTGTCGGTGGAGATGGCTCATAATAGGTGTGGAGTCACTGCCCACAGGAAGCAGTGAGGGAGGACTTGGGGAACCACAAGGAATGGGTCAAGTTGCCAAGAAAATTCAGATCCCCACGTGCTCGGCATTGCCCTTGTCTTTGCCCAGCATCTTGGGAGAGTTGCCCTTTGCCACAATTCAAGTCAGTTTAAAAATATCACAACCCCCCCCCCCCCACCACCTTGCTTTGTTTATCCCATCTAAGTGGCTTCAGGATCTTGGAAAAGAACTCTCCAAGTTGAGCTGTAAATAGTGAAGGCTGTCTTTGTTACTCACATAAATAACTTTGCAGTGTTGTATGTGTATGTGCATAGAAAACTCATCTCAAAGATCTTTCCAACCCCCAGGATGTTGCTGGGAAGTCTCTCAGATAACCAGAGACACTCTGGAGATAGAGTGTCCCCAGGGCCTGGAGGGTCCCCAGAGCAGCTCAGTGCAGCGTCTTCCATGATATGGGGTGGGGGAGGGGGCCGGGCATGGACCCGAATGCCCAGATGAAACCCCTGCTCCCCACACTGTCCACGTCTCAGTTCTGAGGCAGCCAGAGCACATCCCTGTGTGGGAGCCACTGTGCTTGATATCTGTTTGAACTCCTCTCAGTTAGAAAGCTATTGGTTGGTTTAAGTTATCTTTGGTTTTGTAATAATCCCCTTAAACAGAGCAGTTTACAAGAACAATCATCATTGAGTTTGCTCATGAACTTGCAGCTTGGCAGGGACAGCTTGTCTTCTCGCGCGCAGTGTCACTCAGGGGCATTTAGAGCTGGGGGTGACCTGCTGGCTGGGGGCTGGAACACTCTGACGGCTCACTCACGTGGCTGGCATTTGACATTGCCTGAGGCTGGGATGTTAAGTTGGAGCAACAGCCAAAACACCTACACGTGGCTTCCCCATGTGGCGGCTTGCCTTTCTCTCAGAGTGGTGGCTGGGTTTCAAGAGTGAGCTTCCCAATCAACAAGGCAGAAACACGGGGCATTTTTATGACCTGGCCTCATGTGCGAGCACCATACTCTTTTGGTCAAGGTGATCCTTATTCAATTCTGGAAACTTTCTTCTTTGACACTCTTTAAATAATATTCTAATTTACTTGTTCTGGTCCCATCTGAAAGAGCACTAATCCCTCATATGTTTTGTTATCCATACAGATTCTTTCCCTTCTTAATATTTTTCTTCTGTTTGTCATTATGCTCTGCTTCTGGGTGAAACTCTTGTGTTTATCTTCTACATATGATTTAATTTTTAGCATTCTTAATGCTGCTGTTTTAAAAACTCAAATTCTACTGCAGCATTTTTATTGCATCCTTTCCTTAACTCTGCAGGTTTCTTTTAAACTTATTTTTATGTCTAATCCTTTTATCTTTTTATTTCTTAAAATCAAGTTTTTATTAACAAAGAAAGCAACTGCTATCTAAATTCTTTTTCTAAATAGTAAATCATTGTCCCACATTGCTTTCTTCTGCCTCTTTCTTTCATCGTCCCCATGTTTTCTGGTTTTGTTTTCTGTCTGCTCATCCTTGAGTGAGAAAAGAGCTATTCTAGCACAGCAGTTACTCTAAAAATGATGGCTGTTTGCTTGGGTCCTGTAGCATCCTCCTGGTTGCAGTTTGATGCATTTTCCTATGTGTTATATCAGGGATTGGTACTTTGAGATGATGCTTATATGGATCTAGTGGACTTTGGAGATGCTGGAGGGACCTGGCATCCTGCAGTGTCACAGTGAGGAAAATTCATTTCTGTTCGGTGCTGTAGAAGTTGGTACATCCATTGCCAGTTTTCTGCAGCCAGAGTTCACCCTCAGGCATGAGTTGGCAGCCATGGGTGTTACCTCTGTCCTAGAGCAACTGGCCAGCCTCCTTCTCTCAGGTAAGGAAGATGTTTCTCTTTGCAGTTGGTGCATGAGGTAAACTGATAAAGATGAGGAGTGAGAAGCAATGGAGACTTGCCCAGGGTTGCCCATCCAATTTTATTTATGAGAGCAGCCTCAGGTTTCTTGTCTTCTGCAAACTTCCCTATATGCTTCTTAGTTCCAGCTCATTAGTAGATAAAATCTGTTCACACAAGTTTGTAGGACTTCTCTAATCCTACTTATCTGAGAAAGGAAACACTGAGAACAACTTAATTGACTTTCAGTGTATACACGTGGATGTTTTTGCTCTTGAATCTTTTATTGTCTGAAAATTATCAGTTTCTTGTTCATTCCACTCTGAAGGAGGAGAAGGTGAGAGGTGCACAAAGATGGACATAGACATTAGAGTTTAGCAAACTGACTCTCAACTGATTCTCCTCAATGTCAAAGAAGAGCCAGTTCTGAAGAAATGGGACGCAAGGAGAATGTTGTTTGATTTAAATCCGGGGTATGTGAGAGAGAGGCTGCAGCTTCCAGACAAGAAAATCCTGCCTGACCTGCTGAGTAGGGAGTGAGCAAAAAGTTGTACCAGGCAGATGTAAAAGCAGTGTAAGGGGGAGAGCTCAATTCTGTGTTTGAAATGAGAGCTCTGTGGGAACTGTGCAATTATCACCCTGAGGGGTCATTAAAGCCCTCATTTAGTTTTAAAGCAGTGGCAGCCCTCAAGGACATGCACTGCCTTCAAACACGAAGCAGCTCTGTGGAGTCAGGACCCATATCTCCTCCTGCACTTTCTTTCTCCAGGGAAGAAGAAATGGTTTACCACGCATGTTTGGAAGGTACTGATGGGAGAGCAGAGCAACAGACAGATTCTTCCCTTGCTTCTTCTGCTGATCTCATTTCTCAGCGATATCTGGAAAAATGACTCCCACTTCATGAGTGAGAAGGAAAGGCAGTCTCCAACAGATCATTGGGCCTCTGAGCTAGATGGACACTTAGCCAGAGCCGGTGTTCCTTGGTGTTTCCACCCCATCACCATGCCTAGCTCAGCAGCAGCAACTGTGGGCTATAATGATTGACTCTACTGTGTATGAGGCTCCAGGGAACCTGAGCTGCTAGGGGGCATTATTCCTGGCTCAGGGGCTTGCGGTCAGATGAGAAAGGTAAGAATACACAAGAAAGCTAAAAGAAAGCCTGACACAACTACAGCCCCAAGTCTCAAGACCATCTGTGCTGAATGAATCCCTGTGGAGTGGCCCAGGCAGAACTGGCCACAGAGGCATCTCAGGAAGGTATGTGGCTGTGAGTCAGTTTGGGGAGAAAAGGTGGTAACAACGTCCTATCCGATCACTACAAAATCCTTCAAGGAGGATGTTATTAGTATCCTCATTTTATGGATAAGGAAGCAAAGGATCAAAGGAGCAGAATGAGATGAACTTGTATATCCTACTGAGTGACAGGCACTGTACTCAGAATTTACAGCAGGGCTTTGTTTAAGCCCTGCAACAATCCTGCAAAATGTTATCATGATTTTGACTATTCTAATTTTACAGCCAAGGAAACCAATGCTTAGCACCTTTGATTAAACTTCCTAAGACCACACAGCTGGTATATGACCTCAAGTCCTAACCTTTTTCCAGTTTTACCACATATATGATCTCAACAAGTAAAGAGAAAGTGAGGGGGCAGCCATGGCAGGGTGGGTAGCATAGGCTGAAAATGTACCTGACATGTGTGGAAATGTACCTGGCATGTTTGGGGACAACCCAAATGTCTATGATGACCACAGCAGGGTCTCTACATGTGAATGGTTAGTAGATAAGTTTGAGAGATAGTAGGGCTCAGATTTTCTTCCTTTGAACATAAATTCAGCAGGGATGGGTTCAATAGGTGGAAGGGGTGTCTGGAGAACAGCCAGATCAATTGGAAAAGTATTACAAATGTCAGAATGAATGAGAGGCAATACAAAGGAAAGCCAGTCAGCTTGGTTTAATCATATTTGGCCTAAGAAGAAACAATGGCATTAATGTGGCATCAAGATTTTAAGCACCAAAAACAAACAAACAACCCCCCCCCCCAAAACAACCAAGTATTGAAACAAACTAAACTCATAACCTGACATTTGAATCAGTGTATCGTGAACTATGAAAGCCCAAATCCTTCCTCCAAAAAGTCCCATGCACTGCACTCAATGCTCCCGACCCTGCAGCAGGCCACCGTCGACCCACGCCTCCGCTGGAAACTCCTGGACACTCACGGGCAAGTCTGGGTCAGTCTCTTGTGGGGTCACTACTCCTTTCTCCTGGGTCCTGGTGCACAAGGTTCTGTTTGCGCCCTCCAAGAGTCTGTTTCCCCAGAACTGTGTAAGTTCTGGTGGCTCTATGGTGGGGTTAATGGTGACCTCCTCCAAGAGAGCTTAGGCCATACCCATATCTGCTGCACCCAGAGCCCCTGACCCTGCAGCAGGCCGCTGCTGACCTGTACCTTCACAGGAGACACTCAGACACTGTTCTGGCCCAGGCTCTGTGGGGTCTCTGGGTCCTAGTGTGCCCAAGGTTTGTTTGAGCCCTTTGTGCATCTCTGGTGGGTAAGGGGTTTGATTCTAAATGTGATTTCACCCTCCTGTTGTCTTGCTGTGTCTTCTCCTTTGCCATTGGATGTGGAGCATCTTTTTTTGGTGGGATCCAAATTCTCCAGTTGATGCTTGCTCAACAGTGAGTTGTAATTTTGGAGCTCTTACAGGAGAAGATGAGTGCACATCCTTCTACTCTGCCATCTTATGCCACAAATGCAGTTGTAAATGTACAGTTCTAAATGTACAGTTAGAACTGTACATGGAACAACAGACTTCAGGAAAGGAGTACGTCAAGGCTGTATATTGTCACCCTGCTTATTTAACTTATATGCAGATTACATCATGCGAAATGCCAGGCTGGATGAAGCACAAGCTGGAATCAAGATTGCTGGGAGAAATATCAACAACCTCAGATATGCAGGTGACACAACCCTTATGGCAGAAAGTAAAGAAGCACTGAAGAGCCTCTTGATGAAAGTGAAAGAGGAGAGTGAAAAACTTGGCTTAAAACTCAACATTCAGAAAACTAAGATCATGGCATCTTGTCCCATCACTTCATGGCAAATAGATGGGGAAACAATGGAATCAGTGACATGCAAATGAGTTTGAGCAAGCTCTGGGAGATGGTGATGGACAGGGAAGCCTGGTGTGTTGCAGTCCATGGGGTTACAAAGTGTTGGACACGACTGAGTAACTGAACAACAAGGCATACAGGTGGCTGGCAGGCACATGAAAAGATGCTCAACATTGCTAATTGTTAGAGAAATGTAAATCAGAGCTACAATGACATATCACCTCACACAAGTCAGAATGACCATCATCAAAAAATCTACAAATAACAAATGTTGGAGAGGGTGTGGGAGAAAAGGGAATCCTCATACATTGTTGGTGGGAATGTAAATTGGTATAGCTACTAGGGAGAACAGTATGGAAATTCCATAAAAAACTAGAATTAGAGCTACTATATGATCTAGCAACCCCACTCCTGGGCATATATCCAGAAAAAACTCTAATTCAAAAGATACATGCACCCCATTGTTCAAAGCAGCATTATTTATGATTGCCAAGACATGGAAGCAGTCTAAATGTCCATTGACAGATGAATGGCTAAAGAAGATGTGGTACATACACAACAGAATATTACTCAGCCATTAAGAGGAATGAAATATTGCCATTTGTAGCAACATGGATGGACCTAGAGATTATCATACTAAGGAAGTATGTCAGAGAAAGATAAATGATATATATATAACCTTGCTATATACCTGAAACTAACACAATATATTTTGATCAACTCTATTTCAATTTAGGGCTTCCCAGGTGGCGCTAGTGGTAAAGAACCCACCTGCCAATGTAGGTAGACATAAGGGATGTGGGTTGGGTCCCTGGGTTGGGAAGATCCACTGGAGGAGGAAATGGCAAGCCACTCCAGTATTCTTACCCAGAGAATCCCTTGGACAGAGGAGCCTGGCGGGGTACAGTCCATGGGGTTGCAGAGTCAGACATGACTGAAGTGACTGAGTGCACATATATTTCAATTTAAGAAAAGATCCTCTTAACTGTTATCTGTATGGGATCCTTAGCTCTGACTGCCAGTTGGCTTATTGGGAAGCGGAGGGAAGGGAGCACAGGGGCTTGAGGTGCATTTGTTGAGATCCACAGTCATCCATACTTTCAGTATTTATTTACTGAGCACCTACAGTCTTGCCATCAGTTCAGTTCAGTCGCTCAGTCTTGTCATGGGCTCCTCTAAATCTTGGACACATAATAGTCAATAAAGCACTCATGGAATGTCCAATCTAGAACCCACTTCCTCAGCCCACGGGCCCAAGGGGAGAATTACAGTTGGGTGTTCTGGGAGTGCATGTGTGGCCTGTGATAATCCCACAGACATGGTAGAGGCCATGCTGGAGAAAATGCCAGCTCTTCTCTGGAACTGTGCATTCTGGGCTGAAGTTCAAATTCAGTCACACAGCCCCTGCTTCAGAAGGTGGTGTTCACATGCCCCTTGGTTTTTCCAGAGGGGAGTTGACAAGAGACTGGGTTGCCCTCACCTCTTGCTTCCACCTGAGGCTGAGAAATCCTCTTCCTTCCCCTCTTTCATCTGGCACTTCTGGGACCTCATATTGTCTCTGTGACTGTAAGAGCAGAGTATCAGGCAGACTTGGGAAATGATTTTCTTGGAGAAACTTAAACTGCAGTAGTTTGTACAAAGGGCTCTTTATATCTCACCACACTGAGTTTAATTTAGAGGAAGCTTGCAGACTCCAGATAAAGCATTTTATTCTTTATATATTTATTATCTTTGCCATGGTCTATTTTAGTGAACATGGAAAACAAGATTTTAGCCTGAATGGAGAGCCAAAAAAAATTTTTTTTTAGCATATAAAAGACCCAGCCCACAATCTTGATTGTTTTTTTCCTTTTTTCTTAAGTTTCTTTCCTCAGTTGGGTTCTGGGCCCTTTCTGCCTTGTCTAGTTTACACTTTGGAGGAGACAGACGACCCTGAGGCTGGTCTCCTGTAAAGTGGGGAAAGCTCCTCTCCTCATATTCCTTCCACACACACAGCAGGTTTTGCTTGGCTGAGCGTCTGTCTTTCTCCTTGAATGCCTGCTTGTCCTGGGGAGACAGGCACGCTTATTGTTCTTGGAGGGGGAAAGGGTTGAGTTACAGCCTTTCTCTCGAAGAGTCGTTACTGCTCTGAAGCCCCCAGCAGTCTGCTCAAGCCCAAGGGCGGTGTCGGATCTCAAGGCTTTCCAAAACACTTGCCGTCCCAGGGCCCCTGCGTTTTCTATGGGCGGTGAAGCGGAACCAGTTCTAAGGAATAACAGTCCTGGATTCAGTCCTGGCTTCTCTGTGTATTAGCATCACTGTACAAGCCCCTTCAATTTTCAAGTCTTACGTTTTTCTTCTATAACAAAAGGATATTACTTCCTCTGAGAATTACTGTGAAGGCCGACTGTGACAACAGATGTGAAAGGCATGTAAATTGCACACACTGGATAAGCAGTCTGAGTTTATTCCAGTTTGCTCTGATTCAGGGTTTAGGTGATCTACATGTCTCAGCATTCCTTATGCCATGGTGGCTCTGACAACCCATTGGCAGGGATTTGGGTCAGTTGATGGATATGGAAAGGGGGGTCCTGTAAGGAGTGTGATGAGCAAATGAAAGCAAATTTTATAGAGGAAGGGCCACAGGCAGATGATGGGCTTGTTTTGGGAGGGGATCTGTGAGACAGAGTCTCATTTGGTGTCGTCTTGGGGCTTAAAGCACAGAGCAGAGAGAAAGCTCTTCTCTGAGCCTCTGCACAGAACTCAGTGAGGCCACAGCATGGCGGGGCTGCCAGGAAGACAGGGCAGCCCTGTCTCAGCCATCATGCTGTCAGAGGGCATTGTTGTTCAGTCGTTAAGTTGTGTCCGACTCTTTGTGACCCCATGGACTGTAGCTTGTTTGACTTCCCTGCCCTTCTCTATCTCCTGGAGTTTGCTCAAACTCATGTCCATTGAGTTGGTGATGCTATCTAACCATCTCATCCTCGGGCACCCCTTTCTCCTCCAGCCCTCAATCTTTTCTAGCATCAGGGTCTTTTCTAGTGAGTCAGCTCTTCACATCAGGTGGCCAGTCCTTTGCATCAGTCCTACCAATGAATATTCAGGGTAGATTTCTTTTAGGATTGGCTGGTTTGATCTCCTTGCAGTCCAAGAGATTCTTAAGAGACTTCTCTAACACCACAGTTCGAAAGCATCAGTTCCTCAGTGCTCAGCCTTCTTTATGGACCAACTCTCACATCCATACATGACTACTGGAAAAGCAAGAGCTTTGACTATATGGACCTTTGTCAGCAAAATGATGTTTCTTCTTTTTCATACGCTCTCTAGGTTTGTCATAGCTTTGTCAGAGGTCATTGGCACTAGCGAATGCATCAGACTTGAGGCACTGTCTTCCCAGGGCCTTCCATAAGTGAATATGTTGGGGCTATGGGAGGAAGATGTGAGGGCTATTTGTGAGCACGCAGGAGACTTGCCCTGAGTTCTATCAGAAATAACTGGTCTGATATGGAGACTGACAGGAGGCTGGAGGGCTTGTGCCATTCAGGTGGGAACAGAAGCTGGTGAAACTGAGTTACTACAAGGTAGTGAAGCCCGAGGAACTGGAACAACACAAACATAGGGGATTATCATTTTAGGCCCCTCTGAGACATCAGGTTAGAGGCAGAAAGGAACCAACTTTAGAGTCAGATAAACTAGGGCTCAAATCTGTGCAACCTATGGCAACTCATATTGTCTCTTTAATACCCAGTTTTTTAAAAATAGAAGTATGACTACTCACTCTCTAGAGTAATGGGGAAAATTAGAGATAGTATATATGGTGGGCATAGTAGAATATCCACCATGTGATGCATAGTCAATAGATCACAACTCTTTATATTATCTATTATCTTTCTATTATCTATTATTATCTTTCTATTATCAGTCTTCCCTGATAGCTCAGCTGGTAAAGAATCCACTTGCAATTGAAGAGACCCCAGTTGGATTCCTGGGTTGGGAAGATCTGCTGAAGAAGGGATAGGCTACTCAGTCCAGTATTCTTGGGCTTCCCCTGTGGCTCAGCTGGTAAAGAATCTACCTGCAATGGAGGAGACCTGGGTTCAATCCCTGAGTTGGGAAGATCCCCTGGAGAAGGGACAGGCTCCTGACTCCAGTATTCTGACCTGGAGAATTCCATGGATAGTCCATGGGGTAACAAAGAGTCAGACACAATGGAGCAACTTTCACTTCACTTCTGTTATCAGCATCCTTCAGTCCAGGACATGTGATCCGATGTTGGCACTGCAGGGATTGGAACAAATGTTGACTGTCATAAGCAGGTCACAGGGCCACCCTGTCTCATTCCTTATGACCCGAGGCTGTTGGAGAGCTCTTAGAGATGCTCCGGTGTTTAGGTCCAAGGGCCAAGTGTATCTGTAGTTGGGTAGGTTGAAAAACATACCTATCATTCAGCCCACCATCCTGTCCCCTGGAAAACCATGTGTATCGGTTTCCTATTGCTTCAGTAACAAACTGCCATACACTTAGTGGCTTGAAGCAGCGCAGGTTTATCACTTTATAGTTTTGGAGGTCATAAATCCAAAATGGGTCAACAGGACTGCTATTCTCTGGAGGTTCAAAAGGAGGAATCTGTTTCCTTGCTTTCTTTCTACTTCTAGAGGCAGTCTACAACCCATGGCTTGTGGCCTCTTGCTCCATCTTCAAAGCCACCAATATGGCATCTTCTGATCTCTTTTCCTCCAACTTTTCTTCCATCATCACAGCTTCTTCTTCTGACTTGAGCTCATCTGCCTCCCTCTGCCTTATAAATACCTTTGTGATGCCTTTGGGCCCATGTAGATAATTCAGAATCTTCCCAGCTCTATATCCTTAACTTAATCACAACCTCCAAGTCCCCTTTACTTTGTAAGGTAAGACACTCACAGGTTTTGGGGATTAGGATGTAGAACTCTTTTAGGGGGACATGATTCTGTTTACCATACGTACCTCCGGTGTGGGACTTGAAAGCTACTCTACCCTGGGGTCTGGTTTTGGATCTGGAGAAGGACGGCTCCTGCCCTAACACTTCCTCTGCAACCCTTATGGTATTTGTGTGTGTGTCTTCCTTTCACCAAAGCAACTTTACACACTGCTTGTGACTTGCTAATCAACCTCTTATCTTTTCCCTCTCATTGTCTAGCATAGTGCTTTGTTCATAGTGGGCATTCAGGGATATGTTTGCTAAATAGATAGACCACTAGATTTATGTTTGAGCAATCCTTGTGTGTGTTACTTGCTCAGTAGTGTCAAATTTTGCAACAACATGGACTGTAACCCTCCAGGCTCCTCTATCAATGGAATTCTCCAGGCAAGAATACTGGGGTGGGTTGCCATTCCTTTCCCCAGGGGATCTTCCCAACCCAGGGATTGAACCCGAGTGTCCTGCATGACAGGCAGATTCTTCACCTTCTGAGCCACCAGGGAGTAATACTGAGATATTACTAGTTACAAGAGGAAACCCTGGAAAAGGCAGAGGATACTAACTGTGAATAGTTTAGACAAAACCAGGACTCACTGTGAGTTTGTTCTGCCTGGAGATGTTGGAATTACTTGGAATTTTCCAGAGAATCTCCTGGATTAGTCACCCTAAAGGTGCAGGTGCAGACAAGCTGCCCTCTCTCTCTCTCTCTCTCAAAAGGTAACTCAGGTTGTAGAGGAGATGCTCCCACCAGGGGAGGGGTCAGTATTGTCTGAGTTATGATGTTGAGGATAACTTAAATGTTTCCTTAAATCAAATGGGGGGAAACTTTTGGAGTAGTTTTAAGAATATACATTGTAAAGTTACAGTAAAATGAACATGAGGAATACAAAGCCTGGAGGTAGCCAGTTTCTGGTATGGAAAGAGTGACAATATGAGAAACAAAGGAGAAAAGGCAGTGAGTGGTCAGGAGCCCTAAAGAGAAAGTAGAGGGAACCTCTGTATTGGTCTCCTATAGATGTTGTCACAAAGTACCAAAAATTGGGTGGCTTAAAACCAGGAAAACTTATTGTCTCACAGTTCTGGAGGCTGGAAGTCTGAACTCAAGTTGTGGCAGGGCCTTGTTCTCTCTGATGGCTCCAAGGCAGAATACTTCCTTCCCTTTTCTAGCTTCTGGTGTTTTCTGGGAACGCTTGGTGTTCCTTGGCTTACAGATACATCACTCCGTTTACATGGCTGTCTCTTGCTGCGTTTCTTCACATCATCCTCCCTCTAGCTATCCTGTCTCTGTTCAAATTTCACCTTGCAAGAAGAACATCAACCACATTGGATTAAGATCCCCTGCCCCCACAATGACCTCACTTTAACTTCTTTGCCTCTGTAAAGATCCTATTTCCAAATAAGACTGCATTCTAAGGTACTGGGAGTTAGGACTTCAATGTATCTTTTTTGGGGGAGACAACGTTTAATTCTTAACCTATTCAATCCAAGATGGCAGTTCAAAGATTAGACTGGGAAGCAGAATTGTCAAATGCGGGGGAATTAACAAGCAACCATAAAGGAAGAATGGACTGTCAGGATGATTTTAAAGGAAAGAATGGGCTAGAGTGAAGAACCCAATGGAACATATTAGATTGGCCAAAAAGTTCATTAAGGTTTTTCATAGCATTGTATAGAAAAACCTGAACAAATTTTCTGGCCAACTCAATAGTATTTCTTAGGTCATATCTAGCTTTTATTGATTTGGCATGATCTGAGTTGGACCTCTGAACATATAAGTAGTCACAGAAGCATACTTACTGACACTGTGTCAGGAAACTGTGGGAAGTCTATATTGGCTGAAGGTACCACTTAGGAGGCAGAGGGATATAGGGACAGAAAAGGTGCTTTAGGGTTAGATCATGTGGGACCTCAAATGGCTATTGAGGAATCTATAGTTCAGTAGAGAGTGGGTCCAGGGAGGGTTCTGTGCAACCCAATGACACAATCAAAGCTGAGTTTAAAAAGGTAATCAAAAAGTGGTAGAGGTTAAATTAGATTAGGGAGAAATGAGATGTGAATCTTCCAAATAAGAGTCTAGAGAAAGAGATTGGGTGAGAGATGAAGAGGGTTTGAACTTCGGTGATGATGGTGGGTTGGTTTAGGAGGGGAGCCGTGGAAAGGTATCATTTTCCCCTAGGGCTAGGCTTGTGGCTAAGGGGAAGGAATCTGAGTCTTAGTTTGTGAGCATCACTGGAGGGGATTGTAAGGGCACCCAGCACCATCAGATACTTGAAGTTGTTCAGCTAAGACAATCCTGTTTTGTTTTTTGTCTAGTTTTTTTTCAGGGAGAATTTGGTAAGCTGCTGGATGGATTTTGAGGCAGTTAAAAGAGATCAACCCGAGGAATGAGGAAAACTGGGGAAAAGGAATGAATGATCTACATATTTGAAGTAAGTCAAGAAGCTAGATAATGTTCCTTGATAGGTTTCCCGGTATATGATTCTGTCACATCAAATTAAAAGATTTCACAGTCTAAGAAAGCCTTCCTGTGGAATGTAAAGATTTCAGACCATGGATCCAAAATAATCAAAACCTCCAGAAACACTCATTCCTATTGTGATACCGTACTATTTATTTTTCACAGAAGACTAGATTGAAAAAAAAAAATCATTGTACTGAATTTTTGCTTTATTTTCTTTGGAACCTATGCAGGGTACAATGGATGAAGTGATAATTGCTAGCCCCCATCTCTGGTCAAAATAAGCAAAACTCTGAATTAGACTTGGAGTTCTCCAAGATACGTTACCAAAGGACTTTTTGTTCTGTGGCTTGAATTCCATTGTCTTTTCTGTGACTAGCTGAATACTCTTTTTGCTGTATTTTCAGAGAAGGTGAGCTTGATTCACAGAAACTTGAACAAGTGCAAAAGGCAACATTTGTGTTGCTAATAGCCATTCTTAGAGCCTGGGAAATCCCTCTGTGTTTATGACTTCACTAGCTCTGCCAGAGAAAACAGCAGCAGGGCATAAGCTGAGAACACAGGGCTTGCAAACATCTAATTTAGGCTTAGATGCTTTTGATGTAATGGGTTACCTCTGAAGCCTCCTTGTCTTTTGTTATTAGCCACCAGCAGAGAGAGGCAGGAAATAGTATACTTCTGTTGAAGAAAGCAGGATGTGGTGAGTTCCTGGCTTCTGGTGTCAGGCATAGGATGGTGCAATAAGTTTGCCATTGGCGGTTTGCTGTCAAATTAAATTATGGAGGCTTAAGATGTGCCCACCACGTGAATTGATGTGCTGTGCTTGGGACGCTGTCTATACAGCACGAATCCCAGCACGAATCTCTGTGTGCATCCCATGCAGCCAAGGGGCATGGGATGAACACAGAGAGGACCAGTCTTCAGTGGTTTTTTTCCTATTTAGAAAGCATCGTTCTTCTGGGTTACTGCTGGTATCCACTGTCTTTCTCCACATCTGTCATTGATCAAGGATCCAGTGGAGATAAAAAGAAAATGACTCTAGCGGTATATCATGAGCAGTGGTCAAGGCCCAAGACAAGGAGCCGTGATTCTGGTTCTAGCACCAGCTCCGGGTTTCCTGTAAGAAGTGTTCACACCTTGGTTTCTGCTCTGCTCCTAGGCTCCCAGGGGTTCTCACATGGCACTGTCTTCCATTTTTGATTTCTTTTCTCCTACGTGGAATTGGATCAAAAATGGGATTGGTCTCTGGAATTCCTCACAAGGCCAAGAAAGAAAAGAGAACTAGTATTTGGTGAAAGCATACTATTTAGCAAGGATCCTTCCAGATGCTTCTGTTACTTCGTTTAATCCTGAGCAATCCGTCTCAAGTATCATTATATGATTTTAAAGATGATAAAACTGAGGCTTGGAGAGGTTGTTCATATTCATAAAAGATTCAAGTAGCAGAGCCTAGATTAGATTCCAGGTTTGGCTTTGCTCCGTGTCACTGAACTGCTTCTGTCACTGTGCTTTTTGGGCTAGAAGGCAGAAACTCCAGTTCCCAGTGTCTTTTACCACCAGACTGTGTAGCTTTGCATAAGTCTTCCCACCTCTTCCTGCTTGGTTTCCTTGGTTAAATATTAGGACAATAATTCTGACCCCTCTCAGGAAGATCTGCCGAGGACTAGAGTTTGTTGCAAAGAATAAAATCTTTAGAAAATATTAGACTAACATTTACTCGAAGTCCACAAACATTAGACAGTATTAATGGAGTGCTTTTCTCTTCATTGCTCTGTCCCAGGCGCTTTGCAAACCGAGTGAGCCAGGCCTTGTCTCAGCCCTCCAGGCACATGTGATAGGTGCTTAAGTTAGATTTGTTTTAAAGAATAAATAGGAAAAAGAAACATATCGGTAACTGTACAAATAAAACAGATACAGAGCATAAACAAGCTGGTTAGAAACAAAATGGTTTTGGAGGGAGAGGAATAAAATTATCTTGCAAAATCCTGAAAGAGAAAGGCAATGCTTTGGTTAGAATGCATCCCAGTGGGAAAAGCCACTGCTTTTCTGGTAGGTGGTACACTCTCTTGGTGATCATAGGAATGTATGGAAGGCAGCTATGCTCACCATGATGCCACCGATGTTGCTAGTGGGCAGGTTTGAAAAAAAGTTAACTGGTGGATGAGGAGCAGATGGACAGGCATCCTAGATACAAGAGAAGCATTGAGAGGACAAGTTTAGAGACAAGAATGGGATGTGTTGGAAGGAAAGAAGGAAGGAAACAACTAGGACTTCTGAGTGATCCCAGGGAAGTACTGTTTCTGGGGGTGCCTTGGGCACTTTGAAACGTGTGGTTTTTAAATTGAGGTTTTTTGATTTACAATATCATGTTAGTTTAGGTGTACAGCAAAATGACTCATATATATATGAGTCATATATACACATATACACATATATATATGTGTGCATATATACACACACATATATATATTTTTTCCGTTATAGGTTACTAGACGATATTTAGTTCCTTGTGCTATATAGTATATCCTTACGGCTTATCTATTTTATATATAGTTCTTTATATCTGTTGATCCTATGGTCCTAATTTACCCCCCCCCCCCCATTTTCCCTTTGGCAACTGTAAGTTTGCTTTCTATGTCTGTGAGTCTGTTTCTGATTTGTATACATATTCTTTTATATTATTTTTAGATTCCACATATACCTGATATCATATAATATTTGTCTCTTTGTCTGACTTACTTCGCTGAGTGTAATGTTCTCTAGATCCTTTCATGTTGCTGCAAATGGAATTATTTTGTTCTTTTTATGGCTGAGTAGTAGTCCATTGTATATATATTCCACATTTTCTTTATCTACTCATCTGTCGGTGGATAATTAGTTTGCTTCTATGTCTTAGCTATCGTAAACAGTGCTGCTATGGACATTTGGGATGCATGTAGCTTTTCCAATTAGAGTTTTCTCTGGATGTATGCCCAAGAGTGGAACTGCAGGATCATATGGCAACTCTAGTTTTAGTTTTTACTTGTTTTCCATAGTGGCTGCCCCAATTTACATTCCTACTAACAGTGTAGGAGATTCTCTTTTCTCCATACCATCTCTAGCATTTACTATTTGTTCCCTCATAGCTCAGTTGGTAAATAATCTGTCTGTGTTGCAGAAGACCCAGATTCGAACCCTGGGTTGGGAAGATCCCCTGGAGAAGGAAATAGCAACCCACTCCAGTATTCTTGCCTGGAGAATTCCATGGACAGAGGAGCCTGGCAGGCTACAGTCCATGGGGTCGCAAGAGTCGGACATGACTGAGTGACTAAAGAGAGAGAGAGAGAAAGTGAGACTATTTTAACGATAGTCATTGAGATACGTGGTTTGTGTCCTGCTTCTGATCTGTAGGTGATAAGAAAAGAGAAGCAGAGCTGAAGGCTCTGAGGTGAAAGGTGCACTCAAATCCAATAAAGCGTGAGAGGCCTGCCCGGGCCTTAGCTGGCAGAGGTGATAGTGATGGTTGTAAGGGCCAGTATTAAAATTGCATCATGATGTGTTACACGATCCTCTCCCAAATCTGTATATCAAAACTGTACTCAGCTTTGAATGCCACCTCCTCCATGAAGCCTTTATTGATTTCACCAAACTGGTTATCTTGTCTCATTTCTCTGGACACCCAGTGCTACTTTTACCTTTTCCTCAGGGGCTTCACACATTCAGCTGGACTTTCTAGTTGTTTTTGTACATGCCATGTCCATCCAATTAGTAATCTCTTTCAAGGCAAGGGAGCACTTTATTCATTCGGGGGGTTTGCATTCCACCCAGGGAAGATTTTAGTTAAACAGTGTTGGTGGAACCAGATGGAAGCAGTAGTGATTTGAACAATAAGGATGTGGCAGCATTGGGAATAGCAGGCATCGAGCCAGTAGTTCTTGCCCGAGAAGGGGCACGTGTGGGTTCAAGCCATGACTTTGAACATCTGAGGCTGTTGTGTTGGTCTTCCACTGCATGCCTCTCATAAATTTTTTCAGCCTAGTGGGATAATATCACTCACTCTCCTGCTATATCCATGGGGGAAATGAGGGAGGAAAAAGAGAAAAATATCACTTATTAGGTACCTGCTACAGAGAAGGCGATGGCACCCCACTCCAGTACTCTTGCCTGGAAAATCCCATGGACGGAGGAGCCTGGTGGGCTGCGGTCCATGGGGTCACTAAGAGTCAGACACGACTGAGGAAATTCACTTTCACTTTTCACTTTCATGCATTGGAGAACAAAATGGCAACCCACTCCAGTGTTCTTGCCTGGAGAATTCCAGGGACCGGGAGCCTGGTGGACTGCCGTCTATGGGATCGCACAGTGTCAGACATGACTGAAGTGACTTAGCAGCAGCAGCAGATACCTGCTATGAGCCAGAAGCTTCTTAATTATTTGGATTTTCTTGATTATAAAATGACATTGATTTTGGAACCATATTTTTGGGGAAAATTAAAAACAACTATGTTCCATCAGTAATTCAACTGTAAGACCCATTTTGATCTTGGTAAAGGAATTCTGGGATGTAATGTGAAGCTCAGAGGCCCCATCTTCTGCTTCTCTGGAGCCCATCGAGAGGTAGACCCACAGCCTTCTTCAACCCTCCCAGGAATCCATGTGAGTCAGCGGTGCAGACGTTACTGAGGATTTCATAGGGGAGGTAGGAAGATAGGTGTATACCGCACACTTGAAGTGACAGCTTATTAATGCTCTTACGAGTGAAATTTCTCAAGCACTTCGCCACAAGGAGGTCCTTTGAGTTTTCTTTCTCCCAGTTGCATCCATCCAAGCAGGTTTCTCTCTTTCTCAGTTCTTCTCTCAGCCCCCACAAAGTAAACTCTTCTTCTTTTTTTGTGCAGAGTAGTTCAACTCTGTCTTTTCTACTGCAACATTCTTTTCTTCCCAGCATTCACCCTCTTTTGAAACCAGGTTAGCAAATCCTTTTTATGACTTGATTGTGCCCTCTGGGATCTCACTCTAGACTGTGATTTTCTTAACATAGATATTGTTTCTTTAAAAATCCTGAAACTTCTCCAGGATACTTAGTGAGTGATTTTCTTTCCTGTGCAGCTAAATGTTGCTGCTACTACTGCTTTTTAGCCATTAAGTCATGTCTGACTCTTTGTGACCCCATGGACTGTAGCCCGCCAGGCTCCTCTGACCATGGGATTTCCCAAGCAAGAATACTGGAGTGGGTTGCCGTTTCCTTCTCCAGGGGATCTTCCCCACCCAGGGATCAAACCCATGTCTCGTGCTTGACAGGAGGATTCTTTATCACTGAGCCATCTAGGAAGCCCATCCAGCTAAATATGTCATCTAATTCATTCATGTTGTAACCGTGCTACAGAGTATTATTATTCACATATTATTCTGATTTTTCAGACAAAGAAACAAGTACAGAAAAGGTAAAGCAACTTCCTAACTTACGAAGAGGGGCAGAGTCAGGGTTTGTATTCAGGACTGGTGGACTCAGAAACCTGCACTCCTTCAGTACACAGAGCTGCCTTATAGCACGCATCTCTGCTTGGTGCAGTACCTGCAAATCCTCCACTTCCCAGGAGGGAGCTAGATCTCAGCCACTTTGTCGGGCAATAAACGCCAATTTAGAATCTACTGGATCCTGGAAAGGTTCTGCTCTAGGGGATACACGAGGGTGGAGTTTGCATGGGACAGAGAGGAATGATTTGTACTCTGGACAAGCCTTCAGTCTAGCCAGGAAAATGGGAATTGCTCCGAGACAGTTGTGGAACAATTTATCATCCAAGGTGGTAGATTTGGGTGGGCAGGGAGGAGAGCCTCCAAAAGGCTTCACAGAGGAGAAAGACAAGGACACCCCCAAAGTGGAGCTGGTGATGAATGAGGTAGAGCCTGGGAAATGGAGGAGACCACTCTGTTCATTCCGAAAATGTGCCCTTGAATTAAAAAGGGAACCCAGGGCCAGCAGCTTTATTACTCTTGACGTTGAGAGTTAGGAGACACGGGATTTTACAGAGCACTTCAGAAACCTAATATTAGGTTTACAAAGATCACATTGTTTAGGAAAGGAAAGGACTTTATACTACCTTGTCTGTGTTCTCCTGACCTTTCAGAAGAGCCTGGGGGCTCTCTGGGGGGAGTGTGGAATGTTGTGAGTTGATTGTTTTATAAACTGTTTCCTGTATGCAGAGTGATTTTTTATTTTTTTTTTTAAAGAAAAACCGATGGACTTCAGCTTTTTCTTTATTCCCTTGTTCCTGTGATATGTCATGAGCATCATTTAGACATTTGGCAGAGATGTCCAAGTATTTGCGTTGTAGGTAGGGCATAAAGCTGGAGATGGAGAAAGGAGATAAGAGCTGAGCGTCAGGGCCACAGAAGATGAGGATGGGAAAGAGGTGTGTTCTGGGCCCCTTGTGCGGTGGAGAGGAGGTGAGATCTCCCTGGTCCCCTGGTTGCAGCAGCTGTCTGAATCTATACCCAATCTGCAAAAGGTGATTGTCCTGTTTGGTTCCTTCCCTTCTCCTCTGCACTATTTATGCTCATTTATTTTCTTGGCTGAAGGGTTGAAGATTTCCTGTTAAGATGATCTTTCTGATCAACTTTGATATTCTTATTGTCCCTTCTTGGGGTATTTCTGTAGAAAGACATTTTTATTATATCAGTGCAGCACTTTTTTCCTAACTGAGAATCTATACTGAAAATGTCAGAAAGGATGGCTTGCAACAGTGGATTGTGGGTGGTCAGCCTTCCTATCAAAAGATGAATGTCAAGGCGTAGAAATTGCAGGGATTGGAAATAGCAGCAGATGAAAGTTCCCAAGGCAGCCCAGCTGCTGGCCTCCTAGGACTTTACCAGACACGTTTCTCCTGAAATAGCTTCTGAAACAACCAGACTACCACATCCTTCACAAGATGAAGACCATGTGACATAAAAGAGGATTGGATTTAAAGAGTTTTATGGACATTCTGTTCATGTAAATCCAATTTTCTTTACCATAAAGGATGTGGTTGGAACTCCACAGATAGAATAGAATTCATTAAATTGATGTGCAGAGAAACTCTTTTACATTTCTAGGACTGAAGTCACCTTGATTGATTTGAAAGATGTTTATTCTCCAGCAGTGTCCTCTATGCTCAGTTCTCCTGTTTTTTTATGCCTCCTTGGCTTGGTCTGTGTCTATAACTTGGAGGATTTGGCTACATTCCACTTCTTAGGTTCATCAACATCCTTCTAGTGATTGATTTAGTGATGACAGGAGGAAAAAGTGCCTTTGGTCTGCCCCTAGCATTTAAAGCACTGAGGGCAAGAGTTCACCTGGAGATGTGCATACACCACACGTCTAAATATTTAAAAACTAGAAACCAGACTATGCCAAAGCCTGGGCAGCTTCCCACTTATAGCCCTGCAGCCTGTTCCCTGGGACTGAAAGCAAGTGCTCTAGAAGCTATTGGAGGATGCTCCACTGGGGACCAGCCCTGATTCCCAGGAACCAGCAGTGCTATGGGCTGACCGTGCCCAGCACTCCTGGCAGGTCTCAGGGTGGAACTCTGGACAGGCTCCTGGACGGCTGGAAAGTGCATGGTTCCCACCACTTCACCTCATTTTTTTTCATGAGCTTTTCAAATCATTCTGAGCACCTCTAAAATTGATACCATGGGAACATAAAGAGAGGTGGGGGTGTGCAGTTATTTGGGGGGGGGCAATCAGATGTGTCAAATAGATAATTTATTGTTTCACTTAAAAAAAAAAACAAAGGCAGAGTCTGTGACCCTCTTTTCTTCTCTCCCACCATCTGACACAATCATACCCCAGGGCTCTTGGTCCCCACTGCCACCTGGCCTGGGGACTTCTGTGGCCCATCCTTCCTTCTTTAATTGTCCTCAATCAAGTCAGTTATCAAACTTTCAAAAATCTTTCTTGTGGGACTAAAAAGAGGAAGACAATTTTTGTGTTTTGAGAGGTCTTCTAAAGTACAAGGCCCTGACCCGAGAGTCCACTCACTACTCTTCCTTACTCAGGTAGGACTTGAAGTTAGGACTGATAATGTGTACTGTCTGTCAGGTTTGTGTTTCTGTCTGTACGTGGTTCTCACTGTGTCTGAGGCTCATGTGTGAGATTTCAAATAAAAGAACAACACCATGTGGTAGACAGAATAATTCCCCTACCCTCTGCAAAATATCCATGTCCTAATACCCCAAATGGAAATAGTGACATACTTTATTTTTTTGGGCTACAAAATCACTGCAGTTGGTGACTGCAGCCATGAAATTAAAAGACTCTTGCTCCTTGGAAGGAAAGTTATGACTAACCTAGACAGCATATTAAAAAGTAAACACATTCCTTTGCCAACAAAAGTCTGTCTAGTCAAAGCTATGGTTTTTCCAGTAGTCATGTATGGATGTGAGAGTTGAACTATAAAGAAAGCTGAGTGCCAAAGAATTGGTGCTTTTGAGCTATGGTGTTGGAGAAGGCTCTTGAGAGCCGCTTGGACTGCAAGGAGATCCAACCAGTCCATCCTAAAGGAGATCAGTCCTGAGTATTCATTGGAAGGACTGATGTTGAAGCTGAAACTCCAATACTTTGGCCGCCTGATGCCAAGAGCTGACTCATTGGAAAAAACCTGATGCTGGAAAAGATTGAAGGTAGGAGGAGAATGGGACGACAGATGATGAGATGGTTGGATGGATCCACCGACTCAATGGATGTGAGTTTGAGTAAGCTCCAGGAGTTGGTGATGGACAGGGAAGCCTGGCAAGCTGCAGTCCATGAGGTCGCAGAGAGTCAGACACGACTGAGTGACTGCACTGAACTGAAAAAGTTTTCACATGTGATTAAGTTCAGGATGTTTGATGGAGGTTATTGTGGATCATCTAGTTATTTTTTTACTTGAAATATAGTTGCTGTCCAGTATTACTTAAGTTAACTAGCTAGCTAGTGTGTCTGACTTTTTGCGACCCCATGGGCTGTAGCCCACCAGGCTCCTCTATCTGTGTAATTCTCCAGGCAAGAATACTTGAGTGGGTTGCCATTTCCTCCTCCAGGGGAATCTTCCTGACTCAGGGATCGAACCCATGTCTCCTGTGGTTCCTGCATTAGCAGGCAGATTCTTTACCAGTGAGCCTCCTGGGAAGCCCCATTTAAGTTACAGATGTACAATAAAATTATTCACCACTTTTAAAGGTTATATAGTTATTATGTGGATCATCCAGTTACAAAAAAGAGGGTAGCAGGAGAAACAGAAGAGGAGGGAGATGTGAGGACAGAAGCATAAGCCAGACTGATGTGATTGCTGGCTCTGAAGGGAGAAGAGGGCCTTGAGCCCAGGAGTGCAGGTGGCCTCTAGAAGCTGGAAAAAGCAAGAAATGGATTCTCCCTACATCCATTATTCTTTCCTGGAGAATTCCATGACAGAGGAGCCTGGTGGGTTACAGTGTATAGGGTCACAAAGAGTTAGATGTGATTGAAGTGATTTAGGACACAGAAGCCTCTAGAGGCCCTGCCAACCACGTAGATTCCTGACCTCCAGAACTGTATGATAATAAACTTGTGTTAGTTTAAATCATGAAATTGTGGTAATTTGTGGCATCAGCATTGGGAAATGAATACGCCCCCCTTCCAACCCATCCTGATCACCTGTTGCTTCCTCAAATCACAGACTTAACCCACTGACTTAGGGATACTTTGCTTTTTTTTCCCTGATGAACTCAAACCATTTTCCAATTCCCACTGACACACACCATGACTTCACATTCTTGGACTGGGATTTTGAGAGGTCCCAATGTGCTCTGCTGTGTTTCAGGGAGAAACAGAGCCCCTGGGTATCAGCCGTGCCAGTGAGCCCGGCGGATAGGCACGTGTGCAGGGGACTTGAGGTGATGGACCAGCTGTGTGCTTCTGAGGAACTTGCCTTAATGGGGAAACTTGATTAGGTGGTGCAGTGGTAAAGAATCTACCGGCCAATGCAGGAGATGTGGGTTCCATCTCTGGGTTGGGAGGTTCCCCTGAAGGAGGAAATGGCAACTCACTCCAGTACTCTTGCCTGAAGAATCCCATAGACAGAGTAGCTTGGTGGGCTACAGTCCGTGGGGTTGCAGTGAAAGTGAAAGTTGTTCAGTCGTGTCCGACTCTTTGCGACCCCGTGGACTGTACAGTCCATGGAATTCTCCAGGCCAGAATACTGGAGTGGGTAGCCTTTCTCTTCTCCAGGGAATCGTCCCAATCCAGACATTGAACTGGGGTCTCCTGCATTGCAGGCAGATTCTTTACCAACTGAGCTATCAGGGAAGCCCTAATAGCTTCTTTGGAGTTGCAGAGTTGGACCCAATTTAGCAACTGAGCACAATTAGTTAACTGCGTGCAGCTCTGTATGTTGACTGGCTTCTTGTCTTCCCCCATCCCCCAACCCAAGTCTTTTCTAAAGCCTCTACAAAGCAGTTCGTGTGTGCCATAGCTGTGCTGCAGACTTGCAAGGGGAGTTTAATAACTGTTTTGACCAAGGTGATAGCGGGGAAATGGCCCCTTTGAAGCCAGAGATGGGGAGACAACAGTGATCAATTTTCCCAGGGGATGCTTACCTGCAGGGAAGAATCCAAAATACTTTTTCTGAGAAAGGCATGTCGTGGCCATAATGACCAAGGTTCTTGGTCTTCCCTAATCAATTGGAAATTGACTAGAGGCCAGACAAGAAATTCAGGCCAGGCTTTATCGGGGCCCTGCTGCAGCAGCAGGGAAGGAGAACAAACAACAGGGTCCCTTGCTCGCTCACTCCCTGAGGGGGAGTGAGCTTGTTCCTTATGTGGAGTGAGGGTAGGGGTTGTGCCTAGGGGTTGGGAGGGAGAGGTGGCTTAGGGATTTTGTCCACCCCTCCTTAGGTGATGTGTGCAAGGCGTGCTCAGTACCCTGCTTTTGCTCCTGACTTCCTGATTTTGCTCTTCAGAAGCGGCAGTTGGGCTCTCTTGGTCTTTCTGTATCTTTTGCCCAGAATTTGCCCCAACTTTCTTTGTATTTTGTTGTTTCAGGAGAGGTGGGTCCAGGTGCAAATATTAATACCAAAGGGTCCCAGGTCCCAAGCCTGTCTCAATAAGGGTTAGAATGAAATTCCTTTGCAATGTGAGTGTGCCTCTCTGTGCCGACTACCACTTTTCAACCCCAGGATCTGGGGACATGCAATAACAAAATGGAACTTAGGAGCTAGGTGGCAATGGGGGCTGTCAACCCTAGAAATAGACAAGGCAGCCTCTGTGGAGTTAGCTTCTTGGCAGGTGAGTCATTGCTCCCATTATACCCAGCGAAAGGCTCAGTTACCTTTACCGCGGGTACTGTAACACTTAAATAGCAAACAGCATGTGTTTCTTTTACTATGTCCCACTACAGTCATTAGTGGGACAGTTGTTCAGTTGTTCAACTGTTTACCACCTTTGTGCCAGAGAAAACGCATAACCCTTTTGGTCTGCCGTAAAACAGAAGCAGTTTTAAAAACTGCATTTCTTATAATGAGTGTAAAATTCTTCTGAAATAACATGACCCCCTGCATAATGTGACAATTGTCATTCATGCCACACCCCCAAATCTCAGCAGTTCGATCTGTAAGCACAGGAATCAGTTTTTTTTTAGCACAATCAGAAAGCTGGCTTAAGCCTAGGAAAGATTTTAGTTATTTAAGTGATACTGGAATTCAAACGTTTATGTTAAAGCCAAATAGGTTTCTGAGGGTGGTCCAGAAAGTAGGACTTTGTAATTCACCAACTATCTAACAAATAATGCCACATATTCGAAAGGAGAGACTGGAAAGATAGTAAATGACATTGGAGGTTATGGGAGAGAGTGGCTGCTTTGGTATTGGTGGCAGTTGTGAGAACATGATGACAGACTGAAGGTGGTATTTGAAGTGGGAGGGAGTGTCTGACATGAGAGAACAGAGCTGGGAAGAGAAAGTGGGAAATGGATAGTCCACCCAGAGGTGAGTGCTTTCCATCAGACCCACGTTCCAGAAGTGCTGCTGTCCTGGAAACAGCGTGGCAAGAGGAAAGGAGCAACGGCTACATCCACCTTCTCCCATCCACCCTCCTGTTTACCTCCACCCACAACCTTTTGTTTGTGCTGCATGGCTCAGATGGTAAAGAATCTGCCTGCAGTGCAGGAGACCTGTGTTCAGTTCCTGGGTTGGAAGGTCCCCTGGAGCAGAGCACGGCTTCCAGTATTCTTGATTGGAGAATTCCATGGACAGAGGCGCCTAGCAGGCTCCAGTTCATGGGGTCTCAAAGAGTCAGACAACTGAGCAACTTTCACTGCCTTTTACCACTTTCAGTTCAGTTCAGTTCAGTTGCTCAGTCACGTCTGACTCTTTGCAACCCCAGGGAGCTCAGCATGCCAGGCCTCCCTGTCCATCACCACCTTCTGGAGTTCACCCAAATTCATGTCTATTGAGTTGGTGATGCCATCCAACCATCTCATCCTCTGTTGTCCCCTTCTCTTGCCTTCAATCTTTCCCAACATCAGGGTCTTTTAAAATGAGTCAACTCTTTGCATCAGGTGGCCAAAGTATTGGAGTTTCAGCTTCAACATCAGTCCTTCCAATGAACACCCAGGAGACTGATCTCCTTTAGGATGGACTGTGGATCTCCTCGCAGTCCAAGGGACTCTCAAGAGTCTTCTCCAACACCACAGCTCAAAAGCATCAATTCTTTGGCACTCAGCTTTCTTTATAGTCCATCTCTCACATCCATACATGACTACGGGAAAAACCATAGCCTTGACTAGATGGACCTTTGTTGGCAAAGTAATGTCTCTGCTTTTTAATATGCTGTCTAGGTTAGTCATAACTTTCCTTCCAAGGAGCAAGAGTCTTAATTTCATGGATGCAGTCACCATCTGCAGTGGTTTTGGAGCCCCCCAAAATAAAGTCAGCCACTGTTTCCACTGTTTCCCCATCTATTTGCCATGAAGTGATAGGACTGGATGCCATGATCTTAGTTTTCTGAATGTTGAGCTTTAAGCCAGCTTTTCCACTCTTCTCTTTCACCTTCATCAAGAGGCTCTTTAGTTCTTCCTCACTTTCTGCCATAAGGGTGGTGTCATCTGCGTATCTGAAGTTATTTATATTTTTCCTGGCAATCTTGATTCCAGCTTATGCTTTATCCAGCTCAGCATTTCTCATGAAGTACTCTGCATATAAGTTAAATAAGCAGGGTGACAATATACAACCTTGACATACTCCTTTCCCTATTTGGAACCAGTCTGTTGTTCCATGTCCAGTTCTAACTGTTGCTTCCTGACCCACATACAGATTTCCCAGGAGGCAGGTCAGGTGGTCTGGTATTCCCATCTCTTTCAGAATTTTCCAGCTTATTTTGATCCACACAGTCAAAGGCTTTGGCATAGTCAATAAAGCAGAAGTAGATGTTTTTCTGGAACTCTCTTGCTTTACCATGTTAGCTGATTAGAAAATACAAGGTGATTAAAAAGGATTGACAAAGATTTGCTTTTTATTCAAGAAGTAGGTTCTGTAAACAGATGGTCAAGCGGGATTTGTGAAGAAGCCGTCAGAGTTATGTCCATAGGCTCGCAGATGCTCAGCGTGCCCCCCCTCGTATCACAGCACACATCAGTCCTCTGATCAATCAGCCTCTTGGAGGGAATCACTCCTGATGGCTAGACCAGCAGCCATTCATGTTCCTTCATTTCTTCAAGGCATGGAGAAGGGTTGGCTCCAACACCTCTTCTTAACCACAGTTAATCTATAACCTGGTAACCGAGTGATACGGTTTTGAGAGTGTTTAGTCTTTCTTGAATAACCCTGTGCAGGGTCTCTGGGTGTTCACCTGTTGGTAGGCTACTCTTGCATTCACCTTGTCTCGTCTAGTAGCAATCAGGTTTCGAAACTAAGAGCTAAACCTAGGTGTTTTAGTAACATGCAGTCATTCTAAAAGGGATAGGAGCTCTTGTGAAACAGAAGTCATTAAATTCCAGAAATACGTATGGCACACATAATTAGAGGGAGCTGCTCAGCTGTTGACAACTTGCATTGTGATTTGGAACAAACTGAAAGACTTCACAAACAGGTCGTTTTACTTCTCTGAAATGTGTTTGGTATCATTGTGGACTGATTGAAATTCTAAGAAGCTCTTAGTGATTTCATGCTAGCCAGACGAAGAAGTTAGAGCATTTTTGTATGTACCCCATTTAAGAGAGTAGAGAAGACACCAGAAGTCAGTTTCATTATTCTGTCTTGTATTTCTCATTTTATTATTCCAGCCAGGAACATGGAATGTCTTGATAGATTGAACAGCTGTGTGTATTGACTCAGAACTGAGAGACAAAATGTGTCCCTGTCTTCAGATTTCTGAGAAAGTATAGCAATGAGATGTATTCAAATCACTTAGCGAATATAAGAAGTGGAAAGTTTCATTAATCCAAGAGCAATCACTTTTGAAATTGTCTGCACTTAGAGAATTAAAATGATAATCCTGACCTGGTTTGAGCACTTTTATGGAAAACTCAGGAGGTTTATACAGTGTCAACCTTCTTTATATAATTTCTTTAGACTTAATTTTTCCTTTCAACTTCAAGTGCTCAGTTGGTTTTGTCACTTAAATTAAAGCCTAGTGATGAGAGCTGAATTATTTCTTAATTTTGTTGGATTTTGATTTTTTTATGGGAGACTTATTTGTCTTTCTAGAATGATCCTACATGAAAGTTGCTTCTTTTTAGCATTTTTTATTCATTTCTTGAAATAAATCAAGTATAGCTAAATATATCATCTCTTATTATATTAGTTTTGGCAATATATAATGGGTCAATATTAAAAGAATTAAAGAAAAAAAAAAGAATTAAAGAATTGGTGGAAATGCTGAAGCTTTTTTGAGGGAAGGAGTATGAATCATTTGGGTTACCTATTCCCTTAAGACTTGTTAGAATCATATTAAGTTACTTAAGTGTGTTCCCTGGAATAGCCTGATATTTCATCACATTTGAAAGCATGTGTTTCCTTCCTAAAGCGGTAAGCCTTAATATTGCTGGGACTGGAAATAAAAATTTCAAATGTCAAAAATTTCTCACATTGTACTTTCAAAGAGAACAGACTTCACTGATGTGAGTGGTTGATGCTTTAAAAGTTCTAAGCAAATGTTCACTTTCAACTGAAATTCTATTCCATCTGCCTAATGAATCCATGTGAAGCACATCGCCCTCAAGTTACAGTCATTCTTTCTTTGGTATTTGGCCTCATCTGAAAACCTGGGAAACGTGCTCCACCAAACAGCACACCAAATACAAAGAATCTAGTAATATTGTAGGTGCCATTCCAATGTGTTTCCCAAGGTCTTGGTGAAGGGTATTACTCCAGGTTTGCTAGGAGAACATGATTAGGGAGTGTGGGAGAGGGAGCATTTGATCTACCTAATCAGTTATTCCTATCTTGCAGAATCTTTTGATTCCTTCCTCAGTATTACAGTACGGAATTTCCAGCATCTAAACTTCATCTAATAGAGCTCAGCACTCAGTCCAAATTTCCAGCAATTATTGCAGCACACAATTGGAACTGATATCAATTATTGAAGCTATCGCATTAAATGCAGCATACTCACTGAGAAAACTCCTAAGTATGACTTCAGCCTGATGTAAAACTATGCTTTTCCCTCTTAGGTAGAGAACTCTTTTTATCAGGTTTTCCCCTTTATGAGGAGCAAAGCACTCTTTGTGCACAGATTTCCAAGATTTTTGTCTAAAGAGATTAGCAAAAGTTCACAGTTCCTTTTTTGCAGCTAAGCCCTTTCCTCCAGATTTTTGACTTCAGAAGTGAGTACCCTTGGTCATGTTGGGATCTGACTCTAGGTTTAGAAATAATAGAGGTGACTGTGGAGCCAGGCATGAGAAGAATGGGTGTGCAGGTCGTTGTGTTTGCTCCTTCCCACTGGTTTTTTGTCTTCTTTGTCTTGCTTGGTGCTTTGGCAAACTGATCTCTTGGACTGTGTCACTGAGCACAGTCCAGACTGATCTCCTGGACTGAGCTCCTTTGACCTCTGACTTCTCATTGGTTTAGGTGACTGGGAAACAGAGGATCTTGGGTAGTGAAAGAGGAGAGAGTTCAGAACTTTTCCTTTGCCTTCTTTCTTCTTTTGCCAGGGTCCTGGTTGGGGCTGTATTCCTCTATACCCATAGTGCCCAGGGGGTGGCCCACTTCCTGGACAGTTCTCACAGGTTTCAGGCCACGAGTCTTTCTTTTCTTGCTCCTTTGCGCTTAGTCATGGTAATGGTTTCTTGCTGTTAGCATGGAGTGCCTCATCATTCCTTGTTGGTTCCTTAAAGCTGCCTTGCTCACTTGCTCGCTCAGTTCGCTTTAGTCGTGTCCGATTCTTTGTGACCCCATGGTCTGTAGCCCACCAGGCTTCTCTCTCCATGGGATTCTCCAGGCAAGAATATTGGAGTGGGTTGCCATACCCTCCTCCAGGGGATCTTCCCGACCCAGGCATCGAACCCACCTCTGTTTATGTCTCCTTCATTGGCAGGCAGGTTTTTTACCACTAAGCTACCTTGGATCCTAGACCTTTGTAAACAGTTTTAAAATAAATTCTTTTCGGTTAAAACCTTTTGGGTATTCTGTATCTTACCTACAAGAACCTTAAAGGATAAAATTAGCTTTTCCTTTCAAGATACCTCCAACATCTAAGGCTGTTTCATCTGTATTTATGCAACCAAATGGTTAAAGGTCTCATCAGATCAGGAAAAGAGGTTGCTATGGCTACAAGGGGGTGTGACTGGATGTTTGGAGTCTCCTAGTTCTCAAAACCTCCTAAATAGCTCCACTTTGATTTTGGGATCACATTTCCCCCATCATTGCTCTACATTTAACATGAACATTCTAGTGAGTCTGTGAATTCAATCAGTGGGGTTTGTTTTTTTAAGGTACTTTAGCTTTATATCTCTAAGAGATAAAAGATTTTTTTAGCTCAGTCTGTGCTTTGAGATGTAGGCCATGATTTTACTGTGTTACTCTCTTTTTTGAACTGGCCAGAGCCAGTAAAAGAAGCCACCCACTGCTCTACATGGAATTCCTCACATCCTTTATGTTGTTTCATGACACTGAAAAATTGGTCCCCCACAGCCTTGAAGTCCAAAAGGACTTCATTTTAAGTGATCCCAGGAGATACTGTAATGAGCTGTTTCTCCTGTCTGCCATAAGTTAGAATATTCTGTTTCCTGAATACTAGAGGGATTCTTACTGCTTTCAGCCAGATAACCAATCCTAGATCTGCCCATTTCTTTACGGGCCCATCACCTGCAATTTCATTCTCTGATATCAAACTATGTTTCAATCAGCTTATTTGATTTTAATCAACAGAAATTGGCTTTAGGTGGTTTAAGCCAGAAAAGAAATTTTTGGAGGGATGATGAGTATTTCAGATTCCACTAAAAAATGGACAGACACTAAGTGAAGAGTCTAAAAAATAAGAAAATTAACTAAAGTCATGTCAAAGCAATAGTCTGGGTAGGATTCTACCGTGGGATCTTGCCATAGTCAATGATGGCCTCCTGGTATCACTGAGACCATGAATAATTTTTCAACACTTCTTGCATATTTGGGGAACTTTCTCTGATTCTCAGTGTTAAAATCTCAGATTGGAGCATTTGATAGACTTAGTCTAAGCTCTAGCTGTTAGTGAATGAGTATGAGCCTGGACCTTGCCTCCCACTAACGTTACCACAAAAGAGAATTCTTGCTGAATTGGTTCAACTGGGAAAGAACTTGCCTGCCAATGCAGGAGATATAAGAGGTGTGGGTTTGATCCCTGGGTTGAGAAGTTTTCCTGGAGAAGGAAATGGCAACCCACTCCTATATTCTTGCCTGGAAAATTCCATGGACAGAGGAGACTGGTATGCTACAGTCCATGGAGTTGCAAAGAATCGGACATACCTGAGCACACACACACACACACACACACGCACACACACACACACACACACACACACACACACACACACACACACACACTCAGTTGTTGGTTAGCTAAAAATCAAGACAAAAACTGAAAAAAAAAGAAGGAAGCAATCACTGTTTAATATATGCATCCCGCCTTCTTGACTCTGGATTGTCAGAGTCCCTTTGTGGGGCCAATGTTGGAAGAACGGTCAAGCATTCTTGCTATAATTCTTGGCCACAATGACTAATATATGAAAGTAATGATTACTCAGATTGGTTATGGTTTGAGCATTGTTATGGGCATCATTTATGGTCTAAACTCCTCTCCCTTTCCTCCTTTTTCCTAATATCCCAACTGGTCACAAAGCTTTGTTGATTTGTATTCCATGCTGCCATAGAGATTTGATAATCTTATTTTTTATTATTTGTAATTTTGGCTGATTAGTCAAATCAGTATGTGATGCTAAGCCATACCTAGTATCAAACATTAATAAAAGAGACCAGGTAAAAGGGTAGAATGTTCTTGTTATTTTTACTCTCTTTTATTTTTTTTTTCATTTATTTTTATTAGTTGAAGGCTAATTACTTTACAGTATTGTAATGGTTTTTGTCATATATTGGCATGAATCAACCATGGATTTACATGTATTCCCCATCCCGATCCCCCCTCCCACCTCCCTCTCTACCCAATCCCTCTGGGTCTTCCCAGCCCACCAGGCCCGAGCACTTGTCTCATGCATCCAACCTGGGCTTGTGATCTGTTTCACCATAGATAATATACATGTTTCGATGTTGTTCTCTCGAAACATCCCACCCTCGCCTTCTCCCACAGAATCCAAAAGTCTGTTCTGTACATCTGTGTCTCTTTTTCTGTTTTGCATATAGGGTTATCATTACCATCTGTCTAAATTCCATATATATGCATTAGTATACTGTATTGGTGTTTATCTTTCTGGCTTACTTCACTCTGTATAGTGGGCTCCAGTTTCATCCATCTCATTAGAACTATTCAAATGTATTCTTTTTAACGGCTGAGTAATATTCCATGGTGTATATGTACCACAGCTTCCTTATCCATTCGTCTGCTGATGGGCATCTAGGTTGCTTCCATGTCCTGGCTATTATAAACAGTGCTGCGATGAACATTGGGGTGCACGTGTCTCTTTCAGATCTGTTTTCTTTGGTGTGTATGCCCAGAAGTGGTATTGCTGGGTCACATGGCAGTTCTATTTCCAGTTGTTTAAGAAATCTCCACACTGTTCTCCATAGTGGCAGTCTCTTTTAAAAATTAATATAGTTTCTCTTTCTCTGCTTCAACTGTCATTTCTCTGAGTCCATCAAAATTAGAAAATTGTACATTTTGTATTTATTCTGCTGCAGACAATGTCTTCCATTTTGATAATAAAATTGACTATTTAGCCAAGGATCTAATGTTTTGATTCTAATCATTAAATGAATACCATTTTTTACAATAAGTAGGGGCATATTTATGATTTCTTCTGGCATTTAGTAAAATGACAGTAAAATGTTAGTAAACATATTATTTAGAAATTGTAGATTTCACATATCATAAGTTCTTATTACTTCAGTAATTGAAGATTTATAAAAAGCTTGTATTTCTGTGGTAACCTTCCATTTTTGAACTATGAACACTGTGACTTGCCCTAGAAGATCCCAGTATTGTCACTGGTAAACATAATTTTGTCATCACTGTTGAGGCCAGCTTTTCGCTCATGATCCAGCTATGGAAAAAATATACAATGTTGAGTAGTTACTATTTATCAATTAAAAGAACAGGGAATGATATCTGGGGATGTTCTGAGTGAGTCATAAAGAATATGCAGGAGCCATGAAGTTAAATGGAGAAGGCAATGGCACCCCCCCACTCCAGTACTCTTGCCTGGAAAATCCCATGGATGGAAGAGCCTGGCGGGCTACAGTCCTCAGGGTCGCAAAGAGTCGGGCATGACTGAGTGACTTCACTTTCACTTTTCACTTTCACACATTGGAGAAGGCAATGGCAGCCCACTCCAGTATTCTTGCCTGGAGAATCCCAGGGACGGAGGAGCCTGGTGGGCTGCTGTCTATGGGGTCTCACAGAGTCGGACACGACTGAAGCGACTTAGCAGCAGCAGCAGCAGCATGAAGTTAAAATATCTTGTTGGCATCTGGCTTTCCCTGTTCACCCCTAACCTATAAAATAGTCACGAAAAACTGCTCTTACAGCAACACCTCCATGAAAGGGACGTGAGCGGGAACTTCAATCCTCCTGCTGTGTCTGGGTATCACGTCCCCTCCCTTTTTGACCAGACGCTGTTTCGTACGGTGTGTATACAGTTACAAAGGCCTCATTCCCAATCCCAGAGAGAACAACTTGGCTTTTGACTTACATGTTGTCAAGTAGCCAATTAAATAAGATTTTCCATTTTTCAAGTGGTGTTAGGGTGTTGTCTAGGTAAATATCTGTCATCCTATCACACTGGCACATCTGTTGAGTAGATTTAACTGAATCTAAAACTGTAATATGATTAGAACAGCAGATTTGGAATGACTTGAAAAACAAGGCAGGCAGCTTGAGGATTATCTATTGTTTTTTATTAATTACAGTATTAGCTTTAAAAAAAATGCCAGAGTTCAGACAGATCCTTCATATTTAAGGAGGAGTCTTCAGGTATCAATTAATTTTAATGAGCAGGTTCTCTACTGATATGTACGTGTATATCCCTAAAGACTTTCCAAGTATACTTATCAACATCTGGAAGCAGTGTTGGCCAAACCACATGCTTAGTTCCTAACATCAAAAACCATATTTTGAAAAGAATCTTTTATAAATTCTGAAAGGAAGCTGTGACTAGTTACCAAAAATGTAGACTTTTCAATATATTCTAATGTCTGAGTTATTAGGGATTCAGATGTCTGAAACTCAACTCTAGAGCTATTTGGAGTTTAGAAAAAAAGAGAAAAATATCAGCAAGGATGTGAATAGCTTAGAAGAGTTGAATATACAATTGTACTCACTGAAAAACTTTTTCATTCATTCATTCATCCATTCTTCCTTCCTTTTTCTTCTTCTCCTCTTTTTTTTAAGGCTAAAATTTCAGCAGCTACTTAGCTAGCTCACACTCCAAAAGATGAGGTTGATTGATCCTTTGATTAATTAGAAGAATGGGAAAATTTTATTGATGAGCAAAAGCTTTTAAGATTCAGCTCTGTAGGCTTAATGTATAGGAGAACTGAATAGAAAAGAGAAGAGATAAAGAAGAATAAAGAAAAAATATACCTCAGAGGAAAGGCAACACAACACAAGGGGCAGACACTAGAAGATAGGAGCTAAGAAGAGAGTGGTAAAAAACAGATAATGCAGAACTGTGACATTCATGATGTATATCAGATTCCATGAATTCACTCATTTATCCATTCAAATCACATTTATTGGGTTAATCATCTGTGCCTAACATTAGGAAAATCCTGGATGGTTCAAAGGTGGACAAATACTGTCCCCATCTCTGTCCTCCAGGTGCTCATTGTCGGGTGAGGGTGGGAGAGTGTGGACAGTTGTTATAGGTGCAATGATGCTATATGCATGCAAATGATACAGCGGAAGCGCAAGGGAGGAGTTTACCACTTCTCCTTGGAAAAGGAGGAAGGCAGGCTAGAAAAGAGTCTGAGCTGAGCCTTAAATGTTACTTCCTTACAGTTTCTGGCAGGTTCCAATGGAGACATTAAAAATAAGAATTAACCACCTAACAACCCTAATAAATAGTGATCATAATGGTGCCTGAACCATCTAAGAAAAGTTTTTATGTTCTGTCCAACTTCTGTGTGCCTTAAGACTTAACTCAGTGATTCCATCTATTCTTTGGAGGTGATCTCCTCCTTTGATCACCCAGACTTAAACTGTCGTTATTAGAATTATTATGGGCCATGGACCATGTCTAGTCTGTGAACCATCATTAGATCATACTGCTTTCCACTCTATGTAATTTCCCTCACTACTGGATTGTAAATTCCCTAAAGTCCTTGAAATACTTTTCTAGTAAATTTTAGCATTTGTTCTTTGTTTTTGTTCAGTCCCTGAGTTGTGTCTGACTCTTTGCAACCCCATGGAATTTACAGTTGCAAAAGGAGTGAATCATTGTGGTAAGGCTTTTGACATGTCAAAAGATTATTCTTTTGATTACTGGAAAATGTAATACTTAGTTCTAGCCTCTTCTCTATAACAGAATTGTGAATGTAAGGCTCTATCTGTGGTCTAACATGACTTTATCTTACTGTTGAAAAAAAAGCACACCTGAAAGTTAGGGAAGAAGTGTAGGTATTGGCTTTGCATCATGTGCACTTTCAGAATATTACCTGTGGTCAGGAAACAACAGTTTTAAGGAGGCTGAGGTGCAACCCCAGTCCTAGGTTGCTGCTCAGCATGGTTCATCAAGAAAGGGTGGGAACCACTTACAATGTGAAATTCCTCTGTGAAGCCTCTCTCAGTACTGTGCCATCTGGTAACCACTGGTGAATAACAAGCCAATTACATCACGTGAAAAGATGACATTGATTCTAAAACTTAAAATTGTGAGTGTTTCCTCATTGAATTCATCCATCAGTCAGTCAGTGTTGATGAACGGAATATCCAAAGACCTCAGGCTTAAATGTATTTGCATTATGGAATTCATATTTTCCGCTAATGATCCAGGGCTCAATAGTTCTCTCTCTGAGAGGTGCATTTTATGTGTCCTAGAAACTTCCTGTGAATGGGAAGATATGTTTCTTCTGATAAATGAGAATGTAGGTCAATGTTTTTGAGAACCACTCTGCAAGTGGGAAGTGTTGCAGTGTATAAATTCAAGCTATTATTATTATTATTGCTATTAACTCTGCCTACTAATTATCTGAAGACCAGTTTATCCACTGAAACTTAATTTTATAATGCAGACTGCAAGGAATTTATAACCTTATCTACTAGCCCTCTTCCTTTTTTAAAATTTTAATTTCCTTTTAATGTCTACATGGTCAAATGTATGCGGTATAAAATTATACGAATGAATAGGTTACATGTATAAAAAGTGATCCTCTCTGCATGTAGAGAGTAACATGGAAACTTACATTACCATATGTAAAATAGATAGCCAATAGGAATTTTCTGTATGATTCAAGGAACCCAAACAGGGGCTCTGTGACAATCTAGAGGGGTGAGATAGGGAGGGAGATGGGAGGCAGTTTCAGAGGGAGGGGACATGCATATACCTATGGCTGATTCATGTTGATATTTGGCAGAAAACAACAAAATTCTGTAAAGCATTTATCCTTCAATTAGAAAAATAAGTAAAATTTTAAAAAGTGATCCTCTCTGGATCATTCTACATTTCTTTGGGAAGAATTGAGGAGAAAAAACAGGAAATGTAGGTGTGAGTTAATTTTCACTTATTTAAAATTAATTAAAGAAGAAAAGAAACTCAAGTCTTGTAAAATAAAGTGCTTTTGGAGGTTAATTTTGGTTAAATGAATTAAAAACTGTGTTTTCAGATTAAAGAAAATAAGCAACAAATTCTCTGAAAATTTTTAAGGAAAAGAAAGCTTAAAGACTCCAATTTAGACATTTAAAACACAAGTATAAGCTTCCCAAACCAAAGGAAAAGAGAAGAAAATTCTTTTTCCTGAGACTATGATAATGGCTTCATAAGCAACTCCACCCCCCCAAATATTCTAAAATTTCAGAGAAAAACCCTGAAAAATACAAATATCTCTGATATTCACTTAATGAGGAGTCACAGAATAGATTGAAATAAAAGTGCTAGTACTTAAAATTGGTTGAAAATCACCATTGAATTCCTTAAAAATGTTTAGAGAACATAGGAAGACACATAGGTGCTTTGTAAGAAATTGATAGCTTAGAGACACTTCACATAAAGAGATATTGCCTGTTACTGGACATAATAAATAGAATTATTCTAAAATCTTCCAATAATAAAATTGAAATTATTATACTGGTATTAGAATTTGTAGTTTACAAAAATGCTGCAGATATGTTTTTCCACAGTGAAATCCTTGATAAGAGAAATATTCAAAATCATGACCTATAGAAATAACTCAAGACATGCCATTACACTAAGCAATGGAAATAAAATTATTTTTGTCAAACTGTAGCATAGTGATGTTAATTAATTTGATATTACAATTTTCCTCTCTATTTTAAAAGTTAGGCCTTATCTGTAACAGCTTTGCTGTTTTACAAGTATAATGGAGTTTGATAAGTCAGATATTAGAATACATGCTTGATCAGCTGAACTCTGAGCTAAAAATTCAGTTGATTTATAAACAATATTAATAGAATGCTCCTGTTCTATTATGCTTATTTAATAAGGGAAACAAAATAAGGAGTTACCAAAATGGTGACTTTTGGGGAATTAAGAAATTCATAATAGCTTTTCAGATAGCCAGATTTATCAGTGTATTTTAAGATAGATTATTCTATTTCCTTAGTGCTTATATAAATATGAATATCATTGACCCATATAATTCACTGTCTCTATACAAAGAAGTAAAACAAAACCAAAATTCTAACTAATAAGGCATGTTTGCTAAATACATACACACTTTTTTTTACAGGTTGTACAACCTACTATTATTAAATATTTAAAGCAAGAACTAGTATTTAAAGATTGAAAATTCTAGTTATCTATTCTGGAAGGACATTTCTCACTTTACTCCTTGTCATTTATTTTCGCTTAAGAAAGTCTATATTTCTTTGACCCCTAGCGGTAAAATAGAATAGAATATCAGAACTCTCCAGAAGTTGATAGAGGTCGAATATCATTAGCTGGGCGGGAGCCCACCATGCTCGGATGGAGATGAGTTTGCTAGTTTACACGCTAGCAAGAGTGGAAATTTACCTTGACTCAATTGGGAGTGGATAAAAGCAGTACTATCGCCATGATCTAGAACTGGGGACAATGCCAGTGCATTAGCATGGAAGCCCAGTCAGAAACACTTCCTGTGGACGATGGGGGGACCAGCCTCATCGTACTCCTGCTTACTGATCCACATTTGCTGGAACGTGGACAGGCTGGCCAGAATGGAGCCCCCAATCCAAACGGAATACTTCCGCTCTGGGGGAGCTATGATCTTGATTTTCATGGTGCTGGGCGCCAGGGCTACAATTTCCTTCTGCATCCGGTCAGCAATGCCAGGGTACATAGTGCTGCCCCCAGACAGCACGGTGTTGGCGTACAGATCCTTGCGAATATCCACATCACACTTCATAATAGAGTTGAAGGTTGTCTCGTGGATTCCACTGGACTCAATGCCGAGAAAGGAAGGCTGGAAAATGGCTTCTGGACATCGGAAGCGCTCATTCCCGATGGTGATCACCTGCCCATCGGGAAGCTCGTAGCTTCTCTCCAGGGAGGAGGACGCTGCAGTGCTGACCATCTCTTGCTCAAAGTCCAGGGCCACATAGCAGAGCTTCTCTTTGACATCACGAACAATCTCTCGCTCAGCCGTGGTGGTAAAGCTGTAACCTCGTTCTGTCAGGATCTTCATGAGGTAATCGGTCAGGTCTCTGCCGGCCAGGTCCAGACGTAGAATGGCATGAGGCAGGGCATAGCCTTCGTAGATGGGCACAGTGTGAGTGACCCCATCCCCAGAATCCATCACGATGCCGGTGGTCCGGCCTGAGGCGTAGAGGGACAGCACAGCCTGGATGGCCACGTACATGGCCGGTGTGTTGAAAGCCTCGAACATGATCTGAGTCATCTTCTCCCGGTTGATCTTGGGGTTGAGGGGCGCCTCAGTGAGGAGGATGGGATGCTCATCCGGAGCCACGCGGAGCTCGTTGTAGAAAGTGTGGTGCCAGATCTTCTCCATGTCGTCCCAGTTGGTGACCACTCCATGCTCAATGGGATACTTCAGGGTCAGGATGCCTCTCTTGCTCTGGGCCTCATCCCCCACGTAGCAGTCCTTCTGGCCCATGCCTACCATGACCCCCTGGTGCCGGGGACGCCCCACCATGGAGGGGAACACAGCCCTGGGGGCATCGTCACCGCCAAAGCCTGCCTTGCACATCCCGGACCCATTATCCACCACCAAGGCAGACAGCTCGTCGTCACTCATGGTCCTGTCCAGAATCTTCCAGATGGGTGAACAGAAGTTGAATACGAAGACCAGACTCTGGTGTGCAAGAGAGAGAATGAACAGGCTGACAACTCTTCAGAGCTGCCTGCAGAGAGGGGAACCTGTGCTGTGATGATAGGTATTTAAAGGTACACACTGGCACCTCCCATGTCCTATCCCACCAGTTCTCAGCATTTCTGGGTGGGGTTGCCTTTGAGGTATTAATAATGATGATGATACAAATCATTAGTAGACCTTCCTACATAAGGGGAAAATTGGCTACCAAGTGGCTGAATTTCAGGTTACTATAATTAGGCAACCCACACTGGGCTATCAGCTTGCTTTAGTGCAGTGTCTGGATAACTATGATGATGCAATGGGGCATATAAATGCAAGATGAAAGAAAGTTGGAGCGCGGTATGAGTAACAATGCCAAAAGGGTCATTCCCTCCCTAGTTTGCCCTCTGGGCCCATTTTATGTACCCTAGATTTAATTTTCCATTCTTAATACATTGTTCTTATGAATTTGACTCTGAAAACTTAACTTTTTCAAGATTTTATTCCCCTGTAGATTCCAAACCCCAAAGGAAATCATCATGATAGAAACTGTTTTAATGAATAAAAATAATGAATGGCCAAGAGAGGCCTCACAGCTGTAATTATTATGCATTTGTGTCATGTAAAAATTTAGAGATATTTAAGAGACTTCTAGTGCATTACTTATCAAGTAAAATCAATAAACCACTACAGATTTTCTTTCCTGATATAAATTCTAATAACAAAATTTCATTAAGCACTATGCTTATTAGACATTGTTCATAGAACTAGGTTTGTTGGGTTCATGTTGATTGCATACGGGCTGAATGTCCAACCATCTTGCATGATTTATTAGATAAAATGCAGATTATAAAATATTTATGTGCAATAATTCTTGTTTTATAACAATCAGCAAAGTTTAGCAATAAGATACATTTTTAAGTAATATTTGAACTGATCTTGAAAACATTTTGATCTTCAAGATTCATATTATGATATCAACCATCTCTGTAACTGTTAAAATGTATCCAATTGAAATAGTATTAGCTTTCCTTCAATTTTAGGATATATTAAGCCCTGATCATTTCACAGGAAGTTTGTCTGTATTTTATTTTTAACATAGAAATATAGATAACCTGGTAATGTGTGTATCATGACAAAATATAGGATATTAGTAACATCTTACAAGGAAACAGCAATTAAGGGAGTTCATTACTTTGTTCCTTTATGTATTAGGTAAATGGGATATTTAGGAAGTCGAGAGATAACTGGGGTAACAGGCAAGTTTGGTCTCAGAGTACAAAATGAAGAGGGCAAAGGCTAACAGAGTTTTGTCAAGAGAACACTCTAGTAATAGGAAACACCCTTTTCCAACAATGCAAAAGATGACTCTATACGTGGACATCACCAAATGGTCAATACCAAAATCGGGTTGATTATATTCTTTGAAGCTGAAGATAAAGAAGCTCTATACAGTTAGAAAAAACAAGACCTGGAGCTGACTGGAGCTCAGATCATCAGCTCCTTATTGCAAAATTCAGGCTTAAATTGAAGAAAGTAGAGAAAACAACTAGGCCATTCAGGTATGACCTAAATCACATCCCTAATGATTATATAGTAGAGGTGACAAATAGATTCAAGGGATTAGACCTGGTAGACAGAGAGCCTGAAGAACTATGAACAGAAGTTTGCACATAGTACAGGAGTCAGTGAACAAAACTATCCCAAAGAAAAAGAAATGTAAAAAAGCAAAATGGTTGTCTCAGGAGGCTTTACAAATAGCTAGGAAAGAAGAGAAGTGAAAAGTAAGGGCTAAAGGGAAAGACATACCCAACTGAATACTATTCCAGACAATAGCAAGGAGAGACAAGAGGGCCTTCCTAAATGAACAGTGCCAATAAACAGAGGGAAACAATAGATTGAAAAAGACTGCAGATATCTTCAAGAGAATTGGAGAGATCAAGGGAACATTTCACACATAGTTGGGCACAATAAAGGACAGAAAACATAAGGACCTAATGGAAGCAAAAGAGATTAAGAAGAGGTGGCAAGAATACACAGAAGAATTATACAGAAAAGATCTTAATGACCCAAATAACCACGATATTGCAGCCACTCACCTAGAGCCAGACATCCTGGAGTGTGAAGTCAAGTAGGCCTTAGGTAGTTTTACTATGAACAAAGATATTGGAGGTGATGGGTTCCAGCTGAGCCATTTCAAATCCTAAAAGATGATGCTGTGAAAATGCTACACTCAATATGTCAGCAAAGTTGGAAAACTCAGCAATGGCCACAGGACTGGAAAAGGTCAGTTTTCATTCCAATCCCAAAGAAGGGCAATGCCAAAGAGTATTCAAACTGCTGCACAATTGTACTCCTTTCACATGCTACGGAGGTTATACTCAGAATCCTTTAAGCTAGGCTTCAGTAGTATATGAACCAAGAACTTGCATATGAACAAGCTGGATTTAGACGAGGCAGAGGAACCAGAGATCAAATTGCCAGCATTCGTTGGATCATAGAGAAAGCAAGGAAATTCCAGGAAAATATCTGCTTCTGCTTTATTGACTACATGAAAGCCTTTGTGTGTATCACAACAAACTGTAGAAAATTCTTAAAGAGATGAGGATACCAGACCACCTTACCTGTCTCCTGAGAAAACTGTACGCGGGTCAAGAAGCAACTGTATGTGGGTCAAGAAGGCATGAAATTAAAAGATGCTTGCTCGTTGGAAGAAAAGCTATGACAAACTTAGCATATTAAAAAGCAGAGACAGGAAAGCCTGGTGTGCTGCAGTCCATGGGGTCGAAAAGAGTCAGACACAACTGAGCAACTGAACAACAGCAACAAGAAGCAAGATTAAGAACTGGACATGGAACAATGTCCAGTTTTGAACATGGTTCAAAATTGGGAAAGGAGTACGTCAAGGCTGTATATTGTCACCCTGCTTATTTAACTTATATGCAGAGTACATCATGTGAAATGCCAGGTGGATGAATTGCAAACTGGAATCAAGATTGCCAGGGGAAATATCAACAACCTCAGATATGCAGATGATGCCACTCTGATGGCAGAAATTGAAGAGGAACTAAAGAGCCTCTTGAGGATGAAAGAAGAGAGTAAAAAAGCTGGCTTGAAACTCAACATTCAAAAAACTAAGACCATGGCATCTGGCGCCATCACTTCATGGCGAATAGAAAGGGAAAAAGTGAAAGCAGTGACAGATTTTGTTTTCTTGGGCTCCAAAATCACTGCTGATGTTGACTGCAGCCATGAAATTAAAAGATGCTTGCTTCTTGGAAGAAAAGCTTTGACAAACCTAGACAGCATATTAAAGAGCAAAGACATCATTTTGCTGCCAAAGGTCCACCTAGTCAAAGCTATGATTTTTCCAGTAGTCATGTATAGATGTGAGTTTTGGACCATAAAGAAGGCTGAATGCCAAAGAATTGATGCTTTCAAACTGTGGTGATAGAGAAGACTCTTGAGAACCCCTTGGACAGCAAGGAGATCAAACCAGTTAATTCTAAAGGAAATCAACCCTGAATATTCTTTGGAAGGACTGATGCTGAAGCTGAAGCTCCAATACTTTGGTCACCTGGTGTGAAGAGCTGACTCGTTGGAAAAGACCCTGATGCTGGGAAAGATTGAAGGCATAAGGAGAAGTGTTGGCAGAGGTTGCGATGGTTAGATAGCATCATCAACTTGTTGGACATGAATTTGAGCAAACGCTGGGAGATAGTGAAGGTCAGGGAAGCCTGGCATGCTGCAGTCCATGGGGTCACAACAAGTCAGACATGACTGAGTGAGTCAACAACAGCAACAGCAAAGTGGAATATGATCTCCCTCGTCAAATCTTCTAAAGTAAATTTTTCATGCCCATATCTAAGTTATCTAAAACCTTCCTTTAGGTTAATTAACTAATTAATCATCTCAATAATGGTCACTTTGTAAGAGGTAGCAGTAGCACAGTAGTCCTGGATGGATGTGTATCCTCTAGTTCAGGTCAGAATCAGGCGGTGTCCTTGCCCATGAGCTTCCTAGAGGGTCATGGTAACGTGAAGTTGTGAGTGTCAAACCCTCTTCTTTGTCTACAACTTGATATAGAATTGCTTTTTCTCTGGGTTTTTCTGGTGCTTTACTCTACAATGTGACTTTGAAACTTTTCTTCTAACTAGTCATGGAAAAATGTGTGCTTCACTACAAAGTCCATAGTTTTGCTTCTTTCTTCCCCCACTAGGACTATCTTTTCCCTTAGTTTTTTTTTTTTTTTGTAGCTGCACGTCCAAGTCCTCCTTCAACAGAATTAAAGAATTCACCCTTAAACCTTCACACTGAATGGTATTGTGTGCTTCTGTTTCATGTAGCACAACCAAGCTTTTGATTAAAACAGTATTTTATTGCTATAGGATGTTGCTTCTGGAAATGGTTTTTTCTTATTTAGACCTGTAACAAACTGCATATACATCCTACAATACTGAAACAAAATGAAATATTGCATTTAGCACTGGTTCCTATTTATGAATCTCTTCCAGAATATAAAACAAAATCTTGTCAGTGTAGAAGCCCATTTGACACCAAGAACAACCTTTAGATTCTAGATTTACTAAAGCACTCTCCTAGTATTGCCTTTGAACTGAGAGCTGGCTGGTAGTGAGTCCACACCGCATAATTGTCTTGAGACTGAGGCTGATGTGTGCTTTTGCTAGAAGACCTTTTAGCCTTTTGATGTCCCAAGAGAAATTTTCATCAATTATATATTCTTAAAATAAGATTAAGTTCTTTTAATTAACCTCCGAATAATACCAGGGGGACATATCATAATTAGACAGTCATTTAAAAATGGTATCTGTTGGACTGGTTACATTTTTTTAAAGTAGTAAGAATTTGTATAAGTGAAACATAGGAAGATGAGTTTATAAAAGCTGGGCTCTAGGGGTCTCTAGTTCCTGAAGGTAATAGATTTTATAACTGACTGGAATTTGCAGATATTTAGTTGTGTGTGCTAAGCTGCTCAGTCGTGTCCGATTCTGTGCATCTCTATGAACTATAGCATGCTAGGCTTCTCTGACCATGGGATTTTCCAGGCAAGAATACTGGAGTGGTTGCCATGTCCTCCTCCAGGGGATCTTCCCAACCCAGGGATCAAAGTGAAAGTGAAGTTGTTCTGTTGTGTCCAGCTCTTTGCGACCCCATGGACTGTAGCCTACCAGGCTTCTCCGTCCATGGGATTTCCCAGGTAAGAATACCAGAGTGGGTTGCCATTTCCTTCTCCACCCAGGGATCAAACCTGCATCTTTTGGGTCTCTTGTATTGGCAGCCAGATTCTTTACCACAAGCGCCACCTGGGAAAGCCATTTAGTTACCTAAATCTAAAACCTATTGGGGTCTTTATGATTAACTTTTGGAAGCCCAGAATGTCATATTCTTTTACATTTGGCCTAGTCTGACTCTCACATAGCTATAAAAACCCCAGAAAGGGATAGGTATGGGCATGACATGTAAGGACAGTCAGCTGAGGTCACTTGAAACATTGCCCTGCCCCCCATCACCTTGCCTTTTCCATGTAACCTTCAGCTGATTTAATCCACAAACACTTATTAAACATCTCCCATGTGCTGAGCTCTGGTGATGTGCCCATTAATACAGCACAGCCCTATTTTTAAAGGGGTTAACTGCCTGATGGGTGAAAGTCCCCTCTCATCAGGCTGGCATGTGGTCACTCTGCACTGATGCATAGCAGCCAGCTTGTGTCCTGATTGGCACTGCCTGGACTGCACTGGTCCTTGTGATTTATTTTGAATATCATTCCCCAGTACACAGATAACCGTGGTTGATGTATAGAGAGAAGGAACTTGGGATGATAAGAGTGAAAAGGAAGAAGGCCTTGAACCTGGGGTGAGGGGAAGAAGAAGACCTCTACGCTGAGTCTCAGAGGAAGAGCAGGAGGCTGCTGGCCCATGCAGGGTATGTTGCATGTATGAACTTGGAAAAAAAAATCAGAGAATCAATAATGATTTGGAATTAGGTATCTACACAAATGTCAGCGAGGGTTTGGAACATGAATGTGAATCCTAGTAGTAGCGGTGACAGAGGGAGGGGAACTCTAGAACTGGAGGTAACTTCCCCTCTGTGCACAGATGACTGGACTAGGGGTCTCTCGGCCACATGCCCATGGAGGCCTGTCTCAGTGATTGTCTCCTATCCCCAGACTCTCATCTCTAAACCAAACCACTTGAGACTGAAAGTTTGAATGAGGCCACTTTCTGCTGCCACCCTTTCAAACTGCCACTCGGTTTGAAATTCTAAACTAGCTACCGTGTTCCCTGCTCAAATACATGGATGAGTAGGTAGTGAGATTTTTTTCATTACATTTGCTGATTTATTCATTGATAGATATAGCCGACCACTTTTTAAGTTAAAAACTCTTTTACCTTATACTTAAATACTATCCAATATTTATATTTCATATTGATAAAATGGCCTAATCATATATTGGGAAGCATAACTGTTCACTCAAGAGAAATCTCTCTAACTTATGGTTGAATAATTTCTTGTGATAAATTCATGAAAAGCATTTACTGATAAAGAGGTTATAATTATTTACTGTTTATTTGTTTTAAAATATGGAATTTTGTAGAGACATGTGAAAAATTTACAAAATACAACAGGCCCTCCCCCAGATAAAACGCAACTCACCTGTTTTTAAGGCAGGTGTGGGCAAGAGGAGGAAGAGGTGGTGTTGGTGAGGTGTTACCTGGTTAGTTCTGGGAGGCACTTGGAAGGATAATTGGGGCACAAAATCGTTTTAGTGGCACAGTGACCACAGTTCCCAGCCCCCGGCCTGTGCTGGCCTATTTTCTGTGAGCGAGACCAGAATTCACTCCTCAGGCTGACAGGGCTTCCCCTGTGATATTTAACAGGACTAGAAATGAATTTCATGGCAGTTTTTCTTAACTCTTCACTTTAAAATATGCCATAGATCAGCTTTCAGCTAGATGGATTGACTTATTAATATAAACAAAGTTGTCAAGAGGAGGAATGGATTTCTATGTGCAGTAGATGAGCCTCGGAAAAATATCTTAATTCTAAGGAAAGAGGAGAAAAAGCAGGGGAGGGGGTTTGCACAAATGGAAATGTCAATGTTCACCACAGCTCACCCACTGCTTCACATCAGGCAAGCTCCAAGCTGTGCTCTGATTCTGAAAGGTGGAGAGAGCCACAGGAAACACTGGGACTCCTGATCACTGAATGTGTGCCGATTTCTTTGCTGAATATTTCCCTCACAGTGCTTTAATCATCATGACAGTCCTCACGAGAAACCCAGCATTATCATCATCCCCGTCGTAGAAGGATTAGACTGAAGTTTAATGAATAAACTGATCAAAGCTACAAGTGATGGACGCAGTGTCAGGATTTGAATCCAAGCAGATCAATTCCAGAGCTCAAGCTCTACCTGAAGATAGGCAAAGAAAGTGTACAGGGCCTCTGACTGGCAACCAGTGAGACAGGCAACCAGCTAGGACCGTGCCTGTGAGGACTTTGTATTCCTGTTGGTAAACATCATCTTAAAGTGTTCAAATACCATTTTAGCATGGAGACCAGCTTGAATAATAAAGTCAAAAGAAGAAAACAAAAAATAATTATAGAGAAATTTAACAGGTTCTTTCAAGTTATTAATAAGAATATCAAGACCTCTTACTCTCTAAATGGAGCAAAAAAAAAATGGTGACTTATGCCTGGACTGAGAAGGGAAGCCATTTGCAAGTAAAGAATCAAATCTATGATCTAAAATAAGAAAATAGCAGAAAAGTGATTTCAAGAGGCAGTTGCAGGATGTGGCACTAAAAAGCAAAAACCAAATCATTACAGTAAATGCATGCTTTGGATTGCAGCCATTTGCAAAGTGGAGCCCTGCGGGTGTCAGTCTTCGGAGCGTAAATGGCATTGTTTCCAATCATCCAGACTTGACCGTGACATGCAAATGGTGAATGGTAGAAAGTGGGGCAAAGACTTTCTGCTTTCAAGGGATTTAGGAAGCATGGTGAGCCTGGGGTAACTGAGTCCATTTGATGGTTTCTGAAGCAGGCCAAGAATAGAAGTCAACCAAAATGGACAGTAACTATAGATTGTAGAGGTGAAGGTAGCAAAACTTAAGAATAATAAAATGTCAGATCAAAATAAAGGTCTTACTGATCTGATCATCTTAAAGATTACAAGTTGGAGTTGGGGCTAATTCACCTGGGAGCTCAGATCATTCCCTGTGTGTGAGGCCTGATAAGACCTGAAGGGAAGATGTTATAGATAGAGAATAAACAACTCCGCATGTAGGTGTGGTCTGATATAGGCTGGGGCTGGGGAGACCATGGGTCCTTAAGGCTAATTTACTGAGTCCAGTCTTTCATAAAAACTCACAGCAAAATGTGAAAAATACCGTTCAGTCACTGGGTTGTGTTTGCTGCTTCTTATTCATTCTGGGGAAACTGGCTTTGTGACTGCTCAAGTATCATGCCTGATTTATTGCATGTTTTCATTAGGATCATCTATAAGTCCTTGTCTACCCAATAGGATTATGACTGTCAACTGCTGGACCATAGCAGTGTCTCTTTGGAAGAGTGCTTGATACTCTGGGAGTGCACCGCCCAGGATCAAGTACATAGAAGGGGATGACTTAGGATGAGAAGCTAACTTCTGGAAGCACTGTAACTTACTTTCCAGGGGAAACATTGTGATTGGCAAGAAATGACTCAGTGTAGTTTGTTGTTTCTCAAGTCAAGGGAAGCTGTCTTTCTTGGGATCTCAGGAGACACAGCCAGGGAATTGTTTCTGGTATCTGGGACAATAAGGCCTCCTTAGGGTTTTCTTAGTTCTTTCTGCTGGTGGCAAGGCAGCATGTTATCTGTTGATAGGAATGGGCAAGGAGACCCTTTGGGATGGAGTTTAGGAGATGAGGGGGCAGAACTTAAAGGAGGGAATCTAGAAGAAAGTAAGGGCAGTGAAATATGAGAACTTACACCTGTCTGTTGATGGTCTCTCTTCCTTTAGTTATGTCACAAAGCCCAGCAAAAATACCACTGAAGTTACAGAAAAGATGCTCCTACTATTTGGTGCGGGTCCTGGATTGCTCATCGGGGCTAACCCTCAGGGCAGTGCAGGCATGCAGACTGGGCACAACTTCTTTGGTCCACACAGTGCTCTACAAAGGTTTCTAAATTTTTACTTTTAAATATTTGCAAAGTAAATTAGCTTCCTAAATTCTCACTTCTCTTGGGAAAAAAAAAAAAGATGAATTAAGCAACACTTGGCCCAAGCATAGCTAAAGAGCAGCTGCCGCCTTTAACAGGGTCTCCTTCCCCCACCAGCCCCTACATTCCTGTGGCATTGCTCCCACTCAGCTTCATTCAGGCTCTTTATAGGTGAGTTTAATGTGTTCTGAGAAACCAAAGAGGAGCATGCATCTTGGAGGGGTGGGGAGGGGAAGAGACAGGTGGAAGCCCATGCTCTGGGACCCTTTGTTGTTTGGGGTATGAGCTGGTATCCATAAGAGAGGCAAAATATTATGTAGCCAAATTTCTTTAATTAACATGACAACTGTCCAATGTAATACCTAGTCTTTAGGAGTTTAAAAAGAAATTCAGTTCAAAATACAGTAGGGCACAAAAGGAGGCCCTATTCCTCACTGTTTTTGAGGCTGGGATAGGGCGGAATGGGTTTGTTTTACAGAAAGAAGGATTTTTAACTAAATAATTAGAAGAAAATTGCTAAGAGTATAATGCATTACAACTCTGTTTTTTGGTTAACTGTCTCTGTTGCTGCTTTGAAAATTCAGAGGTGTGGCACCTGGGAGTTTCTCTGTTCTGGTTGGACCCCCATGGTTGAAAAAGACTGGGGTGAGTTTTTAAATGTGTTATCTCATTCTGGACTTTCCCCCTCCTCTTTAAAGCAGGACATCTGTCCTTATGAGGGAAATGAATGTGTTTTCATTTCCTCAAATCCTTTCCCTCTGAAACTATGCAATATAAAAATTCACTCAAGGAAAACATTGGTTGAAGCCTTCAGAGTAAGTCCTCCTTTTGTATCAGCTATAAATGGAATCTGAATCAAACTAGTAGAGTATCTGAAATTGACTTTTGGATTATAATAAAAGAGGAAAAATTATTTCATTGATGTCTCTGGTCCACATTGGTAACATTTTCAGTTTTAACCAAAAAGGAAAGAAAAAGTGTTCTAGGTTAGACAGAAGGTTAATTAAAAGTACTGTATGGAATATAAAAATGCAAAATATTCAGGAATGTTAACCTAAGGGCAAACTTTGCCAAAGAAAGTAGAGTGACTTGGGAGAGATAGAAAGCAGAATCTTATTCATTTTGCATAAATCCAACATTCATTTATGGAAATGAAAGATTAGCATATAACTCACATATGAACCTGTCACTCCTTACTGTAAAGCTTTTGATGACTCCCATTTGCTGTAGAACAAAGTCCAAGCTGCTTAACATAGACTTTAAGGCCCTCTATTATCTGGCTCCAACCTATTTCCCTAGCCTGACATTTCCCATCCTTCCCTCCCCCGTTCAGGGATCTTGTGTTCCAGTCTCTTGGACTAATTGCTACTCCCACTCCTTTGGACCTGCTGCTATTACTTACTCCACTGGGAATGTTGTTTCTACTTTGACCTTCCATCAGTCTCAGAAGCTCATCAGTTTCCCCAGAAAGCCTTCCCTAGTTTCCCCAGTAGGAGTTACTCTCTTGCCTCTCTCAAGTCCTACAGCACGTAGCTTAGATTTCTGTTGTAGTTTTTTTCCTTTTCTGTTTTATGTTATTTATGTGCATGGTTGTCTCCCTCACTATACTCTCTAGATCATGCCCACATTTTATTTCTCACAGGGCCAGCGACAGGGTTTTGTGACTTTTGTTGTTTGATTATTGCCTATTGACCTGCACTTCCAATGTTTATTTTTAAATAGTATTTGATTGGGTTATGATAACATTCCAACATATTCCATGTATAAGTTCTAACCAAACACCTTTAATACCAAATTCATCAGCTTCTCCAAAATGCTCTATTCATACCAGTGGCTTCAAAATATTAAAAAATCATTCCATTTTCTAATTTGGGGGTCATTTTTGACTCAGTTGTTTTCTTCTTCTTTTTTTTTTTAAATTCATAATGTAGAATGACACCAGATTCTACTGGGTATTCTTTGAGATTATTTCCATTTTCTCATTTCTGCTGCTCTTTACTCTTAGTTCAGGACTGGGTCATTTCGCAGTTAATTAAGTTCCAGAGAACTTTGCTGAATTACTCTTCCAACAACAAATCATTCTGAAGACAACTGCCAGGAAACTCTTAAATCATGTATACTGAAATCTCCCAGGGTCCAAGTTTGCTACCACATAAAATCTAAACGTCTCTGCCCTGCTCTGGTTCTACAATAACTATCAAAACATAGTGGTTAAGAACACAGCTCTAGAATCTGACAGAGTTAGGTTTGTCCCTTCACTTGTGAGGTCTGTAAACTAGGGCATTTCAGAACTCCCCAAAGTCTGTTTCCTCTTCTCTAAGCTGAAGATAAGTGTACCTACCTCATAAAGTTGTCTTGGGTTTGGCAAGAGATGATGCCTATAAAGCCTTTAACAGAGTGCAGAGTAAGAGCAAGAGTGCAAAGGATATGCACAACAATCATTGCATTTCCCGTGACTCTATGGGATGCTAGCTCAGCTCTGCTCAACTGTGCCTCCTTACTATGAAGGGGGTGAAGAGCAGGCAGCAGAGCCACCCTGAAGTGAAAGCTGCTCAGTCGTGTCCGACTCTTTGTAACCCCATGGACTATACAGTCCGTGGAATTCTCCAGGCCAGAATACGTGAGTGGGTAGCCTTTCCCTTCTCCAGGGGATCCTCCCAATCCAGGGATTGAACCCAGGTCTCCCACATTAACAACAGATTCTTTACCAGCTGAGTCACCAGGGAAGCCCAAGAATACTAGCCTATCCCTTCTCCAGCAGATCTTCCCGACCCAGGAATTGAACTGGGGTCTTCCATATTGCAGGTGGATTCTTTACCAACTGACAAGGATCCTAATGGAGACTGAGCTAACTCTACATATGTGGTAGGAGTCTATGTATAGTGCTAAGAAAAGGAAGTTAGGGATGGCTAAATGGAGGTGGCCAAGAAGCAACAGTTAAAAACCAGACATGGAACAATGGACTGGTTCCAAATTGGGAAAGAAGTACATCAAGGCTGTATATTGTCAAGGCTGTATATGCAGAGTACATCTTGAGAAATTCCAGGCTGGATGAAGCACAAGCTGGAATCAAGATTGCTGGGAGAAATATCAATAACCTCAGATATGCAGATGACACCACTCTTATGGCAGAAAGCAAAGAGGAACTAAAGAGCCTCTTGATGAAGGTGAAAGAGGAGAGTGGAAAAAGCTGGCTTAAAATTCAATATTCAAAAAACTAAGATCATGACATCTGGTCCCATCACTTTGTGGCAAATAGATGGGGGAAACAATGGAAACAGTGACAGACTTTATTTACTTGGGCTCCAAAATCACTGTGGATGGTGACTGCACCCATGAAATTAAAAGATGCTTGCTCCTTGGAAGAAAAGCTATGACAAACCTAGACAGCATATTACAAAGCAGAGACATCATACTGCCAACAAAGGTCCATATAGTCAAAGTTATGATTTTTCCAGTAGTCATGTATGGATTTGAGAGTCAGACCATAAAGAAAGCTGAGTGCCAAAGAACTGATGCTTTTTAACTGTGGTGTTGGAGAAGACTCTTGAGAGTCCCTTTTGGACAGCAAGAAGCTCAAACCAGTCAATCCTAAAGGAAATCAACCCTGAATATGCATTGGAAGGACTGATGCTGAAGCTGAAGCTCCAATACTTTGGCCACCTGGTGTGAAGAGCTGACTCATTGGAAAAACCCTGATGCTGGGAAAGATTGAAGGCAGGAGGAGACGGGGACAACAGAGGATGAGATGGTTGGATGGCATCACCGACTTGATGGACATGGGTTTGGGTGGACTCCAGGAGTTGGTGATGGACAGGGAAGTCTGGCATGCTGCAGTCCATGGGGTCACAAAGAGTGGGACACAGCTGAGCAACTGAACAACAACAACAACAGAAGGGAGGTGAACAACTGGTGAAAGATCCTGCTGCCAGTAGTGAGTGGTTTGAATTCCATAAACTGGGCAGTGATTGGTCATCCTATGTCAGGCAATATTCTGAGTAGAGATGGAAATGAAGTTGTTTTTTGTGATTTATTGATTTCGACATAGAAAGCAGAAAACACAAGGCCAAAGGTTTCTCCTACTGATGGCGATGAGTGTTCTTGTACTACTGGGGTTTGGAGGCGGGTTTCTGTTCGTACCTCTGACCCAATGTTGGGATGCTACTCACTGGAGTCCTATGGTAGAGCTGCACATGCTCCCTGGGGAGGGCACGGAGGACAAGAGCAGCCCACGTGGGCATCTCATGCGTGACCCCAACATGGCAACCATGCTCTTCTGCATAGTCAGTGGTGACTATTGGCAGAAACTAGGTACCTGTAACTGGTCTGGGGGCCATTAGACACCAACAAGGGTGGTTGGCCTTGTTCTAAAGGACCCAGTTCCAGCCACTTCTTACCAGTTCGAGAGTCATTTGTCTGTCCAGTGAGGACGCTATGTGTACTTTGCAATTTTGTTTCAGGGTAGAGTGAGAGCATTTGTTTATATAATTAGAATTTTAAATGCTTTTTGAATATTTTTTAACTTGTGTTTGAGTGTTTACAGGTAATTGGTTAAAACAAAACAAAACAAAAATTCACAATTTTATGTGAAGGATGGTTTAGTCATCAGCTGAGATGGTGTGGGCTTCTCTGGTGGCCTCCATGATAAAGAACCTGCCTGCCAATGCAGGAGTTTGATCCCTGGGTGGGGACGATCCTCTGGAGAAGGGAATGGCTACCCACTCCAGTATTCTTGCCTGGAGAATCCCTTGGGCAGGTTATAGTCTATGGGTTCGCTAAGAGTTGGACATGACTCAGTGACTAATACTTCAGAGATCACATATTTACACAGTATACAGTATATTTTTCCTGTTTGCTTCAGAATGTGTGGTGAATTGGCCAATCATATTGTTTTTAAGGCTGGAACAGACAATGGCACCCCAGGATCTCCTGCACTGTGCAGAAAAAACCTGCAATCATATCAACTAAGGAAACCTTTAGTCCTGCGGGCTTCCTGACATAGTCATGGCCGGCAGCAGGGAAGAGGGGAAGGACCGCTAACTGCTTCCAGGGCTCTGGAGGGTTCCAGGTGTTTCACTAGCCACCCAGGTGGCTTTGGCCAAGTCCCTCAGCTGCTGTGACCTCAGTGTCCTTCTCTATAAAATGAAGTGAGGAGAATTCATCTTACTTGGCAGATTGAACATATGTGTTTGGCTACATGTGCTCTGAAAACACCACTACACTTTGCAGTAGCTAAGTAAAAAGACACTAAAGTTGAGGGCAGAGAGAGGAGGAGAGGACACAGCACTAACATTGAAAGCAGGAATGGTGTGAATGAGGGGTAAGTGAGCCGACTCGAGGAAACGGAAACCTCAGCCTTCCTGCAAAGACACGCAAGGCTCAGTACTCTGAGAGCCCAGGCACTTCTAAAACAGGGGGGCACTCTCGGATCGGAAGCAGAAAAATTGGCTAAAGATGTGGATCAAAAGCAGGCAATCAAAGATACCCTCGCTGCCCTGCCCCATATCTTCAGCTGGGAAAGCTGAAATGACCCACCTCTTGTTCATAGGGCCTTTCATCTTTGAGCAGGCTGGGTTCAGGATTTTCCCTTTGGCTGAGTGGGTTTCTAAGAGAAACCTGAAATCAAAGCCTGAAGGGACACTTGAGGCCTGGACTGAGAATTGACACAGTGTCTCTTCTGTACATTCATCTAGGCAAAGCAAGGCATAAGGCCAGTTCAGATTCAAGGGGGACAGAGAGAGATTCTACCTCTTGATGGACAGGGCTGCAAAGCCATGTGAGCTCCAATGGGGTATGTATAAAAGAGAAAAAGCTGTGGCCAGTTTTGCAAACAGGCTACCATAAGACGCAGTAAGTATGGGATTCCTGAAAACACCCATAGGTTTCAGGTTTGCACTGTAAAAATAAAAGGCCATATGGGAGAGAAAAAAAAAAAAAAAGGAATGGGGCAGAGAACTCAAAACTTATACAAAACATTAATAAAAACAGTAATTGATACTCAGGGAAATAACTTGGACTCTGAAGCCAGGCAGCGTATTTGTGGCTGGGGCCTCTTGTGGCTGGTACGTAATATGAAGTTGGAGAAATAATTGAGTGGGAATGTTGGCAACTCTTTCATGATAGCAGGGCTGCTAGTAACTTACGCAGTGTAGATAGAAGTGGCATTTTAAGTCACTTTGGCTGCTCTTAAGGTCCCGACAGGGAGTACAACCTGCCTGGAGTCAAAAGCCACACAGGGCTGAGGTGCAGCCTCTTTGGGGTGGGAGCCCAGGTGGAAATGCTTGTTTTTAATTTTCAGAATACAGGCACAGCAGTTCCTGTGGCCAATGCAGCAAGCGATAAGAAAGCTTTTGCTTTTTTTCTGCTGAAATTTGGAATTCCATTCCACAATCTATTCTCTTGTGCTTAGGAAATATTGCATGTGAATCAGTGTGACTTTTGCATTATACTGATCATTCTTCTATGTGCCAAATGCATAGGGGCCATCTGTGTGGCAGAACCATACCTTGTAGGGGAATGGACTCTACTGAGGGGTTAAGTAAATGTCTACATTGTTCACAGAGAGATTCTTAGCCTCTTTTCCCAACTTGCCTTCAAAACCAGGCTTCCGGCCAGGCTCGCATCACCTGGACATGCGGGTAGAGTGTAAAATGAGCCCTGGAGGGAAGATCTCCGACCCTTATCAGTCCATCCGCAGTGCAGTCCATCAGGTTAAGCATGAAGGGCCCCCAGTCAGTTTTTTATTGCCTCACTTTAAAGTTTTTTTTTATCTAAAACATTTTTATGTTTTAGTGGCTCAGTGTCTTTATATGTTACAAGATGATCACCAAGTGTCTCACTTCTAAAGAATGAGTGACAGCCAAGAATACCAGTCATCTGAAAACAGCTTCTAAAAACAGACCCTGACAAGACAATGGGGACAAAAGGGCCATGGGAGAGGCCAAAAAAAATAAACAAGAAACAGAGAAAACCCTGCAAAAAGCAAAACTATGAATAATATCCTCAAGGAGATAAAAGGTGATATTGCATCTGTAAATCAAGAACAGGATGACGTAAAAAGAAATACTAAAAGCACCAAAAAGAACGTTGAGCATTTAAAAACAAGATTGCACAAATAAAAATTTCAGTAGCACAATTGGAATGTAAAGTTGAGGAAATCTCCCAGAAAGTACAATAAAATGATAAAGAGGCAGAAAAGTAGGAGAAAAGAAATTCAGACAAAAAATAAAATGATTAATCCAAATGTAGAAAATCCAGCTTTTTTTTTTTCCATAAAGGAAAAGAAAATGGTTTCTAGAACTGAAACATGTAAAATTCCAGATTGAAATCTTAAAGTTACAAATAGATGGGAGAACCTATCTCATAACTCATGTCATTGTAAGGCTTAAAAATACTGGCATAGAGAAAATGTCATAAAAGTTTTAGGAGGGGAAAAAAACACAGATCATAATCAAATAAATGAGAATTGGAGTGTCATCAGGCCTCTCAATAGAGAATGAGAAATTCTGGCAGAAATTGATATCCAAGTTAGAGTTTCATACCCAGCCAATCTCATAATTAATCTGAGGAAACAATTAAGCTTTTTTCCAAACATGTAAGATTTCAAAATTTTATCTCCCATTTTACCTCTTCTTAGTTCATACTGGCATATATGCTCAAGGAAAGCTGGAGGATATATTTCCGGAAAGAGGAAAACAAGGGATCCAGAAAATCAGAAACTAAACTGAGGAGACAAAACAAAAATGTCTCCAGGATGGCAGTGAAGGGAAATCCAGATACAATAACAATGGAACAGGCTTGGAGAGCAACACATCCAGAGGGAATGGGGGCTCAGAAGGCTCCAGACAGGCCTTATTAAAGGGATGGATGACGCTTTTAGAATTCCTGATGTACGTGATGCATTGAGAAAAGATTTATTTGTTTGATAGAGATTGGAGAGACAGGAACATAGAATAGTAAAGAAAAGAGACTGTTATTAACACTAAAATAACATGTAGGTAGAAATGTGGGTGATACTGAGATGGCCATAGTGTTGTAAATACTGAATAATGATTCCATAAGAAATAATGATATAATGATACTGGAGTTTGGGGAACAGGGAATTCATGAACATATGGAGGCATCAAGAGTGCTAAATCTTCCTCTTCCTTAATAGGAAGACACAGATAATATCTAAATCTGGAACATCAAGAAATAGCTATATAAATATGTTATTTAAAAATAAGGAGACAAAACCCAAAACAAATGTCTAGAAGAATTATTCATTACCTCTGAGGAGAAGGACTTGGTGGTAGAAAGAGGTGATACAGGGAGATCCATTTTTTTTTAAACTTTTACTTTGCATTGGAGTATAGCGATGAACAATGTTAGATAGTTTCAGGTGCACAACACAATGATTCATTCATGCATATGCATGTATCCATTCTCCCCCAACTCCCCTCATACTCAGACTGCCACAGAACATTGAGCAGAGTTCCATGTGCTGTACGGTAGGTCCCCTGTTGGTTATCCATTTAAAATATAGCAGTGTGTACATGTTAATCCCAAACTCCCTAACTGTCTCTTCCTCCCAGCTGTCCCCTCAGTACCGATAAGTTCATTCTTTAAGTCTGTGAGTCTGTTTCTGTTTTGTAAATAAGTCCACTTGTATAATTTCCTTTTAGATTATGTCGAAAGGGATGTCATATGATGTTTGTCTTTCTCTGTATGACTTACTGCACTCAGTGTGACCATCTCGAGGCCAACCCATGTTGCTGCAAGTGGCATTACTTCATTCTTTTTTAATGGCTGAGTAATATTCCATTGCATATCTATGTACCACAACTTTCTTATCCATTCCTCTGTCGATGGACATTTAGGAAAATCTATTTTTTAAAAGGTGGCTCAGACAGTAGAAAGTTACAAACCTCTAAAATATGCATATATAACTTTGATAAAAGAAGCAAAAGGTTAAAAAGTATTGGACCCTCACTAGAAGCAACTTTCTAAACTTGCATCCAGAGATAATCTTTACTGTTATTTTCATGTATTTTTCCTATATATTTTGTAATATATAATTTATTTTTTATTTTCCTTGCATATTAATGTATCACAAACATTTCTCCCTGTTTCATATAAAACACAAACAATAAATAATTAGATGAAGAAGAGCTTCCAGTAGATATTCTGGGGTATCTTCATAAGATGAAATAATGAGCTAGGCTAGACACAAGAACCACATTTCTTGGACTTGAGTGGGGGATATTCCAATTTCAAATTATTCTATTTATCAAATCATGTTTCCTTTTTTAGAGGCAGGGAAGGGTAGTTTAGTGTATGTGATCTTTGGAGGAATAAGCATCCTTATCCTCATCCTTGGATACACGCGCTCACCTTCAGGAAAACTGACTCTGTGACATACAAGTTGCCTCAGTTCAGTTTTACTGTATTTGACAACAACAATGACATCTTATATATGCATACTGTCCTTTAAGAGCTGCCTTTACTTCACTTGATTTCAGAATAACTGTGAGATACATAAACAGAAGATTTTTTTTGTACAGTCCATATTAATATTTAATACAATGTAAACACTAATAACAATATCTACCCTAAATAAAACTGTGTTTGTCTAAGAAAGGACTTTTTCATGTAAAATTGCATGAGATTCTTGACTGTAGAAAATTCATGAATATGCTGAAACTCCAATGAAATTTTGTGCCTTGCTCACTGCTGTCCATCCAGCCATCCATCTATGGCTGGTCTGGGGACTGTAAAAGAGATAATCACACAGATAACCATTTTTTTTTTTTGCTCAATTACTCAATCGTGACTGAGTTATAACATGAGTTTCTCTTTTCTTGGTCTAATAGTAGTTTCTCTCAAGTCTTTCCCCCTTGAATAGAATAAGCTTAGGACTGTGGTATTAAATGGATAACCAGCAAAATCAGAGGCAGGATATGGGCAGGGCTGCTCCCTTAAACAGTAAGGAGGAAGAACCATCTCAATTTATGTAAGCACCATGAACTATGAGCTGGTTTGGGAACTAAAGGACTGGGTGGGTCAGGATAAAATGTCCTAGTATTAATAAACCAGCCAACCACCATTTCTTTGTCTAAAAACACAGAAATAGAGTTCAGAATCCCTTCAAAAGGCACATTGTGAAGATCACAATAAGTTTTCTCATTAAGATGTTTAGGAATCTCCATGGTGATGGAGTTGGAAGCTTTCTACCTTTGGCACATGAAACCAGTCAAAGCTCAGTCCTTCCAGCCTTGGGAGAGCTGGATATAGAACACCAGGAAGAATGAAAAGGGAGCCTACAGTTCTGGGTAAACTGCCGTTCTCCAGCTTGGGGTCTGATCCTCTGGAAACTGCAGGGAAGGTGGTTCCACTCTTCTCAGACTTCTTAGAGAGGTTCTTTCAACTGTCATCTTTATGGACTGTGTGTGTGTGGGGGGGGCGGGGGGCAGTGTATGTGTGTGTAGGAGCAACAGTGTGGTTGGAGAAAGACTTCTGTCTATATTCTAGTTCTTCTTAATTTTCATCTCATATAAAGCAAAGGAATTCCCTTGATTTATGATTTGCTGAGAACTTACCACTGTCTTGCTATGATCCAGGGAAAAGGGTGAGTAGAAGGGAAGGTCCTACCAGAGAGTTCTGGGGTCACTGAGGCTGCCTCACCCCTCTACACCCCAATTAACTGTGAGAATAAAAACAGCCACCGAACACGTGTTATCAGAAACCTAGACCTTTCATTTCGTATCACACACATGAAATGGAGAAAATAAACTGAAGGTACTAAGTTAATTAATTAATTGAATACTCTGAGTCATGTATATTTTTAAAAAATTGTGAACAATTGCTTGCCATGCAAGTGAAGGCTTTTTTTTTTTTTTTTTTTTTTTTCTTTTCAGTGTTATGGACACGGAAATAGGTGCATCCTATGCCTGTAGACCCCGTGGCTCCTGCCATTGGGGCCAGGAACGGTGTGCTGGTGAGGATCCCTTTCCATCCGCTAGGTGGCAGCAGCGTTCTTTCTGGCTCACGGGGAAATAGCTCTGTGGCACCCCACATTTCTACTAAAGGGAGAGGCTGCGCGTAAGTCTTTATAGCCAAATTTATTTACTGCGGTTTTTGAGGCTGTTTGACTTAGTCTACTATTTACTAATGAGAAAAAAGGATTTTTTCCCTTTTGTATGGAAAAATAATGGTTTTGTATTTCTAGAGTCATTCATACCTCTAGACCCCCGGGCGGGCGGTGGGGTGGGGTGGGGCGGGGGGGAGGCGGTTTCCTCAACAGTGGCATTGAAATTTTGGGCTGGATAATTCTCTGTTGTGGGGGCTGTCCTGAGGAATGTAGGGTGTTTATCAGCATCTCTGGCCTTTACCAACTTGATGTCAAGAGCACCGTTACCCAGCCTCCCCATTTGTGCCAACCAAAGACATCCCCTGGGGTTCTCCAGGCGAGAATGCTGGAGTGGGTTTGCCATTTCCTTCTCCAGGGGATCTTCCCGACCCGCGGATCGAACTGCATCTCCTGCATTGTCGGGTGGATTCTTTATGGCTGCACCACCAGAGAGGACTGTAAAGATGTCCCCAGACATTGCCAAATGTCCCCTGGGGGAAAAAATTGCCCCTGGCTGGGAACCACTGAACTGGGTGGTTTTAAGTCTCTCCAAACCATTGGACCTTGCATTCCTCCCCATTTAAGTTTATATGAGTGGATAAATTAAATCATATATGCTTACAATTTAAATATATTTTATTCTTTTGTTTATTTTCTTAGAGGATAATTTTTCTAGAGAGGAAAAATAAAGTAGAAAAGAAAGTTAAAGGTTCAAGTATAGATGTTATGCATCCCTCCCCATGAAAGGATTGAGGTTTTAAAATTAGAGTTTCTATTAATAATAATCACCACAGACATGTGGTTCTGTTACTCTTTATTCCTTTTGATTTGAACCAACTTACCTGAAAGTGAATCATGAAAAGGAGAAACACCATAAGAAGCTATACTTGCAAAACATTTTTCAGTCAATGAAAAATTTTCAAAGAATTATAAAATCTCAAATTGGAAAGGGCTTTAGGAGTAGCTTGGTCCAGCCTTGGAATCTCTTAAATCTGGGGTGCAGGGGTGGGGTGAGACCTGAGTGGAAGGGTGGGGAGTGTTAATATCTATCTCAGCTCCTGGTCTCTTCTGGGTGAGCAAGGTGAGGGCCAATTTAGAAGTAAAGATAAATATTTGGTTCTTTGCAAAACAAAAGCAAGCAAAGCAAAATCCAGTCCTTCCTTCACCCAGTCTTACACTGCAAGTTCCCAGAAGAAGATGGCACTAGGATAGGAGACCCCTATTATGACAAGACCCCCAAATCAGGCCCACTTGAGACAGTGACAGGACTCAGGTATCATATCAAAAACTCCACTAAAGTAAGAACTTCTTTTTTTCTATTTGCTCCAGAGACTCCTTACATTATCAGAGCTTTCCGGTGAGTGAGTGGAAGGAAGACATGCGTGTGAGGCTAGAAGTCAAATATGAATAAATTCTAAAGGTGTATGCTCCACCCTTTCCCTCTTTGGGCTGCGTCCAGCTTTGGAGAAGGGAGATATTTCTTTGGGCAACCAACCAAATCGGGCTTGGACATGTATTCGGAGACCCCTGTCAGCTGAGAGAGAACCATGTTCCCATGTTCACAACAGACATGATTTCCAAGTCCTGTGTTCACAAGAGATACAATTTCCAAAATAGAAGGGGTGCTTTCACTGGTGAAGAAACAGGCAACGGCCAGAAAATGAAGTCCATTTGGGATCATTTGAGTCCTCTTCCTCTGAGCACGTAGCAACTGTGATGGACTCACAGGACAAAGGTATCAAAGGGTTACCTATTAAATGAGGCCTGGGGAAGGGTCGTGTGGGAAAGCAGAGGGCAAGTCCAGTTCAAATGTACAGGAGGTATCTGTTGTTTAAAGGCATAGTTACATTTTACTAGAATTTTGCTACACTATTGGGTTAAGCTCTGTCAAGAATGTCAGTCCCACTGGGGAATGAAATATTTCCTACAACCCATTTTTCCTCCCATGGATCCCGATTGTTCAAAGACTGGCATCCAAGCAGTGGCTGAGATGAGAGAGAGCTGGATCCCGGGGAGAGACACAGCTGAAGAGGTCTCCCATCAGTGACTTTGTGGCCTCCATCCAAGTAGCATCTCAGTGGTGTTGGCAGTGCGGGATGGGTCACAAAGCCCTGTGTGTATGCTGGGAGGCTGGGGATGTGAGAGCAAGCGAAGGTCAGCCGTGAACTGGGGCCAGGGCCAGGGCTAGAGCTTGACTCCCTAATTCTTGTTCCAGGATCCCAGCAGCTTGGCTCTGCTGGGGCCGGTCTGCTCCTGTTCCTAGAGCTGTCTTTTAATTTTTGGTCACTTACACACCATTTGCTAACTGTTCATAATTCCTGTGCAATTTTTCTCATAACATGGGAAACAAAGACAGCAGAACAAGGGGCCCTTATACTTTTCTCTGCTGTCGTCAGTGGGTAAAATTGGCTGAAAAAGCAGAGCAATGAGCTGTCCCTAGCTACACTGGATGGAATTTTTTTTTTTTTTTTTAGTCTCATGAGCATTTTTTAGGAAGAAAATATATGTGTGTGAAGTAAGTGTAGAATGTCTGGTGAGGTGTATAAAATATAGCATTTATCCATCTGTTTTGATAGGGAGATGGATTAGAGTTAACAAATTAATCTTTCAGTCAGCAAATATTTGAATAGATACAAATCAGTCATTGTTGTCAGAGCTGTTGCTAGCCTCCGCTGAATGGTGCAGAAAGAGGCCTGCACCCAGCCACATGCTTTTAGGCTTCAGCCTCTTTCATTTGAATGACTTTGTGCAGTGTACAAACTGTACAACCGTGCATGACTGTACCTTGAGGCAAGAGACTGGACCATCCATTATGCCCTTGGACTGGCAAATTTTCTGAAGAATTAAGTCTTGAGCAGGGTTTAAAGGAAATAGCTCTGTCTTTTGGGCATGATATACAGGAAGCAGGTAGATTGTTTATTCTGAGGGGAACACTATAAAGACCTACTGGGATCTTGCCCCTGAAGTCTTTACCCCTGCAACTGAGTTAATGAAGCCTCCTCCTTGCAGCTGTAGGAAGCATCCAGACTGTAGGGAAAAAGAGAGAAGAAGCTGAGAAGTTAGCATTGAAAGAAGTTCCTCACCTTTGAGTTTCAGGGTGCTACCTCATGTCCATCAAGGACAGCTCCTTGTTGTTTTTGACTGCTGCCCTGTCTTTGGAGGGAGTTTTGCACGTGGTCTCTGGCCTCCTCCCCGTCACCCCTCACTGCTGCCCCTCCCCTCCCCTCTGCCTCCAGATGTCATGACTGGCACCCGTGACCCACAGGCCGTCCTGACTTCCTGGCAGCCTGCATGCTTCCAGGGCCCAGCACGTGGACTTCTGACCACTGGCCTCACCTGTCTGGGTGATATCCTGGATCAAGTATTCATTTTCGACCTCTAAATACTATTTATGATTCTAACCCATGAATCTCTCTCCTGGCTTTGAACTGAAGTTTAGAAGAATGGTTCTCAAAAGGGACCGCTCATTAGAATTACCTAGGGAACTTTGTAGAATTTGGATGCCCATGGCATACCCTGGATCTATGAAATCAAGATTCCTGGGGAATGTATAGGCATCAGGAATGTTAAACCTCCACAGGTTAACCCAATGCACCACTGTTTTTGACTACATGTCCTGTCTATCCATCCACAGATTAGTCAGCCTCTTCTTTGCCTCCATGTTTAGACCTGTGGCTTTTGTCCAGCCTCGTGAGTGGATTGTATCCCTGGTTCCAGTTCTCCCTGGAATGGCTTGGCTCACCACCAGACAACCTTAGATTATGATTATGTTTTGGAGCCAGGAGGCTGAGAAGGATATCTGGAGACCCAAAGTAAGCCTTTTGTGGTTTCCTTAGCCTGTAATTCTAATAAATGCAATCCATCAGCCTTGTCTTGCCTAAGAAAGAACATCCTTTGTAGGCAATCCTGAGTATATAAATGGGTTGTGTTCCAAACTTTGTTTGTGGTCAGTTGTTAGGGATGTAGAACAAAATTCCCATAGTAACAAAGTTACAAAGGAAAGTGGCAGGTTGCAGTAGTCATCTGAACCTTTAACAAGCTGAACTTTATTTTTTTTTTTTTAATTTTTAAAGATTTTTTTTTTTTTTTTTTTGATGTAGACTGCTTTTGAAGTCTTTATTGAATTTGTTGCAATACTGCTTCTGTTGTTTATAACTTGGTCTTTTGGCCTCGAGGCATCAAACCTGTACTTTCTACCTTGGAAGGTGAAGTCTTAACCACTGGACCCCCAGGGAAGTCCCAGAAAGCTGAACTTTAGAACTAACAGATTCAAAGAATCAAGTCACTATTATTAGATTGAGTCATATGAAACTCACATTTTTGCATGTCAAAAAAGATTGACTATTGGTAATTTTATGTGTTATGTTTTACTTTAGGCAGGGGAAGAAAGTTTTAAGTGCTAGGTTAGAAAATTCAAGGCACAGTCACCCTTATAAGGATTCTAAGAGGATCAATAATGCCTTTCTTCCTACCTTCCCCCCTCCTCGTCTCTCCCATTCTAGCCAAGTGGACAAAGAGCACAAGTCTTCCAGGGGAGAAGGTATGCAAATACAGAGGGCTTTCCCAGGTGTGGACTTCTCGTGATCCTGCTGGTGGCTAGGGGTGAGGCAGGGGAGGTGAGAAGGGGAGGTCATGGCTCTGATGTCAGCAACCACTAGGGAAACAGACATTCCTACAGAAACCATTTAGGTACCGCATGGAAAATGGAGCCTTTCTTAGAGCTGTCTTCTGGGAGTAGCAGCAGCAGCTAGGATTTTGCCAGGAGCAGGCAGACTGGAGATATGGACAAGCAATAGCATCAGTTTCACATACATGGGCCACATGTCACATGTCTGTAGGTGAGGCCAGTGAATGTTACCTACCTTGATGAGTGATGAGCATGTTCCACGGATGAGTAAAACCATCTGAACCTCCCTCTGTGGGCATCGTCTTACAATAGAAGCTGTACATTTAGACAATGTGCTTTATATGAGTCACAGAGTGGCAGTGTGTCCTTTTTCTTACTAACACAGGAAAGACCATTTTGTTTTCAGAGCTCAGGATATGTGTCTGACACATAGTAGGTATATGGTAGGGGTTGCCTAGGAAACAAGTAGCGCTGATAATTTTTTCTGTCTGTTTTCTATGATCAGCTTGAAGATCATGAACACGATTCCTCTGGAGGGAAATGTAGCAGTTCTCAGAAAAAATTTTATGTATTTCGTATTACCTAGGAAACTCATGACTTTATGAGAAGCTGTATGTTCATTTAGGAAAGAGTTGTTTTCTTTATTTCAGTGCTGGGTATTTTATAAAGGAAAACACCATTTTTCTTTGATGCTTGTTGTTTCTCTGATAATCCAAGTTCCTGTCTTCATTCCATGTGAATTAAAATCCTTTTTATATCCAACACTCATTCAGTAAAATGGCTTGAGATTAGTGCTGCTCCAAATGAATTCTAGTATGAGAGGGGGAAATCTCAGAGTCCTACTGGAGCTGGCTGTCTGAAGACAACTGAGGATTGACACTCAGAACAGATAATAATAGAACTGGGATATAAAAAATGAAAAAGATTTGATTGCATGGACTACAAAGATTATGGAAGCTGTTTTTCTCTCCTTAGCTAAGCGTTAAGTGAGTAAAAAAATGTCAGAGGCCATGTATGGGAGCCTTCACAAAATTCTGGGTCACATCTTTCAAAAAGAATGAACATAGCAGCAAACAAATAATGATAAATACCATGGACTCTGAAAAGCAGGCTGATCTCTTAGCTTTTGCAAGTGATTTCCCTAATGCATTTTCCTTCACCATCACATTTTAATGCCATCTGTTGCCTGTTTTCATGAGTGAGGTCAATTCTGAGTCACTTTATGCAATTATGCAAATATGGTTTCTATGAAGTACAGGGAAAGTAATGTTGCTTTCAATCATTTTTGAAAGCCTTCCAGTGATCAAGTCTTACTCTAGACTGGTAAAACTGTATTGTTCTTTCAATTGTTTAATATAGTTTAGCAGTAAAAGTTTGTCAATGTCTTTTAGAAGTGGTTTCTAATATACCTCTCTCAGAGGTTTGCTTATTTTTAAGATGAACTGGAACAGTCTTTCATTTTTTTCGTTGGTGCGCATTGCTAATTGCTAGTCCCAGACTGGGGCCAATCTGACTATAATTGTATTTCTGCACACTAGCTCCAGCAAAACACAGACATATCCTCTTATAGACACTGTGATAACCTTCTGCCCCAGCCCCAGTCAAGGGGAAGAATCATGTGGGGTTTTCTCATTATCTTTCTTCTGTGATTAGACAGCTTACACAGCAGCAGACATAGACTGATCCACAGCACCATGCAGGAAGTGACATCAGACCAGGACTGCTGTCTAGTATTTGTGTGTGTCTAGGGCAGAAGGAGGGGCTGGGGGGAGACAGAGATAAGGAGGGAAAATGTTTTCTCTCTAGAGCCTAATCAGCAGATTATACTTGTATCCAGAGGAACGTAATAAAAATACTCTTACCATTGAGGGTACACAGGCTGTATTTGGACTACTCAGAGATCAAGAGTATTTAGGTAAAAAAGGCAGAGATGTAGCATCTGAAAAATAGAGGAGTGAGTCTAGCCTTAATTAGGAAATGGGTAACTGGTACTGAAGGGATAAAAATTCAGTATAGGATCTATAAACAAAATGAACTTCTGGCAACTATATAGGAAGATACTAAAGATAAAGGCTATCTTGGGAAGAGTAACAGAGCATCTCAGAATGGCATTGGGCATCCAGAAAATTCAGTTATTCAATTATCACATTTATTGAGTGCCTGCTGTGTTTCAAGGACCATGGTTAGCACTGGAATATAGCAGTGAAAAAAAAAAAAAAGAGAGGAGATTACGTTCTAATTGGAAAGCAGAGAATAAATGAATAAACAAATGGGTAAATGAACCCATTTATGGAGAAATGTACCTGGACAAATAATAAGATAGTTATGACAGTTATAATTAAAATAATTCCAGGTAAAGGGCTCTGAAGAGGTTAAAGCAAGATAGAGGAATAGAACCAGGGGTGTTTGTGTTTCATGGTATGAATTTAACTGGGACAGTCACGAAAGTCTTCTCAGAAGGGGTTACATTTCAGCAGAGAGACCTGAGTTATGTGAAGGCATGGGCTATGTGAACACTGGGGACATAATGTTCCAGGAGGAGAAAGAGCTAGCGCAGAGTTCAGAGGTAAGAATAAGCTTGAAGAATTCCTGGATGTAGCAAGGATGCGGGTCAGAGTGAGTGAAGGGAGAGAGGTAATTGATGAGGCCTAAGAGGTAGGAGGATCTGGCTCACGTAAAGCACTGAAGGCCATTGGATTTTATTATAAGTGGGAATACAATGAATGATTTGAGCAAAGGTGGGTCACATAATTTGATTCATCTTTAAGAGTTCTGACTTATGGCTACATCAAGGCTAGACTGAAGGAGACTAGACAAGACTAGACATGAAGATTAGACTAGACTCCTCTCTAGGAGTCAAAGTTGGGAGACTCTGTAAGCTTTAGCAGCTATGCAAAAAAGAGATGTTGGAACTTGGACCATAGTGGTATCAATGGAGGTGGTAAAAAGGTTTGGACTTGAGACACATTTTGAAGATAGAGTCAACGGGTTTGCTGATGGCTTGAATAAGGGGTTAGAGATAAAAGAGGGTTCAGAATGACTCCTGGGATTCTGGGCTGAACAGTGACGTGAGAAGGGATTCAGTTTATTAGGAGTGATGTTTTAGATATGTTAAGTTTGAAATGCCTGATGGAGGCCAACTGGTAATGGCAAGGAGGAGACTGGATATATAAACCAGGTGCTCAGAGGAAATGCTGAACTAGAGATATACATGTTGGGTCCATGAGTATAAATGTCATTTAAAGTCTTGAGCCTGGATGAGATAAATGTAGCGATAATGTGAAGAGAGGATGGGGTTCCAGAACATTTCGACATTTAGAAGTGAGAAGGAGCAGCAGCAAAGGACACTGAGAAGCAGTTGTCCTGTCCAAGGTGCAGCAAAGGGATGGAGACCGTGTTTCAAGACTGAGGTCATGTTACCTGTGTCAGCTGCTGCAGAGAAGAGAGGCAGGATAGTGGGAGAGATGCATCGCTGGATTTGGCCAGATGGGTGGGCAACTCTCTCTGTTTCTTCAAGTTTGTATATATATGTACACCCGTAGAAAAACTGAGTAAGGTTGTTAGACTACCTCCTTTAAACCTGCTTTTTTTTTTTTTGCAGACCAAAAAAGAAAACTTAATTGTGCGTTGACAATGCATTAGTTGTTTCAGAATAATTCAGATATTTACATATTCATGGGGCACCTTGTACCTCCTACTTCTTGAAATGTCAAAGACCTTAGGAGAAAAGCACACATGTTTATTAAAATTTTATTGCAATACCTGATGAGTTGAATATGCTTTCATTTATTTTGATCTCCTTTGATAGCAGTTCATAGGGCATGTGGATACAATTTTTTTCCTATTAGAACTCAACTATTTTTGCAATATAAACAGATTTCAAACCACTGTGTTGTACACCTGAATCTAATATAATGTTATGTGTCAGTTCTATCTCAATAAAAAATAAAATAATGAATCACAGAAAGGAAGAACTCAATTGTTAGGACTCTATCCAGAATCAGAATAATAATAGTATTTTAGAGCTAATGGGGATGAAAAACATAGAGAGGTCTTAATATTTAAATAGAAGAGCAATTTCTATTTAATAAAGAGTAATAAAGAGTATTTTTTATTGGAATACAATTCCTTTACAGTCTTGTGTTAGTTTCTGCTATACAAGAGCGTGAATCCACCATATGTATATGTATATCCCCTCCCTCTTTAGTCTCCCTCTCACCTCCGCATCCGCCCCTTAAGGGCATCACAGAGCACTGAGCTGAGCTTCCTGTTACAGCAGCTTCCCACTGGTTGTCTGCTTGGCATCTGATTTACACATGGTGGTTTATATATGTCGGTGCCACTCTCTCAGTTCGTTCCACTCTCTCCTCCTCTGACCCCATGTCCACAAGTCTGCTCTCTGCATCTGTGCTCTGTTCCTGCCCTGCAAATAAGTTCACCAGCACCATTTTTCTAGATTCCATATATATGTGTAGGGGCTTCCCCAGTGGCTCAGTGGGTCAAGAATCCACCTGCAATGCAGGAAACACAGGAAACGCGGGTTTGACTCCTGGGTTGGGAAGATCCCCTGGAGGAGGAAATGGCAAGCCACTCCAGTACTATCACCTGAAAATTCCAATGGACAGAGGACCACGGCGGGCTGCTGTCCACGGGGTCACAAAGAGGCGGACACGACTGAGCGACTTGGCACAGCACAGCACATGAGTTAAAACCTGATATTTGTTTTTCTCTTGCTGACTTCACTCTGTATGACAGGCTCTAGGTACATCCACATCACTACAGTTGACTCAGTTTTGTTCCAAAAAAGGTTTTTTCCCCTCCCATTCCTTTTTATCCTATTACTTGAAGAGTATTTATTGGTTTTGAAGTTAGAAAAATTTGGATGTGAATTCTAGCTTCACAATTTACTGTTTGATCTTCCATAAGTTGGTGGAGACTTGATTTTCTAATCTATAAAATGGGGATAAGTAGCACTTACCTTATATGCTTACACAGAGGATTGAGTAGTATAAAGTACACAGGGCCACGCAGCACATGCCTGGACTGGGTTAGGAATTCACACCGTGTCAGTTGTTCTCCTTTACCAGGCCTGAAGCCATGGAAACAGAGTAGCAGGGATAGAGCCAGAGGGCCGGTGTCCTAGCTTGGTTCCCGAACTTGTCACTTTTCCAGTAGTTATCGACCTTGCTCACATCGTGAAAAGTGTGAATTTCTCCAGTAAGCCATCACCGGAATTGTGTGGGGTTGAAGGAAGGGAGGCATTAAGCTGCCTACGTCTTGGCTCCCATCAGAATGATCGGGACCCTCTGTTGTTGCTATTGTTCAGTTCCTAAGTGGTGTCCGACTCTTTGTGACTCTGTAGACTGCAAGACACCAGGTTCATCTGTCTCTCACTATCTCCCTCTTAGGGGAGTGGTTTGTAGCCTGGGAACACCCTGAAAACAACCCGAGAGAGGCTGCTCTGTCCTGCAAGGAACTCTCATCAAATATAAGCATCATTGCTCACTTGCATAGGGAAATTTAAGTGATAATCAGTGTATAACTTGCTCTCTGTTCCAAAACTACTGGTCTTGGCTGTTGAGGGGCCTGGGCTAGCCTTTTGGCATTTATTCACAAAGGAAAAAGGATGTTATCTCAGCAGATACAAGATCTGATCAAGTTCATCCTGTCTGTCATCATTCTTTTCTTCCACCTAAGGCAGACTACTTGTATATATTTTAAAGTCATGCATTTTATACATTCTCATCTCTACATTTTCAACTGTATCTTTTCCTTTCCCTGCTCCTCTCCTTTCTCCACCTGCTGGAGATCTTCTCGTACTCTCATTGACACTACGTGATACGCCCATCCTCAGAGGCTAGTTGTATTCCATAGTTTTTATGGAAATTCCAACATGGAAGAATGCTCTCCCTCCTCAGAATAAGGGGCTACCCTTCAGTCTATGGGACTTCCCTGGTGGCTTAGATGGTAAAGAATCTGCCTGCAGTGTAGGAGACCTGGGTTTGATCCCTGGCTTGGGAAGATCCCCTGGAGGAGGTCATGGCGACCCACTCCAGTATTCTTGCTGGGAGAATCCCATGGACAGAGGAGCCTGTTGGGCTACAGTTCATAGGGTCACAAAGAGTCAGACACAACTGAGCTACTAACTGAACTACTCTCACACTTCATTTAGTCTATAGAATAAAACTATGCAAATTTGACAGAAAGATCACCACTGCCCACAATTTACTTGGGACTGGCTGTTTTTCTAAAATTTATACTGATCACACACAGGCCTCTTCACAGGTCATCTTAGGTTCAGTAATGGCAGAAGTAAAACTTAAAAGCCTGGATTGCTTCTATCCACAGAATATATCCAGCATCAGAAATGACATGAAAGCATGAACAAAGGATGACTCTGAGCCACCCTGGCCCCTGAGTAGGGTGAAGGCTCAGGGATGGTGCAAGTGGTGCTAACAGCCCATTGAGTGAGAAGACTATGAGCCACAGGGTTTCCCTAGATAAAAGCTTGTATCCTCTTCTCACTGGAAAGACCAGATCATTTCAGAAACAACTCCTGCTCCCATGTAAATCAACAAATCTGGTGTTCAGTAAACCTAGAGACCGACGTTAAAATTCAAGTTTGATTATGAGACCTCACTAGAGAGTGTGGAGTCCTGCTCAGTGCCTGAACCCACACGTTGACTAAGCCTATAAGAGTCATCATGAACGCGGATGCAGAGGGCTCCTCTGCAAAGAGCAAGTGCAATGGGAACAGGGAGGTTCAAGTTCACTTTCCAACCCTTGACCCAGCAACTAGTTCTGTGTTCTTCAGTGAGAGGGTCCATCTCTACGAGTCTCTATGAGTCTCACTCTCTTCATCTGTAAAACTGTGGCAGATCCACCTTCTGCTTGGTTTCATCTGGATGCACGTTCAGCTGGCTCATCAGCTGATGGCTAGCTTATATGTTCAAACTTGCCTTCTTTTATTCAACCTTTTTGTGAGAGCAAAACCAGACATGGAGAGGATAAAAGCAGAAATGGAGTCTGTATGATGTTCTGCCTGTATCCATTTATTTGGACCCAAAGAACTGGATGCTCTTAAGACACATGAAGATGGAGGAAGGCTTCATTGCTAGTAATTGAGTTAGAATCAAGCTGACCTGGGTCTGCAAACTGGAAGTGGCCCCTGTGGCATCACCACACTGAGTAGCCGTGAAATTATATCTCCCAAGACAAACTGATGGTTGCAGGTATGTCAGAAATGTTTCCTCCTTAGATATCTAGCATTGATTAAAAAAAAAAAGGAATCCTTTTACACCTGAGTGTCATCATTTATAAAAAAATAAGTAATAATACCTCTCTCTCCAGATGACTGTGAGGATTCAGAACTGTAGGACTGAAATGCCCTGCATATATTAGATATTCAGTAAATAATGGTTACTTTGTTTTATCTAGGGGGATAGGGTTGAGTCTGAGAAGATATTATGGTGCTGGAAAATATTGTGGTGCTGAGAGCCCCTTGAACTGCCAGGAGATCAAACCAGTCAATCCTAAAGGAAATCAACCCTGAATATTCACTGGAAGGACTGATGCTGAAGCTGAAGCTCTAATACTTTGGCTACCTGATATAAAGAACTGACTTATTGGAAAAGACCCTGATGCTGGGAAAGATTGAGGTGAATGGAGAAGGGGGCAACAGAGGATGAGATGGTCTTAGCATCACTGACTCGATGGACAGAGTTTGAGCAAACTCCGGGAGACAATGGAGAGCAGAGCAACCTGGTGTGCTGCAGTCCACGGGGTCACAGCGAGATGTGACCCAATGACTTAAGGACCGAACAACAACAATGAGAAGATATAATGTATGCCAGGAGGTACCAGAGTTCATCGGTGTTTTTGTTTTTTTTTTTCTGTTCATACAATAACTTTTTTGTAGGAGTGTTGATAGGATTAGCCCAAGACAGTTTTTCCAACGGTGAAGGACCTGACTTTGTGTGTTTGACTACTATTTATTCCAATAACTGATATGATCACCTGACCCACAACATTGCAACTAGTCACTCCTGTCATTAGGACATTTGCCTGGGCAGGTGAGGGATGAAAGCAGCTTGGTACTACTGCTGCCTCTCCTGTTTTCTTGCCCCCAAACCAGAGCTTTGGGTGTGGGCTCTGATACAGTGGAAGCAGCGGTGGGTGTAGGAGGGCGTGCCCGCTGTGGGTGAGTGGTTCCCCATGTGCTTCTGACCCTCCCTTAGAGGTAAGTGGAGCCACATTTCTTTCCTGGCAGCTGTAGCGCCTGAGCGTCAGCAAAGAGCTTTGAAGTTTCCTGGGGAGAAAAGGCGTTCTATAAAGAGAAGGAATTATTATTGCTTCCTGACTTTGGTGAGTTAGCAATGGTCTGGTGAGTTTGGAAAGCAGCAGTTGGCTTCACATTCAATAATTTTTTGATGTATTTTTAATCAAAAATAAAAACTCCTCTTAGTTAGATATGATTAGCAAAAACAAACAAAATAATATAAACAAAATCCTGACTTCTTTTTCACCCTCCGGAACCGTATAGATGTATATTTGTGAATCAGAAAGTACATAAAGGCAAATGAAAAATGGATGTGACTTTATAACTCTCTCAGAACATGCAGCAGGAGTTTAAATAATATTAAATTTACTGACATGTTTTCTTCAGTGTGTCTTCAGAATATGTTTTGAAACCTTTCTTCTCTCTTTGAATAGGCCTCGGGGTGGGGAGTGTTTATTTAAGAATGACGCAAATTCAGCCCTGCAGCTTCCCTTCTTCCTGTTGCAGCATGGCTATTCTCCTTCCTCCTCCCTTCTCCTTCTCTTTCTCTTAGTATTGCACATTTCCTTCTCTTTGTCTCTGTGTGAGGAATAGCTCTCTTGTGCATTTCTGTGCACAGTGGAATCTGCATTGCTTTTTGCCAGCAACAAGAATGATCATGTGTAGAAATGGGTTTATGAATGTGAATATATGCTGTGCTGTCTCTTCAGCTGTGTCCTACTCTTTGAGACTATGAACTGTAGCCTGCCAGGATCCTCTGTCCATGGGATTCTGTAGGCAAGAATATTGGAGTGGGTTGCCATTCCGTCTTCTAGGGATCTTCCCGACTGAGGGATACAACCCGCATCTTCTGCAGCTCCTGCGTTGCAGGTGGATTGTTTGCTACTGAACCACTAGCAAAGTCCAGTAAGCCTTTAACTGACCTAAGGGAGACACAGTGGATATGGCTGATGCAGCTGGCATGTTTGATTAGAACAGTAATGTTAACCTCAATGTATCAATCTTCTGTTGTATCTAAGGCATTGTGTTAGGTGAGATGGGATATTTCAAAGTATAAAAGACACTCCATGAAAGTTTGCAGGCGTGTCGCAAGCAATACAGACCATGGACACCTAGAGGGATGACCTCTCTCCCCACAGGAGAAAACAGAAGAGGGAAGTTTCATACAGGAGCAGGATTCACTATTTTTTTTTTTTTGAAGGGGGGGGTGATTTTTTATTTTTAAATTGAAGTATAGTTGATTTATAATATTGTGCTAGTTTTAGGTGTATAACCAAGTGATTCAATTATACACAAACACACACACACATATATATGTTCATTTTCAGATTCTTTTTTATTATCGTTATTACAAGATATTGAATATAGTTTCCTATGCTATACAGTAGGTCCTTGTTGTTTATTTTATATGTAATAGTGTGTATCTGTTAATCCCAAACTCCTAGTTTATCCCTATACCCCTTTTTCCCCTTTAGTAGGTGTAAGAATTTTTTTCCCTATGTCTGTGAGTCTGTTTATGATTTGTAAATAAGTTCATATGAGTTATTTTTTTAGATTCCACATATAAGTGATATCATATGATATTTGTCTTTGATTTACTTCACTTAGTATGATAATTTCTAGGTCCATCCATGTTACTGCAATGACATTATTTCATTCTTTTTGTGGCTGAGTAATATTGGAAGAAAGCTATGAAGGGCAAGAGTCCACAGATGAACTGGGTGAGAGTGAGTAGACCCGTGAAACTAGAGCAGAGTTGAGCAGATCTTGGAAGGTGTTGTAGAATAGTGAATTAGAAAAAGCAAGCATTGAAAGCACATGTGGAGAGAAAATCTGGGGAAAGGAGACCCCAGTCAAACATCCAAAAACAAAAGCCTAATTTAAATTAAGGGGTCAAACATTCAGGGGGAGACTTCCGTGGTGGTTCAGTGGTTAAGAATCTGTCTGCCAATGCGAGGGACATGGGTTCGATCCTTGGTCTGGAAAGATTCCACATGCCAAGGAGCAACTAAACCCATGTGCCACAACTACTGAGCCTGTGCTCTGGATCCCATGCTCTGCAACAGAAGAAGCTACGGCAATGAGAAGCCAATGCACTGCAAATAGAGAGTAACTCCTGCTCGCTGCAGCTAGAGAAAGCGCCGAAGTAGAGATAGCCTGTGTGCAGCAAAGACCCAGTACAGCCAAAAATAAATAAAATTATATGCAAAGAAAAAATTCATGGAGAATAGAGCCAGCAGGTTAGAGAATTGGGCTGAAGTGAAATGAAAAGGTCGAGTTACATTAAAGGCAGGATTGAGGAGGAAATGGAGGGATATTTCCATTATGACCTCAGACACTGGCCTCCTCTTCTCACCTTCAGGCTGGTGGTCTTCTGGCCCCTTGAGGGCAGTTTAACCTAATGATTAAGCACTGAGCATTTTGTTAATCCCAGTCCAGCACATTGGCTCTGTGACCTGGGGCAAATTACCTTTCTGGGCTTCAATGTCTCTGTCAGCAAAACGGTAGAAAATAATAGTCCGCACGTCGGGGTTGTTGAGACACTTGAAAGAGTCAAAGCATGTGATGTACTCAGCCACTGCCTGGGCATTGCTACTCCTTGAGGCTCTCCTTTGCTGCAGCATTTCCTGGAAACTAGAGATTGGGACTCTAGCATGCACCGTGCATGGTGATCCTCTATTGTGTTAGTTTCCAGGTCACAATAGAAGAAAGTGTGTGAGTTAGCGTTTAGCTGAAACATAGAGACCGCATGAAAAGCTTTTTAGGCTACTCATGAACGGAGAAGATACTGCTCGTTTTCTGCATGCAGAATGCGGCACCACATTTCTGCACTTCTGCCAAGGTGAGAGGAAATTAAATTCAGTGACTGACAGAGCACTAAACGGCTTCCCCCATATTCTCTCGTTTGGTCCTTACCACTAGCCTGTGAGAAAGGCATCGTTATTCTCTTTGCAGACAAGGAAACAAATTGAGAGCTATTAGGTTAGTCATCTGTTGGCAAAGAGCAAGTATGAGATGTCTAAACCCTGTCTCCTGATGAGGACAGTGAAAGAAGTACTTCGCCCCTCTCCCTCCAAGAGAAACAGGGATTCTTCTCTTGAAATATTAGAGGACTTGGGTGATCACTCAGCACGTTTACCTCACCTTCACTACTGTGATTATAGTTCCTGAATCTCTATTGATCATGGTAGATGGCAGATGAGAAATGTTCATAGGCTCGTAGCAAATCACTCTGAAGGATTTAGGAAGCAGGTTCATAGATTAGGGCATGGATGTCAACACTGTCCTTTCCTGTGGATTGGAGCAAACAGATTTCATCAGGAGGAAAACCAGTGTGTGAAGGTACGGTGCTTACACCTGTCACCGAGCTAGATTGGAACGCAAGGGAAGGTTTCTGGAATGGTTTTTGTGGCCAGTTTGAATGGCGACATAGGCTGCCCTGCCCAGACCCTCACATGTCAGTGGTTTAAGGCTCCCACTTAGGTGCCGGCCTCGTGGGATTCCCAGCTGGTCTGTGTCAGCCGTCAGGGGATGACATCCTTCTAGCCTGTCACTGTACGTGTCGGGGGAGGGGGATCCCCGTGTCTGGGGTTACCCTCCGGGGGGCTCATGTCCCCTGTGCCCGAGGGGAGTGAAGGGGCCCACGGTCCTGTCTGCAGCTTAGTTCTGTGGTTTGCCCGCTGCCATGCCCCTGCTGAAGAGAAGAGGAGGGAGGCCTGGCGAGGGTGTGATCTTGGGCAGGCAGTGTGAGGGTGGGGTCCTTCCTCCAGTCCTCAGTCTCCGTCATGGCTGATGTCCTTCCAGACGCGGAGTAGGCCTCGAGTTCATGGTATGAGGTACCAAAATCTCATTTCATGCTGCAAAACTCTGGCCAGTTACTACCTGTTCAAGCTCATAAGCTGAAGAGTTTTCTTTAAAATATCCATTCTTAAGATTTTTTTTTTGGTAAGGAATTCTTAGTAAAAACATAGTAATTTTTATTCCAAATGTATTTGTTTGAATACACACATTTAAAGAAAAAAGCTAAAGACTACCAAAAGACATCCTGTGAAAACTGCATTTTCTATCTGCCCCACCATTGCCCAGACCTCTAATTTCTTTCTCACTCCTGAGGTCATCACTGCGTCTATTTTCTAGAGATATTCTGTATATATAAAAAAAAGACTATATGGATAAAGATTTTGTTTTTGTTCTTGTTGATTTTCATTTCTTTTCCTTTTTTCCCTCCTTTCTTCCTCTTCCTTACTTCCCCCTCTCTCTCTTCATGTGAGTCTTCTTTAAGTTTTTTCATTTATCAAAGTATCTTCTTTGGTGATTCTTGTAGACGTATGTATTAATTAGGGTTATTCAGAGAGACAGAACCAATAGTGTATACTATAAGGGATTACAACAGTTTATTGTAAGGAATTGTCTTACATGATTATGGAGGCTGACAAGTCCCAAGATCTGCAGTCAGCAAGACCCAGGAAGCACCAGTGATTCAGTCTGAGTCCAGGGGCCAGAGGAGACCAGGGTGCCCACCCATATACTCAGGTAGGAGGAGTTCCCTTTCTACGTGAGAGGCTCAGCTTCTTCGTTCTGTCCAGCCTTCAGCTGACTGGCTGACGGCCTTCCACATTATGGAGGGCATTCTGCTTAACTTAGTCTATCAATTCAAATGTTAAGCTCACCCAAGAACATCCTTCAGAATACTCAGAATTATGTTTTGACCGAATAGCTAGGTACCTTGTGGCCCAGTCAAGTTGACACAAAAAATTGGCCAGCACAACCTCTTTTCTTCTTCTTTTCTTTTTATGGTAGTGAAAAAATAGACAAGTTTTTAGATTCATAGAAAAATTTAGTGGAAGGTATGGAGATTGCCCATGTATTCCCTGCCCCCACACATGTACAAACAGCCTACTTGATAGTGGTATCAATATCCTGCCACTAGAGTGGCATGTTTGTTTTAATCAAACCTGTGTTGGCACATTATCACTCAAGGGTATATACTTGGTAAGCTATTTCCCTTACCTTACCTATAGTTTTCATTCAGTGGAAAATAACTTTCCATTAGAGACTTCCAAACGTGGAAATGGCTGCTTCTTGAGTATGTTTCTGTCTCTGGAGATTTTCAAGTTGGGATTGTCTTATGGATGCTGGTAAGGGATGCTTTTCTGCACTGGCTGGGATACAATCTAGAGCTGTGAAATGTGGGCCATATAGTTATTTTACCTTTTCAAGTAGCAGGAAAGTAAAAAGAAGTAGGTGAAATTAATTTTAAAATATATTCTATTTTAACCCAATACATCCAAAATACTATTTTAATATCTTCCCTGGTGGTTCAGACAGTGAAGAATCTACCTGCAGTGCAGGAGACCTGGGTTTGATCCCTGGGTTGCAAAGACCCCCTGGAGGAGGGCATGGCAACCCACTCCAGTATTCTTGCCTGGAGAATCCCTATGGACCGAGGAGCCTGCTGGGCAACAGTCCATGGGGTCGCAAAGAGTCGGACAAGACCAAGTGACTTTCACTTTCAAATAAAAATGCTAATAAGGTATTTTATAATCTCTTTTGTATACGAAGTTTTCGAAATCCAGGGTTCATTTTACACATACAACACATCTCAATTTTGACCACTCGCATTTCAAATGCTTAAGCTCATGGTTTTTTGCTCCCACACTGTGTATCACAGGACTAGATCGGACCTATTCCAGTGATGAGCCTTGTTTCTGAAGTTATTTACAGAATAGCCCAGAAACTCAGTTCAGTTCAGTTCAGTTGCTCAGTTGTGCCTGACTCTTTGTGACCTCATGGACTGTAGCACGCCAGGCTTCCCTGTCCATCACCAACTCCCAGAGCTTACTCACGCTCATGTCCATCGAGTTGGTGATGCCATCCAACTATCTCATCGTCTGTTGTCCCCTTCTCCTCCTGCCTTCAATCTTTCCCAGGATCAAGGTCTGTTCAAATGAGTCAGCTCTTTGCATCAGGTGGCCAAAGTTTTGGAGTTTCAGCTTTAGCATCAGTCCTTTCAATGAATATTTAGGACTGATTTCCTTTAGGATGGACTGGTTTGATCTCCTTGCAGTTCAAGGGACTCAAGAGTGTTCTCCAACACCACAGTTCAAAAGCATCAATTCTTCAGTACTTAGCTTTCTTTATAGTCCAACTCTCACATCCATACATGACTACTGGAAAACCATAGCTTTGACTAGATGGACCTTTGTTGGAAACTCATGTTGGACCATTTATGATGGCCAAGTGTGGATGAGTGGAAAGAGCTCAGAGCTGAAAACAGGAGACCTGAGCACTTTTCTTGCCATCACACAAACCAGCAGAGTGAGTGTATGAACTTTGCTTAACTCCTGCACTTCAGTTTTTCATCTTTAAAATGAAAGTCATAACACTTGTTCTACTTGCCTTGCAGAATTGTTGACAGGCTCAGAAGAGATAAAAGGTCTGAAGGAGCTTTAAAGAATTGAAAGCACTTTAAATGTGATATAATTGCTTGACAGCAGAGTCAGTCACTCAGTGGTTGCTCTGTTCCCAGCCCTACCACAGGCTTGTTGAACACCCTGAATCTCTTTATTACTCGGTTTTTCCAAGTGTTAAGCAGGAAATATTTGAAACAGTCCTTTAAAGTGAATGATATAATGGTAGTAGATACGTTATATTGTAACAGTGTGGTTTCTGGGTGGCCCATCACTGCTCCTCACCCCATAACATATCAAAATACAAGAGACATGTGAATAGTGAACATTGAAGGGTAGAGGTCAGACCAACAAGCTATGGCTTGTGAACTGCTTTGCTTTACATTCCATCTCTGTGCCGTGTTAATTGTATGACATAGTAAAAAACCATGTCAAAAACTATAAAATGGGGATGTAAATAGTAATTCCTTCATAGATACTCTGTGAGATTTGAAAGCACCAATACACATAAGGGACTTACAACAGAGCCTTGGTAAATATTCATTATCATCAATGTTATAGGTCCTGCCAAGAGATGATACTTATATATGTATCAGTTTCCTATGACTCCTATAATAAATTACTGCAAACTTGGTGACTTAAAACAGGGCCACACCCCCTTGGAGATTCTGGGGGGAAATCTGTTCCTTTGCCTTTTCCAGTTTCAAAAGCTTCATTACTCGCAGCGTGTGCCTCACACCCCGCATGCCCCTTGACTAGATGGACCTTTGTTGGGAACTTTTGGACCTTTCTTGGCACACCCTATGTGCCCCTTCTTCCATCTTCAAAACCATCAGTGAGATCTTCAGATCTCTCTTTACTTTGCCATTACATCACCTTCTCTCTTGTTTCTGTCAAATCTCCCTCTGCCTCCCTCTTAGATGGACCCTCATGATTATATTTAGGGCCACCTGGATAATTCAGGAGAATGTCTCTATCTCAAGATCCTCAAATTACACTCACAGAGTCCATTCTCCATGTAACATCACAGTCAGAGCTTCCAGGGGTGAGGACTGGATATTTAGCATACTGCATAATCTGACTTAATTTTAGTTTTATAATATCATCACTCCACTGCCTCAACTCCTCAATATGATGATGTTGATGTTGCCTAGAAGAGATAGAATGGGACATAGTTCACATCTGATTTTATAGACTCTCATGTTGTATTTGCTATCTCAGTTTGGAGAGTTATAATGCTTCTCTTCTCTAGGATTTTCATTCACCCTATAAATATTTTCTGGGGCTCCAAAATCACTGCAGGGGGTGATTGCAGCCATGAAATTAAAAGACGCTTGCTCCTTGGTATGAAAGCTATGACAAACCTAGACAGCATATTAAAAAGCAGAGAGACATTACTTTGCCAACAAAGGTCCATCTAGTCAAGGATATGGTTTTTCCAGTAGTCATATTTGGATGTGAGAGTTGGACTATAAAGAAAGCTGAGCGCAGAAGAATTGATGCTTTTGAACTGTGGTGTTGGAGAAGACTCTTGAGAGTCCCTTGGACTCCAAGGAGATCGAACCAGTCCATCCTAAATGAAATCAGTCCTGGGTGTTCATTGGAAGGACTGATGTTGAAGCTGAAACTCCAATACTTTGGCCACCTGATGCAAAGAGCTGACTCATTTGAAAAGACCCTGATGCTGGGAAAGATTGAGGGCAGGAGGAGAAGGGGACGACAGAGGATGAGATGGTTGGATGGCATCACTGACTCAACAGACATGAGTTTGAGTAAACTCTAGGAGTTGGTGAAGGATGGGGAGGCCTGGCGTGCTGCAGTTCATGGGGTCACAAAGAGTCAGATATGACTGAGTGACTGAACTAAACTGAACTGATAAATATTTGAGAGCCTGTTATGGTGCTAAGAATTGAATAAAATAGACAGAAACTCTACCTAATTATATGGGACACATAGCAGAAAACACTAGTAAATCAACCACAGAAACAAGGGACTATGCAAAATAATTTCACACGATGTTTTATTTGTAATGGGGATATTATAATATTGGGGAGACATTATGCTATACACGCTGCAGAAGTGTTTTACATTTGAACATAAATTTATCTAGGGGTAGGAAACACACCTAGGTATGTAGGAAAAGGGTTACTAGTGGGAGAAAAGAAGTTTCACAAGAGCTTTCTCTCAACAGGAATCAAGCAGAGGTGAGCACCACTCTCTAAAATGAGAAAGTATTTCAATCAATCAAGATATTACATTTCTTTAGAAACTTGGAGCAGAGGATTAAGATTGGTTTCTGTTGCTTCATATGTTATAAATTTAAGGAATGGGCCATGCTGGGGCCAGGATTAGTGTCAGAGAGAAGAGAGCTGAAATCAGAATTTATGTTTTAGGATTAATGCTGTTGGGAGAAAAATGATATTTTAAAACCATGTTTCTAAGATTGCCTCAAGAAACAAAACTGGTACCTTCATGCACCATTGCTATAGATGCCCAGTGAAAAAGAATTTTGTTATTTACTTGTCTTCTAAGACCTGACTGCCAGGTCAGAGCAGATTTATGTTGTTTCCATGCCTTATGGAATAAACACATTTTCAGGCCACAGTAGTTTCATGTTGGAGGAAGGGAGTAGTCAGTTATATTTGATTCTTTATTATTATTATTTTTTAAATGAAGGCTTCTCATGCCATTTTTTTCCCCTTTATACCATCCAAAAGTATGCAGTGAGAGTGTCTGAGACAGCACCTAATGTGTGTCTGGTGACACACACCAAATATTTGAAGGTAGTTACATCCTCGTTGTTTTATCTTCTGCAGATTTACTAACTCTTGTTTATTTCAACTCACAGTTTTAAGCACCTGCTGTATGCCAAGCAATAGGTTAAGACTTAGCATTGACTAAGAAAGACTTCCCTGGTGGCTCAAATGGTAAGGAATCCCCCTGCAAAGCAGGAGACCTGAGTTTGATCCCTGGGTTGGGAAGACCCCTGGAGAAGGGAATAGTACCCCTCTCCAGTATTCTTGCCTGAAGAATTCCATGGACAGAGGAGCCTGGCGGGCTACAGTTCATGGGGTCACAAAGACTCAGACACAACTTGAGTGACTAAACATGCCCATTGACTAAGAAAGACATCACGATAGAGGATATAGGGAACTGGCCTAGAAAAGGGACTCAGGGAAGCATGTATATGTAGGTAGATCAAAGTAATCTTCACTGAGGAGAGGTATCTGGGTCTGGGTGTTGAAGAGTGAATGGGATGGTTGGGTACAAAGTGTCTCTTACCGCAGCACAGTTCTAAGAAAGCTTCAGGCAGGCTGATGGAGAGACTTCTAAAGTGGCCCTTTAGAGGATGATGCTTCCCTTTGGGATGGGTCTGCCTCAGTCCCCTCACCCACTTAAGCGGAGAGCAGCTTGCGGGGATCGTGGCCTCGGCAGGAATGAGGTCATGGATTTGGAAGTGCAGTGGCAGGAGATTCAGTCAAGTTCTACGAGCCATGGTTCCAGCCTTAGCCACTTGGCCTGCACCTCACACTCCAGACTCACGCCTCTGATGGTGGAACGAATGTACAGTGCTGGTCGTATTCAAGGGAAGTGCACAGACTTCAGTATGTTTGGCATTTGGTGTAGACTGAGAAGAGACAAGAAGTGGGGTTGGCCACGGGAAAATGGTTCAGACAGTGGGCGGCCTTGGTGACCATGGTAGGGAGTTTAGACTTCATATTATGGACAATGTGGTTTAAAGTAGAGGAAAACATTTCTGTTTGCATGTTTATAAAATTATGCGGCATATAGTGAAGAGGTGGGTTAAAGTGACCCAGGACTGAAATGAGGGGACATGTTGGGAGGCTTTTGCAATAGTCTAAGTAACAGATGTTGGAAAATAAAAAAGTCAGAGTGAATGGAGAGACAAGACAGAATTTATTATAGAAATTGTCAGGACTGAAGGATTAACTCTGTAGTAAGATGGTTGGTTAGGAGGTGATATATAGGTTTCTAGGTTAGGAGGAAAGATGGGCAGATCATGTCATTAGCCAATATGGTACCACTGGAAGAGAAACAAACAGGGTGAGGGGAATATGCAGTTAAGTGTTTGGATACGTGGAATTACAGGTTCTATCAACTATGCTTCCTGATGTGGTTTTCTAGACCCTTAATGATACTGGTAGGTCTCCTCTTAGATACACTTCAACGAAGCTCTCAAATGTGTTGTAAATCTCAATAAATCTAGTTCTGGGTGTGATCAGAGCTCAGGGCAATGACAGCTACATTTTTAAAGCACAGCCTAGGCCTGCATTAGCTTTCTCAACAGCAGGACCATACTATGGGCCTATTTTGAGCTTGTCATCTACTCAAGCCCTGAAGTTGTTTTCCACATGAACTGTTTTCAAGGCAATCCTTTATTCTGGAATTTATGTTTCTTTAACTTAGGTGCAGTATGTTTCATTTGTTACTTTAAATTTTATCTTGTGAATTTGGTTATATTATTCCAGCCTGTCAAAATTATTTTTGAATATTGATTCTCTTTGCTGTTCTCTTAGTGATACCTCCAAACTTTGTGATCTCTTTGGATTTGAAAAGTGTGTTCCATCCTAATCGATAGAACAAATCATAATACAATACTTACAATAACTCTAAGTTTTACGTCACTCAAGACCTTCTTATTTGATAGATATCTACTTGTCAACTCTCTTTGGGAATATTATTTTCAACTAACTGCATTTATCCATTGTTAATTTAAAAATAGGTAAGAGAGACATTGTTGATGTGTTGTTGAATTCAGATACTCTTCATCTGTAGAATTTCCCGAGCCTGCTGTTTTAGTGATCGTATTAGAAGGCGTGACTTCTCTTTAATGAGCCTGGGCAGCTACTTAGTACTTACTACTTTCTTTGCTAAGCTCATAGACTATCTGTTTAGAAATACATTTTCTGGGATTTGATGTCAGACTCGTGGGCATATCATGTTCATAATATTCTGTCTGTTTTTGAAAATAAAAACCTTTGACCTTTTCACCTTTATCCTAGTCTTATGTATTTCTCCACCCCTGAGATTAGGTCTTAGTTGTCATATCTGCACGTTCCTTTGTAACTTAGTGTAATATAGTGGTTAAGAGTGCAGTTAACCTGCCTGGGCAAGAATGCTGGCTGTGAAGCTTCTGGCAACTTATTTATCCCTCTGAACTCTGATTCCTTGCCTGTGAAATACAGTTAATAATAATGCCTATCATTTAATTTGTTGTAAGATTAAACAGATTAAACCCATGTAAAGGATTTAGAATAGCAAACAAGCTCTATTATTACTTTAGGATGTCATTTCGTCAGATTCAACACCTGCTTTCTTTTTTTTTTAAATTTATTTACTCTTTGTTAAAGGATAATTGCTTTACAGAATTTTGCTGTTTTCTGTCAAACCTCAATATGAATCAGCCATAGGTATACACATATTCCTTCCCTTTGAACCTCTCTTCCCACCCCACACTTCTAGGTTGATACAGAGCCCCTGTTTGAGTTTCCTGAGCCATACAGCAAATTCCGATTGGCTATCTATTTTACATATGGTAATGTGAGTGTCCATGTTCCTCTTTCCATACATCTCACCCTCTCCTCCCCTCTTCTCATGTCCATAAGTCTGTTCTCTATGTCTGTTTCTCCATTGTTGCCCTGTAAATAAATTCTTCAGTACCATTTTTCTAGATTCCATATATATGCTTTAGAATATGATATTTATCTTTCTCTTTCTGACTTACTTCACTCTGTGTAATAGGTTTTAGGTTCATCTACCTCATTTGAACTGACCCAAATGCGTTCCTTTTTATGGCTGAGTAATATTCCACTGTATATGTGTACCACAACTTCTTTATCCATTCATCTGTTGATGGACATCTAGGTTGCTCCCATATTCTAGCTACTGTAAATAGTGTTGCAGTGAACAATGGGATACATGTGTCTTTTTCAATTTTGGTTTCCTCAGGGTATATGCCTAGGAGTGGGATTGCTGGGTCAGATGGTGGTTTTATTCCTATGGTGGTTTTATTTTTAAAGGAATTTCCATACTGTCTTCCATAGTGACTGTATCAATTTACATTCCCACAAACAGTGCAAGAGTGTTCCCTTTCCTCCACACCCTCTCCAGCATTTATTGTTTGTAGACTTTTTGATGATGGCCATTCTGACTGGTGTGAGGTGATATCTCATTGTAGTTTTGATTTGCATTTCTCTAATAATGAGCGATGTTGAGCATCTTTTCATGTGTTTGTTAGCCATCTGTATGTCTTCTTTGGAGAAATGTCTGTTTAGGTCTTTTTCCAGCTCTTTGATTGGGTTGTTTGTTTTTCTGGTATTGAGTTGTATGATCTCTGCTTGTATATTTTGGAAATTAATCCTTTGTCAGTTGTTTCATTTGCTATCAACATCTGCTTTCTTAACCATTTTCTCAATCTGTCTTCTCTCTAATTCCCGTTAATGATGACCATTCTCTCTTTAGAGTCTGATAAAGAACGTGGAGTTTTAACTATGGCATTAAACTGATTGAAGGAAGATAGATTTTAATTAAATACCTTGGCTTTCTTTTAGCTTCTAAGGTGCAGAATAATTTATTATCTTTTTTCATTAGAATGGCCTATTATTTGAATTTATTTTGGAATTAAACTCTTTCCTTTCATTTTTGACTGTTGGGAACTGTTTGCACATGTACTGTGTCACCCCTCTGGAAGACATTACTGAGCATTGGAGAGTGGTGTTTGGGATTGTCAGTTTCCACATCTGTAAAATAAGAGCCACAGAAGATTCTAGTATGTGGGGATCCTGTAGATTGCTTGGTGTTTCACTATAGGGTCTCAATACAGGGAAAGGTTTAACCACAAAGGTGCTAATTCTAGATTTTCTAGGGAGAAAGACATCAGGGCTTGAGAAGCAGGAAGTTCTCCCATGGAGTCCGAGAGTCTCTTGAAATTAAGGGGTTCTCAACTGTTTGCTCTCATCTCACAGCACCCTATCTAGTCAGTGTCAGGGATCCTGTGGTTGCTTCTAAAACACAACTGAAACAATTAACTGGTTCTGTGGAACTCAGAATCAGTTTCTGTGAATTCTCAACATATAAAACCATTCTGTATCAGATTGCTGTAAAATCATCCATTGGAAGTAAAATCCCTTCCATTTAGTGAATAATCTGATGGCCTTGTCAATAAATAAGATAGTCAAGGTTCCTATGCGTGAGCCTCATGGAAGGGATAAGTTTTTCAAAGACAAACCCGACTGGACAGGATTTAAAGTGGTAAAAGCAGATTTTATTCAGGACTATGGCAGTAAATGAAAAGAGTCCTTAGTATAGATCTCCTCATATGGGCTCAATACAACATGGGCAACTGGGGATTGATAGCCAAGGAGGGAGGTGGGCATTAGAGGACAGAAAATTACCAAGAGGAAGCACCATGGTTTGGGGATTCTGGCTAAGCTGACTTAACAAGATTCTTCCTGAAGGCAAACTAGGGTGATTAGATACCAAGGGCGGAGGATGAAGAACTGGTCACAGATTGAGGATGAAGATTATCTCTAAACTGACTTAGAAGGATTCTGACTAGAACCGGGTTCTTGAGAATATGACCAAAGACATATTGAAAAAGGATGCTCAGAATATCCCCAAAGATTAGTTTAAAAAGGAGGCTCAAAAGAGCTCAACTGAAATGCGGTTAAGGAGGACATCTTACCAAGCTCTGAATGAATACTCCTTTGTTTCAAAATAGTTTTAATGAATTTTCCTTTTTCCTTTAATTGCATTCAATATAGGCTTGTGGAATCTGACAACCATGGAGATAAGCTGGCTAGACAGGGTTTTTTAACTGATGCAATATTCATGAGATGAGATGATAAGGATTTTTTTTTTCCCCGATCTCCCCAGTCCCCCGACCCCTTCGCCCATGAGCTTATACTACTGCTTTGAATTAAAGCTCAGGAGAAATCCTTGGAATATTAGATTAAGTCTAAACTGAACTACAAAGGTTCAATGCA